>NC_133824.1:43575992-43908492 GCF_047830755.1 Zonotrichia albicollis
GAATAGAAGTTGACCAGTTCCAACTCAGTAGCTTTGAAACTTCTGTCAATAACTTTAGCTTTGTATCTAAACTGGCGGTGAGTTGTGTTTTGGTTTGCAGCAACTTTGACTACAACTTCCCTTTAAAACTCCCTTCCTTCAGACGAAGCCAAGCTGATGAAGAGGTATTTTTTCTTTCTGATGTTTATCCACCAAGGAGAAGTATAAATTTGATCTAAGAATATTGTTATGTGCATAAGAGAAAAGACATTTGGCTGTATCAGCTTGAAGGATGCATTAAGTGTGGCAATGCCTGAGTAGCAACCTTACATCAATGCTGCAGGGAGAAGCAAAGTGCAGAGCAAGATCAAATAAAAAGATCCGTACTCTGGACTGTCCAGGAGTCAAAAGATAAATCCTGTGCAAACCCTTTCTCCCTATGAAACCAAGAGGAAGCAGCTCTGCACCTCAAAATTCATGTTCCTCAGCACTCAAAGATGCTCTAAGTTTGTTGCAGATAGGAAGTACAAGTGGTTGTCAAAGAGATAATAGAGAATAAGTCATTTTATAGAAAGGATGGAAAAAATCAGAAAAGTTGATAACCAAGACAAGACTTCTTTCTTGTCTTTGCTTCAAGGATAAGAGAATAGCTGGCTTTGAATTCGCTCAATATTGAGAACTGATGTGAAGCGTAAAACAGTCTTTTAAAGCATTTTTGTGGTTTATAAAAGAAACCAGGCACTACACTCTTAGCCTAGCAATATTCACATATCCCCAGTCCCATAAATCACAGCTTACATTGCTTCAAACTACTCCCCACAAATATAAGTGAAATACCCAAGGATAAACTCACCTTTCCTGAACTACTCCTCCAATGTGATATCCCTCAATTTCTACAGGATAAACCCTGAGTGGCTGCAAAGGGCATGAGCAGAGACTGCAAAGGAATTCACTTGCAGCTATGCAGAAGTCACTGTAGTGCAGGTAGGTGTTCACAAAATTGGGTTACATTGATAAAACAGAAGGAAAACCACTGGTCACAAATGAGCACAGCGGCTTACAGGGGAAAGAAAAGACATTTGCAATTACCCTCATACCCAACATTTGTTACATTTTTTTTCTCCTATTCTGTCCAACAATCCCAATAATGACTATGTTACCTGTAGAGTCAGAACCCTGTAAGAATAAGAAAGAACAATTAATGATAAATATTATGATATATATTTAAGTAAGAACTATTCATTATATATATGATAAAGATTACATATTATAAAGATTAAATTCATGAAGTTATGTGACACATGACACCAAATGTTTCTCAGGTTCTTGCGCCCTACATTTCTGAGGGCTGGATATACAACAGCTTGTTTTTAAGCTGCAAGACTCTATTCCTATTTGTAGGGTTTTCTTGGTATCTGCATCTGCATTACAAATTCCAGAAAGTACATGCTTGTTTCTTTTAAATAATGGATAAGGCTTTATATATTATATTTTGGGGACTGAAATCCATTAAAATGAAGGCACACAGACCAAAAAAGGACTTGTCAACAAGATGAGAGGAACTGTCAAGTGGTGTACAAGAATGCTGAACAAGATACTGGGACCCGAAGTCTGAATTAAGGTGAGACCATACATTAGTCATTTTCACATAGCCCTCATTTTTATTTACCCTGGGGGGTCATAGTCTGAGAAAAAGAAAAACACCCACTTCAACTACTCCTATAAACAAACAGGGGCTCTGGGTTATGTGTAGCAGGGCACTCCAGAAAATGAGATGTGCTCCCTGAAAAAAATATGCACCAGTCATCTACTTCTAAATAAATAATGTCACAGACACTTCATGGTGTGAGGGTAAATTCTCCAACACCTAGAGCCTGGCATTTAAAAACAAGAACACTCTTTCAACATGTTTGATTACTTTGTATCATTTAGATTTTAAAGCGACACCATGGTTTTTATTTTCTAGTATCTCTTAGTGTAGTTCTTCATGACAAAAAAAAACCCCAAAACTCATGCACATTGCATTTTTGGAGGACCCTCATTTTATTACGATAATGAGAAATGGTCTCTATCCAAAAACAGCAGCATGGAGGTCACAGCCAGTCATTATCACCTAATCTAACTCTCCATAGTGTCCTTCGTCTCTCAGGAAAAGTATCTGATAATCTTCCTGTCAGAATTCTTGATTTGTTCATGTCAAAAATTTGAAACCTTAATTGTGCTGCAGATTTAATTTATAATGTTGACAATCCCTGGTTTTATTATTACTATAATTGCACATACAATTTCTCTCATTGAATTAAAATTCTTGACCAGGTGTATAGCATTATATCCTGACTTTCACACAAATACAACCCTACTCTATTCTCAAATGACAACAAACACCACAGTAGAAAGCAGAGTTACATTAGAGAGATAGAGAAAGTGAGCAATGGACATGCATAAGAGTCAAAACAAAGCACAACATCATATTTTAAATATGAGATTTTTGCACACTCTTTTAAGAAAAATATCCTTCTGCAAACAATTTTCCTGCACTTCTCATTTCAATGGTGTCAGTCAATTTAGCCTAAAAATATTCACCCTCTAAAATGCATGGCTTCTGCAGTATTTCAATCATATTTACACTAATCAAATGCACTATTACAGTAGAATATTTGTATAATGTAATGTATTAAATATGCACAGTAAATTGCTCAGAAAAATGGTTTATATCTAAATTCACATAGTTACCAAAACTGACTCAGTGCTTTACTGATAGTTCTCCTCCCAAAATTTCTGTTGCTGTTAAGAACCGTGCTATGAGGCACCAGGCATTAATAGAACTGTTTGCTACATTCATTACTTCACAATGGCTGTTCAATTATTTTAATAAATTTTTTTAAATAAATTAGCTCCAGAACCAACCTTGGATGTGCCAGATTTTTATTGGCAGAGACTTTTTACAAGCAAGTTATAGAGTTTTATGATACCCATTTATAATGAAAACGCTCACAGTACTTTTGCAATAAAACTTTTAGTGAGTAACTCAGTAAGAGTTCATTCATGTTGTAATAACAACAGAGGAAATTGCTACCCTTATTTAAATAAAAAATTCACAAAAAGTGAAAGAGGGGTAGTTTTTATCTGGTGAGAAATGATAGAACTTCATTGGCAACAGCAGACCCAAGTTATTTGGTCCTAAGATTCCTCTCCTGACAGTTTGGTAAATCTCCTTGGGTCTCCTGCATTGATTTATGTCTATGACTGCAGTGGCAATAAAATAATTTCAGAATTGCTTTAAGCCAAAGAAATTCAAGTTTAAGATCAGCTGTTCCCATACAGTCTCTTTGAGAAGTCAGAGGTCTACTAGGAGTCATTAGGTAAAGTGATCTCAGATGTTTTTCTCTCCATTAGCACCTTCCAGTGCTGCTCTTTGGTCAAATACAGTTGCTACATTGATTCTATACTAGAAGAAATAAGAACAATCCTTAGACTCTGAGAAAATGGAATATTTTTACAAGCTGAATTTTGATTTTTCTTCTATGCAATATTCTTTGCTGTCTTAACAGGTCTCAACATAAAGAACCCCTCTTATGAAGAATAACAAACACATATATTTAAAGTTAAGCTAGTGTTTGAACTAAGAGGAACAAAGGCACAAATTCTGTTACACTTTCAGTAGAGATTGTTCTTCAATATGTGAAAATCCAAGGATAAGTACCATACAGCACTTTGATATAGGGGCAGTTACATTCTGCATTCCAAATCCTATTTCCAAGTCAGCCTTTTTTCATAAGCTGATCTAACATCCGAAAAATGGATCAGAACTGTCTGAAATTGAATTTACCTAGTGAACAGATTCCAGCTTCAATAGTCCAGGATCTTCTCAGGGTTATTTTGGATAGATAAATGTGGAAGTGTTATGTTATGGCAAAGATAAAACCCCAATTTGCCTTATTTTAGCTGCTTATTTTAGATCTGGGAAAACAAATATGTTACTTAGGAAAGTCCCAAACAGTGTTCTGATTCTGTCATCCAGTCACTGCCTGTTTTTCTAATATTGCCCCTAATCCAAAAATCAGTTTTCTCATTCTTAGAAAAATGCAAAGGATGTTATGGCAGAAGGAATGTAACAGCTCCAAAATACTAGTGTTCCCCAATAACACACAAGGCTCAGTTCTCACAAGCAGTAAAAAACTTTCATTCCATACTCCAAACCAAATGAATCCACCAGATCTGTAAAGCTCAAGTCTGGACTAGAAATTTCACATGACCAAGCTGCATTCTGCCATCTGCCAGTCCATAAAGAACAGAAGAGCCCCTGGAGCTCTCCACAGAATGCTGTTGGCTTTCTCCTGGATCCAGGAGAGCTCCCACGATTAGGATCTGTTCTAGTTCACAAGGAATCAAAGACATAACTGGACATCTAGAAGTGATATTAGGAAAGGGTGACAGCTAGGATTCTGAGGTATATACACATCACTCTGAAACCACAGACACTGAATCCTTTAGGTCAAAGAATGTAACCTTAAATTAAAATCTACCAGACTTTTAGAAAGAACTCAAATTCGAGGCATCCAAAAGAAGGAAAATGCTGTTTTGAAGGACAGTGCCTTGCCCAGAATGAAACTGTGGTTTACTGGACTTTCTCCTGAAACTTGCCTTCTGTGCACTCTCCATTCCCAAAAGCATTAACAAACAAAATCAATATAATTTTCTAGGCAATCTAATCTAGAATAATTCAGACTGTAAATAAAATATTTCAATGGAAGTATTTTTCCAGTATTTAATCTCTACAGCTGACAAAGAACAAAAAGAGAAAGAACTGTGGACATTCTATTTATATTTTCATCACGTCTCAGAGTACAAATACGTCCAATTTCACTGGGCAACAGGCAGAGTCCTGGTCACATCCTTCTCATCCTTGGGAAAGTGTAACAAGCCAGAACTGCCACTGGAAGAAATGATAACAACTGCTAGGGAAAAGCCACTGCAAAGTCTGAGCTACGTCTTTCCCACTATTTTTTACCAAAGATGAATTTAGCATATGAATTTAACTTTTGTTTTTTAATTTACTTTGACTGATGTCAAATGAGGAAAGTAAACCATATAAAACAGGATTCAACATAAAAAAATTCTACCACATTCAAAGCCAACAAGGATCCTGGTGGGAAAAAAAAATGATCAGTGTAAATGACTTTTTAAAAATCTCCCATGTTGCTTATAATTACATTAGTAGCCTCCAAATAAAAAACTCAAGCCAGTCTCTCATACATGTTTGCTTTCCCTCTATACATAAGAGGAAGAGATGTTCTAGTAAAGATCATCCAAAACTGTCTCAAAGTGAGTCTCTTGTGTGCTAAGAACTGACGGCTCTCTCCACAAATAAACAGCATCTTCAGGCTTTATTTCACCCAAAATGTGTGAAAAGTACCTTGCAATTGAGGCATATTAATGTTATGACAAAGTGAAGGTTTAACATTCTTCAGTGAAATTAGGAGCCATCAATAAAATCCTTGCACCTAGACCTAGTTAGGCTAAGAACTGTTCAACCTCCCATGTTGTCCCAAAAGTAACTCTAGGTCTTTACAGGTTTCAATGCTCTCAGACTGCCTGGGCACTTAGGTGTTCTGTCCACATCTGCTCTAAAGTTCTGTATAAAAACCTAAATAGCAGTTGTTGCACTGAATACGTGGGCTTTGGTTTTCAAAATATTTATAGAATTGCCAGTTTTTCAAGCAACTTTACATGTGTACGTACAGCAGTTAAGATACATACAAGGGAATAGAGGGTGGTGGGATTGCACAGGCTTGGATTTGGTTTTTTTAAATCTTAATTTGCCTAATCTGAATTGCCTGGGAGCCAAATTTGGGGTTTTTTAAATTAAGTTTCTGTCATTAAAAACCCAGTTCAAATTGCACTGATATTTTAATGCACTAGGTGGCACAATGTTATTCATATTAGAGAAATTAAATGATTCACCAGCATCCAGATATTTTGTTGGATAAAATTAGTTACTCTTTCTGCCTCATAAGAAGTGGCCACTCTTCACTGGGATTTCGTCTGTGACTATGATTTTCACTAACACCCATATCAAATACCAATAACATTTATTTCCATATTGCTTCCCTTCAAAATAACTTCCATATTGTCAACAGCAAAGATTCACCATGTACTCTGGAGATTCATTAGTCCCACCACTGAGCAAAGACATTTCTAAAGCAAAGTAGATCCAAACCACCTTTGCATGATCCTCGCCGTGACAGAAAACTTATGTTTCCAACTCCTAATGCACAAAACCTGCAGGATAACTCTGTCATCTCCATTGCCAACCACCTGCTGGACAGGTTACCCTGCAGCAACAGAGATGCTGGCAGGCTTTTTACTGACACTCATGGCTTAGATCCTTAGCTGTTTTAGGGGAGAGCAACTTTAACCAGAAGTAAAATACAGGAGTCACTACAAAGATGAATGGCCAAAGTAAATGGAAATACTTCTTCCAAAACCCTAAGGATTTTTAAGAAATGGGCAAATGTTTTTGTTCAAAATAACTGGCCACAAACCATTCCTCTTGAAAAAAAAAAAATAAAAACACCAGCAGTCTAATCAGATGGCTTTTAATGAGTTTTAACTGATCTCTGTTAATTCAATTGTAAATCTTAGAATCTATGTTACTGAAAAGGTCCTTGTTACATCCTTGCCTATCTCTCTCTCTCTCTCTCTCTGTGTTATTTTCTCTTTAAACGAAAAAATACTAATTATTGGAATAGGCATACTCTTCTTTTTAGGACTAGAAGGATTAGAAATCAGCACTCATATCTTCTTCAAAAAACAAGAGAGAAAAAGAAGGAAAAAAAAAGCCAGTGTCATCTTGACTTAAAATCACTTCCTTGCCATTACCACTTTCAGCAATTGTCATTCTTTGTCTTTTGGGGTTTTTTTCTGTAAGAAAAATCAATTGTAATTACATGAGTATGTCTCAATTACCTGTCCTTTTTTTTGGGGCTGAATGTCCTGGCCTGATTAATTGGACTTCTCTGTCCTAATGTCTTCTCCAATGCCACAGGTCCTAAGTGCCTTACCTTCTTCGTACACTTTGTGGCTTCATTTTTACTGGTTAATACAAGACATAAATTCTTCTAGCAGAGAAATGTGCCAAAAATTAAATGCAAGTGAGTTATTTCATGTTTAAAGGAGCTTGAAGGGAAGATGAACCAAAGGAGAGCAGCAAACAGAATTTTTACTCAGAGTAACCAATATCATTAATACACTGGCAAAGCTGGTAAAATAAAAGTGCAGGGTGTGTTTCTCAGCCTCATCTGATACAGGCACACAGAAATCCATGGGCTGGAAAATTCACACACCACCAGTTCCCTGGGGCAAAAATCATCAAAAATCCTTTTCTGAGTGAGGAGAAAAGCAATTTGTCATGGCCTTTAAATACGTAAATAAATTTAGCTAACTGGAGCAAGAAGACAGTCATGTGTCTTCATCCATGAACATTTCCTAGGTGAGATCCTGTAACGTGTAACCCAGTTCTTCCTCCAGGATACAGGATGAGACAGGAGTAATCTTTACTAACTAAAAGGTGACTTATGCTTTCTAACTACTTTTCTCAGAACAAATCAGGTATCTTGCTCAAAAAAAAAATTGAAAGCCTATTCTAACAGTTCTTTTGCCTTCACTTTAGTTATAATTGCTTTCTCAGCCTAGACAGTAGTAAAACACCATGTTTGGATCAGCCACGAGGTTCACATTACACATCTGGGGGAGATTCTTACTCCTGAGTGACTTCATTTCCCTTTCATACCCTGTGCTATGATAAAAAAGTGAAGATAAAAACTTACTTACCTACAGCCACATGGTATGTGGCTATAGGCCATTCAATAATGCTATTTATTATCCTTCAAATGAACTTTCATTTCTCCAGAAATTGAGTGTTTCTCAGACTGAATAATAACCAGATTAACATAAGTCCTGGAATGTGTTTTCCTGCATCCAGCCACTCCTTGCAGACCTAGAAGAATTCCAGCAGGGACAAAATGCCAAAGTCTGTGGTGCTTATAATGAAATGCTAAAATAAATGCAAAAGGAAGAAAGTGTTAAAACAGTTAAGGCTGGACAATTTCTAGGAACTCAGATCATCATTCTAATTCATCACATTTTTGTGATCTCATAAGGCCTATACATAACAGGAACTGAAATCTGAGCACAACAACACCTTGTGTGCAGGAACATCATTCTAATTCACTCCATTCTCTTTAGTACAACATGTCAGCTATTCCCAAATCCCTGCTCATCAGAACTACTTGCAATACATGATCCCTGGGAAAGCAATAACCAGAAGATGACAAGTGCAGATAGCCCCCTCCCCCATGGAGCAGCATGTTGACCACCCCATAGCAAATAATATTATTTACAGAAATCTGATAGACAATTTATTTTGTAGCATGTTTTTTTGAGGTTGTTCTGCTTACAGCTCATTCTTAGTGCCCATATATTTTAGTGGTGCTGTGTTATCATTACCTGAATTTAAAGCTTGAAGACATTTTTCCCTTAATAATTCCTTCCCTACCTGACACTCTTGGCATTCCTCCTGTTCTCAACTCCTCTCTCATGCACCTTAAGCCTTTTCAGACTGAAACTGTGCAAGCAGCCATGCTTTCCTTCTGATCCCCCTTTCCCCTGTGCACAAATCCTGCTCCTCACATTCTCTCCAAGTTTTTCAGGCTGATACTCTCAATATCCAGGCATTACTCTCAGGGCAGTGGGAATAGAAGGCATTTTTCCCCACTTCCCCAAGGATGCTCTTGCATTAGATGTTGCTTAAAGATTTATTTTTTTTTAATTAATGCAGGTAAGGCAGAGGGTCTATCCTGTAGGAAAACAGGCCATCCAGGTTGATGTGAATAGATAAGAGAACCTTAATTTTTCAGATTAAAACTCTGTTTGCCACGGCTTACCTTGATTTAGGAGGATGCTTCAGTGGTGCATAGCTTTGGTTCCCATAAACCGGCCTTCCCAAATCCTGTGCTGCCTTCCTAAACTCAGGATAGGTTTGGGCAGACCATACCCAGGAGCAGCACAAGCTTTGCTGTAATTCCAATCTCCACTGGGTGCCACTATTGCATAGTATAATGTGCATTTACTGCAGGGAGTCAGCAGCCTGGCAAAACTGACTTTTAACTTGGGCTTCCCTGTCATGAAGTTTTCAGACCAGATGTGGAGAATTATCACTTGGTTTTTATGACCCTAAAACGCCACGTGATAATCATTTTAGCACAGAAATACGAGGATGATTTAATTCTTCCTAGATCACTACAGCTGAAAAGCTCTAATGCAAAAGTGCTGAGATTCTTTCCTGATTTTGTGCTGGAATAAGCCTTACTGCCCCATGTGTGGATGTCTTCCTCCATGCTGACTGATAATCAATTTACCCCTCTATTTTGCTCTATCTTTTTTAATCTCACTGCAGCGGGCCTGGATTAGATGACCTTTAAAAGTTCCTTCCAGCCCAAATTATTCTATTGCCTTGTCTCCAGCTAAAGTGCTTTGAACACAGCTTAACCAGCACAAGGGGAAAATCCTACCACAGACACCTTAAAAACACTCAGTGCTCTTAAACTGTGTGCACATCCCAAGGATGGCAGTAACATTGAAATACATTATCAGCCCACTTTTAAATTGATAGAAATTAAGTATTAATTTTATGGAGTGGATTTAATTGCCATTTGATGGTGCATGGATATCCACAACTGGATAGATACCATTCTGGTGATTTGAGCTGTAATCTAAAAAGACTGAAATTTAATCCTATTAATCACTTTTATAAATCATGGGCAGACAATTCAATCACCTTTAATCTATTTCACATTATCCCTGCTCTTGTATTTTGCTTCATTTCCTTTTCCCAGGCCTCAAATAAGTAAGTAACTAAATAACTAAGCAATATTAACTAATACTATATTAATAAATAAAAATATTTAAATGTATACATTCTATTAATATATGCAATAACCTATGTAATCACATAAATAAATATTAGCTAATGGATACTTTGAGAGCTTACAGAAAACATGCAAAATTCTTCCAGGCAAAACACTGATACCAGGAGATTTTCATGCCAGCCTCCCATCCTGGAATGATTTGTTATCCTACTCATTTGGCAGAGCTGACATAAACACAACTGCTGCAAGTTGTTGAAGATGAGGGAAGCAGTGTCTCAGTGTTTATGAAGTTTACTTTTGTAACTTGGTCTTTCCTCTCACTCCTCTCAATACTCATAGACAGTGACACCAAGAAGTACAGAAATGTCTACAGTCACTGGCCTTTGAAAGGATCTCAGCCTTTTCTAGCAGAGATCCAAAATACTTCCTTGAAAATCTGATATATTCTGGCACAGGCTTTATTGCAAACAGAAGCTTGAGCAACTCTGCCCAATATTGGTTATATTAAAAGAGAAATGGGCAAAAAAAAAGAGCGTGTAAGGAATTATCTGACAGTCTAGACTTTTCTAAGACCAGAAGATACAGCAGCAAGAGAGAACAAGACTATCCAATAAAGCAGGGAAATCAACAAAAACAAACAGCAAGGAGAGTGAATCCTTATCTGACCCACAGTTGTTCAAAGCCAGCTAAATCACTGGCACCAGCAGCTACACAGATCTGTGATGCAGGTCTGGAGGCAACAGGTAAGACCTGTGCTCTGCACCTGGACATTCCTGCACTGCTGGAGACTCAGAAGTGGCTGTTTGTGGCTAAGGAGAAACAGCTATTCATATGGCAAGGTAAATTAATAAGGTCAAGAAATTCACCCAGGGCAGGAAATAGAAACATCTGCAAAAGAAAATGGAAACAGAGGCAGAATTTCACACTGTTAGAGCAGTTCTGCTCTAGGGCTCCCTCAGCATTCCAGCTGCTGTTCATCAGGCTTGGCAAACTCTGCAGGAGTGACCATCACCCATGTGGTTGCCTCCATTATTCCTAGGTAGTAAGTCATGTCAGGAACAGCAACAGGACAAAAGAACTATCTACCTGCTCTTCAAATGGATTGGTGTCTATCAGGCATACCAATGAAGATGTGAAAGAATGGCCACAGATGGAAAGTTCAGGTTTATAAACCAATTTGTGCTTATCAAAACCTGGGAAATCTCTGTCTTTCTATTAACAGCTGTACTAAAAGCTTCTGGGTAGGAGAGCCCAGTCCCACTTTCAGCAATTTAGGATACTTTCAGGAATCTAGGACATGTATGCCTTTCCTACCTCACCAACAACTCAGGAAACTGTGCACAGCCACCAGGAATGGGTCTTGTGCTGCCTTCAGAATTCTTCTGGGCAATTGTCAGGGTATCAGAAGGCTTTAAGCTCAGCATAGCTTTCCAATTTTATTTATTTTTTTAGGGTTCGATATGTTTCTTTAACTTTCGTTTCTTTCCCTTATTTTATGAATTGTAGTTAATCAGGAACTCTGACCAGTAAAGCTGAGGATAAATAGCCAATAGGGTGACCAGGAAATTATGTCATCACAGGCAGATCTTTCATGGCTCTTGCTGTACATCTTTATGTGACTCAGTACATCTTTATGTGGCACAGGGCTCAGCTTTCTGAGTCTCCACCTCTGCACTGCCTTCAGTCAGACTGAGGCTGTCACAAACAAGGGGCTTCTTTGAAAATTCAAGATATACATAGAAAATACTTGTCTCCATACAAAATATAACTGCACATATAGGTGAGAGGAAAGGATATAAAATCCTGAGGGACAGAGGGAGCACCTTTAGCTGGTATATTGACCTCTTCGATGTAACCAAGAACAGCAGTGTAGGGACTAGTAAACAGAATTAGATGTGCCAGATACCACTGTAGTAATGACATCACGAAATTTCATGGCACACTGAAGAGAAAAAAAATCAACTCCTTCAGTGACAGATGTTATAGGTCCCCTATTGAGTGTCAACAAGCCTTCATGGGATATATGTAAGAGAAAATTTGGCCTCCCTTCAAAATCCAATTTTCTGAAGTGTTCGTGCCAGAAATGCCCATTTTTAGCAACCCAGCTAAGCTCATTTTTAAACAAAGACAGACAAGAAGACATTTGGACTCTGGAAGAGACACACAAGTGTGTCTTATGGAGACACAACAGAAGCTAGGAACAAACATTGGTTACAGCAGCTGGCTTGGGATTAGACATGGACTGTCTGTTGGATGATGCACTGGCTGGATTGTAACAACCAGAAAGTAGCAGTCAACTCCTTGGGGTCCAGGTGGAGAGCAGTGATGAGTGAGGTCCCTCCTCAGGAGCCCATATTTGGACCAGTACTGTTTGTTATTTTCCTTCTATACTGTTTTCTTGTGCTTGAAACTAATAAAGTTTCAAAAGAAGTGGTGACAGTAAAATAATGTTTTCTGTCAGTTATATATGAAGTATGAAGGAAGGGCACACATGTCCAGTGTGACAGAATTCTCAGTATGAGGGAAGACATCATGTCAAAAGCCTTACAGAAGTCCAGATAAATGGTATCTTCCCTTGTCCATGAGTTTAGTCACCCCATCACAGAAGCCATTCAGCTGGTCAGGCAGGACTGGTCCTTGGCTAATTTAAGTCACTGTGAAAACTTCTCCACACCTTCTTTGTGAGAACAAAGTGACAAAAATGAGTTCCTACAAAAGGAAAGGCCTCTGTCTTCTTGATTCTACTTGCTGGTCCCATGAGGATTCCTTCTTCATCTCATTGAAGATCCTTGTCAGACAAGCATATGTGTATGCCCTGACCCATACAAAACTTTCTGATCCCTTCCCAGAGACTGCAAAGGAACAAACTGAAAGCCCTCATAAAGGAAAAGCTTGAGACAGGACTGCAAGGGAAGGAACAGTCAGTGAGAGAGCTTCTGTCTGGGAACTTAATGATAGGCAAGAGAAGAAAGGTACAGGTCAGGTAAATATACAAGCAATGCTGTTAGATGTTTAGCTAACAGGATTATTATCTTTACCAGAAGAGGTTGTTTTTCCAACAGCTCTTTAAGTGTTTTCAAAGATGCTTTATGAAACATGAAAGTTTTAGTGTAAATCAGGCAGTGTGCCAGACCTAAGTGGTTTCCTGCAAACAAGCCTAAGCAAAAAAATCCAGTGACACACAAACACATCTCTACATCATCTGCCATTAATTATTGTTTACCCTTCCCTTATTTTAAGAAATACATGGAGACTCCTACTTATCATGGGTGAGCTTCAGGTAAGTCACATGGTAGCTCTGAGCTCATTACAAGGCTGGAGTAAGAAAAATCTCACACAATTATCTTCCTTTGCTTTGTTAGGAGCACAGACAAGACACTTCACCTAATGCCAGCCCTGACCTCAAACGTACATCACAAGGAAAGGATACCAGGTTTCATCTAATTAGCCAGCTGGATTACACTGGGTTTGATTTCCTCTGTTACTTTTTTACACCTCCCTCTGGGAAGCAGTCATCTCATCTCCACTAAGGGCTAGTTTTTGGCCCATGTAGCAGAGTCAGAATATTACCACTAGGAAAATCCTGAGTGAGTTTTTTTGTTTTTATAACAAATAACCTCTTTTGTCTGAGAGTAAATTTAAACTGCTGAGCACTCATTTAAATCAATCAAGCCTACTGGTAGAATGTTTAATAGCAGCCAGGCCTAGAACTGGCCAACACTGGTGTTGTAAAGTTTCCTGCATATATTTTTAACTTGTTTTCTAAAGAGCTTTCTGACTTTTTGGCAGTGATAGGTACTGAGAACAAGGAAGGAGAAAAGAGGATTTTGCCAAATATTTTGACTGTATTTTTGGCAAATATTGTATGAAACCAAACAAAAACCACAAGCAACTGTATAAAATTAAAATTTTCAAAATACAGACTTGTGGATTTCCCTCTCGATAACAATATCTAGATTTTTCGCATTTTAGGAGCCCTCCTTGGACCTGATTTGCAAAGGTTCCTTAGTATCTGCAGCTAGAAAATATTCCCAGCTTATAGCTGGACTGAATTGTGTCACAGCAGGACTCTTGGAGCCTCCCTGCCTAAGTGTGAGCTCTGGGAAGTGCTGTGGTGCAAGGGCTTGTGAGCACCACAGCAACTGGAGGAAGGGCAGTAGCACTCATGGGAATGCAAGAGTGGCAGAAGTGGTTTTGGAAAAGAGCCAAGTTGTAAGCTGAGGTTTATGTGTTTTGCTAGTTTAAGCTACTACCAAAAAGCAAGCACAAGGAAGTGGTCAAGATGAGAAGTTGATTCAGAATATGGATGCTTTTGTGATGAAAACCAGTTTTCTGTAGTGCTCCCATGTCCTGTAACCCCAATATGTTACCAATATCTATTTCCAGACCAAACCAGTGACTTTGTCTGACAGCCTCCATCATGTTACCCATATTTATGACTGAGATCAGCTCTTTTATTAACATACAGAGCTATTTGTTTCCTACTGGAATGACCTAAAGAAAATAAATATGGAAATTTTTTCTCCAGATTCCAGGAGAAAAAATTTCCTATTTTTGAGAGCTTTGGTCATGCAGTACTTCTGTAAATATAGTTTTATATTAGTAAGGAATCCCATAGCTGCATTTAGATTAACATAGAAAGGATTTTCTCCTTTTGCTTTTTGGTAATGTGCATCTGAGAATTCAGTCCTTCAAAATTAAAAGGGTATTAACATTTTTGAAAATCAATGTTATGCAAGCAGGAATAGATACACAAAAAAACATATAGAGTACTAGAAAACCCTCAGAGCAAGTTGGTAAAGGTGGGAAAATAAACATGAGAGAAGGATTAGAAGGAAAAATAATGCTGGTAGTGAATCCTCAGGCTCCAGAGGCATTTAAATCCCTGATGTGTTACCAGATCTCTGCAGGAAGGTACCTCAGGAAGGACACCTCTGCTCTCCTTCCTGCAGAGGTCTCAGAAACTAGTGAGGATTTAGGTAAGCTCAAGGATCAGCCAAGCAAGAAAAAGAAGCTCTGAGCAGTAAACTCTTTGGACTTTTCTATGATCCAGAAAATTCTTCCACAGTACTGAGTCATAAAATCTGCAGCAGGATGGATTGGTTAGATCAACTATTATTATTAGCTATAAGTTAGATCAACTAACTATATCTAACTATAAGTTAGATCAACTTATTGTTATTATTATTAGCAGAGATTTTATAGAGGGCAACTATCTACTCGTGTTCCTTTTACATGCATTTTCACTCCTATCTCTCCTTTATCATGGCTACAGATAAGCTATTCAGAAAGTGCAACCTAAACACATTCAGTGCATGTGTTTACACCTGGCTACAGATATGAGATGCAACAGTTTCCTTGTGAGTGAGGAGAAAAGGTTTATCCAAGCTATTAGTCTGTTAGGTCCTTCTGTAAGACCATCTCTTTCCAGATTTCTGCCTCTGTCAGGGACAAGGGGAATATTTGAGGTCCAAAACAGCTCTCTGCTTGCACTCTTTTTAAATGCTTCAATTGATTATCATTAATCTCTGCCTTCAGTTTAGGAGCTGAGTAAGCTGTTTCTTTCATCTTAAAATTAAATTTTCTTGATAGATGATGATGATTATTATTATTAGGTAGGGAAAACCCACCTGTTATTTGATGTGCTGGCTTCTGTTCCTTCGGACATCATTCGTGGATAATTCTCTGCCCTGATCACTGTCATCACTTTAGGTAATACTTTAAATTGTTACAGAAAAATCATCATCTGGTGATTTCCAAATTATTTTTCATTTATAAAATTCTCTTAACATCCTGACTTTTGAAACATAAATCTGGAGCTATTTGGAGAGCTTGAAATAAAATACTTAGAGAAATATAAAATCAATAAATAGCATAAAATACTAACAGAACTGACTGCAAAAACCATGTGTAAATTATATGGGAGCCAAACAAGTGCAGAGCAGTAACCTGGCACCAGTCCAAAGTTTCAAAATGAAGTTGGAGGGAATGGCTATCCACAGGCACTGCTCCAACTTGATCTTGCTCTTTGAAGTGTACACCTCAGTAACCTGGCATAACCTGGGTTCTTTCCTTTCCAGCTTTTAAAATCTATTTCAAGGAAATTTATCTTTTTAAAACAAGAAGGAAAAAGAGATTTGTAGGGTCTATCCTGCATCTCAATTAAAGAAACTGAGGTGTATAAAAAGGCAGAGCTGAGGGATAGATTAGAAGAGTGGTTGCTCCTCCTTCAGTAACTACATCCTCTCTGGAAACCAAATGCCAAAGTATGCCTCATTCCATCAGCTGTCACTTGCTGATGGAGCTCTCACTGCTCTGCAGCCATGAAAAAAGTGTAACAGTGGCAAGATTTACTCCCAGAACAGCAGTGATAATACCTGAATGCTGCTGCAATGCCTTCTTCTGATCAGGTCTTGCTGAAACATGGAAAAAACCCAATAAAACAGGGCTGCTTTGACTGCTGTGAAATTTTTGCACGTGGACACATTATCACAGATCTGTGCTTAAGCAATATACCCCTTTAAGTACAGGACAAACTTCACAAAGCCTAAATCTGTGGGTGATGTGGAAAGACTCACACTATAGGGAATGGACTTCGAGTATTCATTGTTGGGTTAGAAGACAGCTCATCTTAAATTGACATATAAATCTATTCATAAATTGTTAATATTAACAATTTACAGATAGATTTTTATGTCAACTCATGGATTGCCTGTTCAACTTTATTGAAAAGGCAGATAAAGTTTATCAAAAAGATCTTTTACCTATTTAATTCTAAAAACTTTTCCTTTGTGCCACAGCACTGTGTTCAGTAGTCAACAAATTAATATTTACTTAATGAAATTCATTGCCATCAGAAGTCTCAGTCATGAACAGACCGACAGATGTGCATGTCTGCTGACATTTTTAGCAGGTAGTGGCTCTCTTGTTTTTTCATTTTATTTACTCAGATGTTTAAGGCTGAGTGCACATTTATATGTTTGCAGAATCTGGGCAAGGCCAGATACCTAAATGAGGATCTGCTAATAAACAATAGAATCTGTGTCCTCCAAAGCCCAAGGCAGGTATTCACCAACTCTTTAGCCAAGTCTCACATTGTCCTCCTTCACCAGTATTATCAAAATTCTTATCTTATTGCTACACTTGCTGCTCCTTTCTTCTTCTTTTAAAAACCTATAATATGCTTTAAGTGAAGCAAGGTTTGTAAGAAGAGATAATATCTTTTATCAGAGCAACAGATACATATCTCTTTAAAGCATCAGGACTACAACAACACATCCATAATTTCATTAGTCATTTTAACAGAATTGAAATCATGTCCATGACCTCAGCCAAAGCAGTTTGTGGATACTTTTTTCCTATGTAGATCTGGCAACTTACCATAATCTTGCACCAAGTTGTCTGTCTTTATTCAATTCTATGTCTCTTAAATGAGGCATAAAAAAAACCTCCTTGCTTTCCTTTTTGCATGATGAAATGGGCACTACCATAAAGTGAACAAATTTTAATCTGCTGTGTAACTGGCAGAAGGCTTTCAACATATCAAATGCTACTTCAGAGATTAGCTCCCAGTTGGTTTTGGGTTTTTTTCTTTTGATGTTGTTGTTGTGAGGTTTTTGGGGAGAGGGATGGGAATTTTTTAAACCTCTTTTCAGTGTTTCTCTGTATTCACAAATATCACTTCCATTACTTATTTCACCTTAGAACTGCAGCCTGTTCCACCAAAGATGGTCAGATTCTGCAGTGGCCTAGGAAGTCTTGCTGCTCCTGCCTGGGAAGGTGCTGAAAGAGGCTACACTTACTGATTTCATGTACACAGCTGTGTAGTCAGAGGTAAAACTTGAACCACCTAATACACACAAAGCCAGCACTTCAGGGAGAGCAGCTCCTGCACTCTCAGTTATGATTTAGTGAATCTTGCAGGGGCTTTGACAGAAATGTAATTTGCCAAACACTGCACATTTTTCACTGCCAATTAATTAAGCAGCCTTACTCAGAAGAAGTGTCCAGTAAATTAAAGAGCTGCAAGCGTAGAACTTTGCATTATCTAATTGTACCACAAACTCAGCTACTGAAACAGATATGCCTGGTTATCTAAAAGGCTAAGTGAAAAGCAGCTTCAATAGGTTGTCCCTCCTGCTATTCCTTAAGTTTGACTTATTTCTTATGTCTTTCTCATTGCTCTTCATTCTCATGTGACTTTCACACTTACCCACTGAGAGCAGTGAGACAATCCCCGGGTCCAGCTACCAATGCCATCAACTTTCAGTGTGCTGTGCTCTGTCAAAAGTTGCCAGAATTAGTCTTTAAAAGGTTATCCTCCTCTCTCCAAATTCAGAAACCTCTTTATCCATCCCTGGTCACTGTTTGTAACTTCACAAGTATGATTTCAAAGCCTGGCTCCAAACAGCCATGGAAGATGAGCCAAAAGAGTGTTCCAGGATAAAAAGAAGTGAATTATGCAGACCAGAAGAGTTGATTCTCCGGCCAAAGGGCTGTAAAAGCAATGCATCACTTGAACCCTATCCACCTAAATCATTTCACATGTTTTCAGCACACAAGCCAGTGCTCTGTGGTTTTGAGCATGCAGAAAGTAAGTTTCCAGGCTCTTCCCAACCAGTCAGCCTCACAAGCTTCTCCAGTAAACAAACACAGTTTTAGGAAACATAAAAGAAAGGTATTCCTCTTTATAAAACAGCATTAATAATGTGTTTGCCAACATGAGCTGTGAAAAATTCAGAAAGGGTTGTAACACTGCATGTTACCTGTTTTTGTGGAAAGAGACAAGAAATCGGCTCCTTGACAACTTGATACCTTCCAATGGCTTCTAAAAATCCTGTATTTTGTTGTTATTACTCAGCTTTATCCTGTCTCTCACAGGAAAAAGAATAATATGAAATCTGACTTTCCATGTATTAAAAGTAAACTTGGAAAACCATGACCATTTTGAAATGTATTTTTTTTAATCTCAATCATTTGATTTCTTGAACTTGACTAATTTTAGAATAAAACAACCACGCAATTTTTATCATCTTTGAGATCATCAAATCCTTGTTCTGAAACTATTAAAATAGGCCATGAACATTTTTCATCTAAGAAACCCTAACACAAAGCTCTTCTCTGAGTTATAAGGGCTGACAGGCTGAGGCAGAGATAGGCACTTTCTGAAACGTTCTCATTCTTGGAAGTTCTGTAAATAAGCCTTTTGCTACAATAAAAAACAATATTTTCCTGTTCCTCAGAGAACTTGCACTTCTTAAAAGAAGCAAACAACCTGCAGACATGCTCTAAAATGTAGCAACCTAAGGGTTTTCCCTACCTAAACTGGCAATCTCACATACCTTTTCTAGAAGAGAAATTATATTTCTCCTAATTAAGAGATTTAATGTTAATATTAAAATATTAATAACATCCCTGGTCATTCTGAAATTGGAATAACGATATATAAAGGCAGCTAAATAGTTCATTCAGATCAGGAAAATTTTTTATCTCTTGCACTGTACAAAGTTACTTCCACTGTATACCAGGTACTATGAAAATTAAAACATTCACAATTCTAGAGCATTCCCATGCTGTGGCAATGAAACTCATGGGCCACCAGCTAACTTTTACATTCAGCCTTTGAATTAGTGACTTTACTTTCACATTATCCAAGCTCTCGTAATCAAAGCCCTCTCCATAATTCATAGAATAGTTTGAGTTGGAAGGGATTTTAAAGATCATCAATTTCCACCCCCCACCCTGCCATAGGCAGGGACTTCTTTCATTAGACCAGGCTGCTCAAAGCCTCATCCAATCTGGCCTTGAACACTTCCAGGGGTGGGACATCCACAGCTTCCCTGGGAAACCTCTTCTGGTGCTCTACCACTCTCACAGTGAGGGAGTTTTCCTAACACAGTTCTCATTTCTGTCTCACCCTACACTCACATGGACTTCAGTGGCTTTAGCAGCTGGGACTTCACCTGAGACAAAGTTGCTCCGTGATTTTAACTGAGGTTAATGTCTGAAACTGAAAGTTCAAAGTGGTTAGAGGTGAATTAAGCAACCCTCACACATGCACCCAAAAACTATGAATAAGTTCTGGCAGGAGGTTCTGTAATATACATTTTACTTCATTCCCCTAGAAAAACTTGTTTTTTCAGCAGCATTATGGACAGACTGCATTACCACCATGCAGAAATTATTACTGCATATAAGAATATGGTTATTCTGAGGCTCAGACTGGGTTCACAGTGACTAATAGATTTTTAGGTCACTCATGTTTTAGAAGTCTTCGCAAAATTCATATATTTTCCCAGCCGCAAATAACGTACACTTCATGCTATCTTTACCTTTCCTCTTCTGGAGGCAATTTGATTTAGTGTGCTTTAAATGAAGAATTCAAAGTAATTTTTAATTTATTCCTTGGCAATTTTGGTTAAAGCACAATGATAAAAGCTGTGTCATTTGTTAAAAAGGTTTTACTAATGAAAGTAACAGCTGTTGTCACCAGTGTCTCTGGATTATCTCCTCTTAATGAGCTGATTCCAGGTGTCTTGCTTTCTGGAATAGTTTAAATAATCTAAGTAACCATACTCAGCACACTGTTAAAATTTAGGCAGCTGGCTTTTTGTAAAATCATGCTGGTTTTGTGGCAGTTAACCCTTGATCCAGGTCCCAGCTAAGCAGCATTTTTTAATGTGATAACATTTCACATGCACAGTAAAAAAATGCAGTACATTGCACTGTTTGCTATTTATTTCTGAACCAGCTCTGCAGTTCTTTTATTGCAGCAGGAAGTTTATTGCCACAGAAGCTTCAGTGAAAGACCACAAAATTGGGCTTCAGGAGGGCAAAAATTAGAAGGCCATGCCTTTTAGTACCACCAACAACAACTTTTGTACAGACAGCCCTGAAACAAAGAAACTGCCACAGATTTTAGACTTTAATGAGGTTGCAAGTCACCAAATGTGTGGGAGAACCTTTGCCCAGACAGCTCTGCAAAACAAGGACCTAATGTATGCTCACAGGGGTAAGGCCTGAAGAATTGCTTTAGAAAAAAAAAATCTATTTAAACACAAATCCCATTTCCAGGCAAGGTTGCTCCATGTTGAAAACCAGATCTGTTAGATGTTCTGTGTTTCTTCATAACAAAAGTATTACTTGAAATGCAGTTACTCCTAATGCAATTTGCAGGATATACATCACCAAGATCACAATTTTTACTTTTTCTGGACCTTAAGTGTCACTAAATACACACAATAATCAATCCTAACTCCGTGCCTCCAACTCTCCTTGCTATATGGAGGTGAATTATGTTTGCAAAACATATTCGTGAAGGCTCAGATATTCTTTTCTCCAGAACCCCTAACAAATCAAGACAACTAATCTCCTGCTACATCACTGCATTTCTGTCCTAAACCTCAGCACCAGGTCTGTCTGCATGTGCAGCACTAACATTGTTCTTCAGTTTCAGTCATGCTCAGCTCTCCCAAACTCCTCTCAGTCTGGGATTTAGGGATTTTATCTATTTTCTCTATTCCCAACTACCTGTAGTACTTATTGTGTCTTTATAAATCCTGGAATGCCCAGATCAAGAAAAACCAACTTTTCTGGTGTAGTGAGCTTTCTCCTAAAAATGGAGTGCCACAAGACACAGATGACAAAGTTCTCTTGGGTACAGGGACAAACAGCAACAGGAATAATATGTTCTAGTTGCTTTTCCAGGGTCTCACCACTCCACTCTAAAGTAGGAAGCTCTGACCAAATAATGATATCAATCCTGCTGGCATCACACTGGATTACAAAATTAAAGTGTATCAAACAACCAGACACCCACAAGCAGGTTGAAGTACCTTGAAGCACAAAAATTACCACTTGTTGAGCACAGCTTACAGAGAACATTTATTTATGCAGTCCTCAGGCACACAATGAGACTATTTCTTCACCATTTTTCTATTTTAATTGCCTAATTTGTCACTCTTGAGTTCCTGGAGCTCTGCACTTCAATGTACAACAAAGAGTACTAGTATATTATCAAAATTCAGTAAAGTATTTGCAAGTGAAATAATCGCTCCAAAATCCCATTTTGACCAAGTGATTTTACATCACTGTACACAGACCCAACTAGATTCACTGAAAAGAGGAAAAGCTAATAATTGCAACAACTACCTTATCACCGCAATTATAGCAAAGACCAGCTTGTTTACCAAGCTGATAAAAAGGTGATAATGGCTTTTTCCAGTCTGATATATTTACAGATGTGTCACTGGGAAGAACAAGAATGTTTTTTTTTTTATTGAAAGAAATGCTTTTTTATTAAAATAGGCAATTTTCTACAGCTTTAGAAATGAGCACTGAATTGGCAAGATCAAAGAACATTGGATAAATAAATAATATTCCTGATGTCTTTAGTAATTAAGCACTGCAATTACTGCAGAAAGAGTACCACCCCCTTTCAGTTCACCTTTCAGATAAGCATTTGTCATGGTTTGAGCCTGGCACAGAGCCAGTGCTCTTATGAAAATGCTCTCACTCTGGTGTCTGCTGTGAGATGTGACTAGGAATAAGCAAAACAGGCTTTAGCTTAAACATAAAGAACACTTTATTACCTAAACTACAGGAAAATAGGGAAAAACTATAAGGAAAAGAAAAAAAAATTGAAAACCTTACAAAAAACCACTTTCCTCCTCCCCACTACCTGACTTTCTCAATCCGATACATTCTCTCAAATCACTAACTGCTTAGCTTGGCACCACTCTTTAGTATACTCAAACTTCAGTTCATGAAGAAGAAAAGAGTCTTTCTTGTTCTATAGGCTTTCTCTAGAAACACACTGAAACTTCGTGTGCTTCTCTGTCACTTCGGCACCGCCCGGAAAAAAGTCCTTTTGTCGCTTGTGACATCTTCCTTCTATGCCCAGTGCTCTCACCACTGCGCATGGCTAGAGCTGCTTTTAGAGTTGTCTTTCAAAGATGCCTTGTCTCACTCTAAAAAGGCACAGTCTCTGCTTTGAGACATCTGTCCCCCCCATATTTTTCTAACTCCCTGAGGCTGAGAAGTCCTCACGATGAACTCTCCTAATTCTGAGCCACTGCTTCTCCCTAAGTACAGTCTCTGTGTCACAAGAACAACTGAGTCTATAGCCACAAGAAAAGTCTAGCCAAAAAGCCACTCTAAATCATCTCTCCCTATTCAATCATCTCCACGTTCTTCGAGCCAAGTCCTTGTCTCATCTCATCTCTTATCTCCCTTCTTATTCAGCTTCGAAGAAGATTAGCATTTTTACAAAGCCCCAATCATGAAAGAAAGAAGTTAAAACTTTCAGTCTCTGTCCCAAAGCTGCGGCACTCCTACACACGCTGCCGCTCCAGCCGAGCACTCTTCCCCCCCCTTCTCCTCCTGAGCCGGCTGCTATCACATTCAGTGTCGCCGGCTCTCTCTCTCTCTCCTAAGAGAAAGAAAATAGCTGCCCGAAGACTGACTCTCTAAAATCTTCTACCCTTCCATCCTCGAGAGCCTCCTCACCTCCCATCTCTGTCCAAGCCCAGAACCTACCACGTGGCTGCCCCTCCCCCACCCAGCAGCAGCAGCTAGACGGAGGAAGAGATCTGACCTCTTCGCCTCGACGTTCCAAGAGAGCCTGCCAGAGGCAGAGCCCTACTTTTTAACCCCTGTGTATTCTCAGAAGTGTGTCCAAACCCCACTAGCTACACCAAGTGTCAGTATTAAACTCAGAACATTCATTAGTTTGACCACAGCATCCCAGAATTCTCACTCCTTCCTAGTCAAACCACCACAGCGTTTCATAAGAAATTACAGCACTTGCTGCTTTCTTTTAAATGGTCTTTTAAACACTACAATGGCTGTGCAATCTAATTTAAAAAATACAGGGGGGAAGGCTTGCATAGGGTTTTTTTTAATCTTGATTTGCCTAATCTGAATTGCTCAGTAGCCAAGTTTGGGGGTTTTTAAGTGAGGTTTCTGTCATTAAAAGCCCAGTTCAAATTGCACTGATATTTTAATGCACTAGGTGGCATAATGATATTCATACTAGAGAAATTAAATCATTCACCAGCACCCAGATTCTTCGTTGGATAAAAGAAGCTCCCTTTTCTGGCACATTATAAGTCCTGTGATAACTTCTGTAATTACAGGATTGCTAATACTTTTAACTCTCTTTTGTGTTCTTCAGAAGAGTACTTCAAATTTTGAAAGAAAAAACTATTCATATTTAAAGATGATGACTTAAGAATCGAAAGTTCTTGAAGGGGGTAAACCTTTTAAACCCTGCTCCAATCCTGATTGCGATCGAGTTTACCCTGAACAACTTTATTTGTGGCCAACTTTAAAGCAGATCAAAGAAACATGAGCTTGAGAGTGTTCACTTTTTCTGGCACTCCTGTTCCATCAGCTTTGATATGGGGACATTAAACACGTGTTGATGCTGCCAGGAATTGGACCTGGTGACTTGATTCAATCTTTTCCATTTCTACCTCTATTAACTCCACCATTATAATGGACATAATGAAAGACACTTTCAGACTGATTCTGGTGTTAGTCTGAACCAGCATGATGTAAAAAAAAAAAATTAAGTCATCTTCATTTACTGTAAACTCAGAGACTTGCTTTTTGCTGCAGGTGTTCTGTCACAGTTTACTTGAATTCAGGGAAGTAAATTACAAGATATGTCAGTGTAAAGGGGCAGTGAAATCATTTATCATTAACTTCAAGAGGCCATTATTCAGCTGAGGAAGATGACTCTTTTATGAAATACAAAAGATGAGATCATGATTTAGTGACCAGAAGTGTTCATTTTCCAAAACATAGCAGTACATAGAGAATGTGAGAAAGGAAAGGAGCCTAAGAAGTTGATATAATTTTCTCTGGATAATGTTTTGATGTTGGCCATTGCAGTTAAAAGTAGCTTTTATGAAAGCTGCTGCTGATTAGCAGACACATTTTTTGATTGACTAATGATTGTATCTATCTCACTTCTTTCTGTACATCTACAGCTCTCACAAGCTGCAGCACTGCCACAAGCAGGAGCCCTATCAGACCATCAGGAAAGGATTTAAAGAGGTATAAAGCCTTCTGTATTTTAAGGATGATTTGAAACAGTGGAGTTTCTAAACAATTTAGAAACTCCAGAAAACATAATTTCCCTAGTTTTTGTTCTCCTTTTTTTGATGCAGTTGCTAACATGTTTACCTGTTTTACAAAATTATCCCCTCTTATAAAGCCAATTTGTGCAAAGATTATAGGATAATGCTATTGCTGGGATTAATTTTTTGAAGACTGAAGATGTGTTCAGCACAGAAAAGGTGTGTATAGTATGGAACACCAGTATTAAACACCACCAAATCATCAATTTCTGCAAGAGATTAAAGACAGGGCTTCTCTATTTTATGACAGAGTCAGTAAGGAACCCTGAAGCTCCTACCTTTTCCAGCTGGTGCATCCCTTCCTCTACACAGCAAATTGACGCCAGCGTTCTCAGGGTCTGGGGATAAAGGCACCTGAAACAATCCTGGCGACAGATCTTGAAGAGAACAACAACACCTCCTTCCTGCAGGGGAAAAAAAGCCATCAGGACAGTAGGATTAGATGTTTCCCTAGTATTTAATCAAGAATGGGATGGGGAGAAGATTCCTTCAGTAGTTTATCCAAAACAGTGATCAGGACAGTAGCACTAGAGGTCTCCCTAGTGCTTAATCAAGATTGGGATGGGGAGCAGATTCCTTTATTATTTTATCGAAAACATCTATCAGAATAACACCAACAAAGAGGGTGTTAAGCTCCCACAGAGAACTCAAGTGGATTAATGCTTGTACACTAAGTGATGAAAAAGTAATACAACCTCAGCAGGAGGTGTGCTTAAGTGATTGACTCCTACCAGTTACAAGCTCCATTTAAATTAAACCTGACATTCCTGCAAAAATTACAAAGAACCATCAATAGGTGGCAATTAGAATAACATTTAACTGACCCTTCAGCCATATTTTTAGTGTAAAACAGGTTTTTGTTACCATATATTTCCTGTTCATCTACATTTCTGAGCTCCACAAAAAATTTAATTAATACTAAATTTATGAACAGGAAGATCGTATGTTTGAAGAGGTACTGAAAAGCAGGTGGAAATAGTTGTCAAATTCTAAACAGATACAATCCAAATATTCATCCTCTTAGAAATAAAATCTGCATTCCTAAAATTTTTCTTTAAATACTACAGTGGCTAGGACTTGAGTCCATATTGGAGTAGCTATCCCTAATTAATTTCCAACACAACTTGTAAATACACGTTTTAGCAAATTTCATATAACAAATATAAATATTTAAATAAATGCCAACAATGTTGCACTTCATGTGGTGGGGTTTTTAAAATTATTTTTCATTTCAAAACGTTGTGCTATCAGGTAGACTACATATGTCTTTTATGATGTAGAATCAGACATATGATGAGGATGAAATCATTTAAATTACTGATGACAAATGAAAGAGCTCAGTCTAGTGGTCAGATTACAGCAGTAAATTAAAAATAGTTGAAATCATGGGCCAAGTGAAAAGTACACCCTTTTTTAAAGCCTGTTTCATTAGACTCTGTTTAAAAATATTTTTAGATTCACAGAAATAACCTATTTTTTCCTCAGCCATTTTCTCCTCACCATTATTTGAAAGCTCAACAGGTTATACTGACTTAAAACCCTGGGCTACAATTCAGCCTTTATTCATTTTCAGAATTCTATATTTCTGTACCAGTTTTGCTTGAATACAGTAGAGAATAACACAGGAAGCAAAGCCTTCTGTTCAGTTTAACAAAAAATTTATACCAAGTCATATAGAATTAGATAAAATTAACTCTTTAACATATTTTCCAGAAAGAAATTTCATATCATATCTTTGCACAAATATATGGAATTTCTGTGGCATCAGTGAAAACAATAGCCTCACTGAAATTTTTTAGGAGTAAAACTTATTTCTGGAATTGTAAGAAGCATTCATGTGTCTGTTATTTTATATCTTATACTGCTATATAAAGACTAATACAGAAAGATATTTCTGAGCCTTTAAATTAAAAAAGAGACAGTACACTAACAAAAAAGTTTCAGTCACACTTTTCCTTCCACAAAAAGTTACTGATATTTCACCCAAGCATTAATTAAATTATCTATCAAAAATGTAGGGGAAAGGCTGTTGCACTGTCATTCCTAAGCCAAAGGGAACAGTTTTGTTGGGTTTTTTTTTTTTTTTTTTTTTGCTTACATTTCATTATCAATTTGAATTTTCCCACAGTTCAATTGAATCAAGGATGATCTGATTCTCTGCTTTGGCCATAATAAGCAGAAGTTTGTGGATAAATCTAGCAATGATCAAGTGATGTTGGCATATTGCTTTAAGACTTTTCTATGCCAAATGGGTGCCCTGATTTTGCCTTTGATGGACAGGAAGTGATTTATCACTGCATTTGTCAGGAGGAGATCTGTACTCTTTATTTTGTGCTCCATGTGCCATCACTAAGCTGTAAAATATTGACCATGAGTAATGAACTGAGAGATGTGTAAGTGAAATATTGAATGGGTGGCAAATACTGAGCCTGATTCCATGGCTTGTCAAAACCAGTCCCTTCATTGGTATCAGAGCATTTCTCAAAATTTATTCTCCTTTTTCAAGATTCTTCCCCTGTATCTTTTGCAATGATGCCAAACCATTCCATCTGACAGAGACATAGATAAATTGGTCAAGTGGGTAAACATTCAGAGGAAGAGAGGGACACTTGCTTTAACATGTGATGAACTACTTCTCTCCTACATTGTATTAACAGGAATCCAATTTTGTGGGAGACTTTTCAGAAGGGCTAGTTTTAGGTAATGAAATCACCTGAAATACAATCACCACAACCATGTGGATTGAGTGAATAAAGGGGGGAAGCAAAAAGACAGCTAATTCTAAGGTGGAATATTTTGTGGTTTCAGCCTGAAATGACAATAGGTGCAGTAAATACTCATCAAGGCTTTGACAACATTTATAATTATCTGACAGATGACCTCCAAAGATATCTTCATAGTAAATAGTTGCTAGAAAAGGAACTGGCATATAAAGAAGGTAAGGAAAGATGCATTAGAAGCTTATCAGAGCAAATGATCTACTGTACAGACATAAGGAATTCCAATAGTCAAGTATTCTCCGTGGGGGCTGTTATGAGGTATGAATATCTTCATTTTTGTTTCTTTCTCTTTTACAAGCCTATTATCACAGCCCTCTGTTCAGTACAGTTGGAATTGGACTGTATCATCAGTAAAATGTTTCTGGGGTTTTTTTAATATTTTCTTTACCACTCCATGACCTATTTATTGTAACTTGTAAACAGATTTCTACAAATCCTTCTGCTTGTTACAAATCCAAATCTATTTATACCTATTTGCTCCAAGTAATGCTAATTTTCATCTCTTGTCCATGCTACTACTCATTTTTGTTAGAGACCTTAGGTTTGATGTCTCTGACAGCTAGTGAGAACTACTACTGGCTGCCAGGGTGAGTCAGCAACATGAGTTTTTCACAGCAGATTGCAAAGTTACATGCTAAAAAAGAAAGTGTCAAAGAATGCCTGTAGGTGGAATAAAATTATGGGTGATGCTTCATCATAGAGCATTTTATTTTTTTTTAATTTCTGTAAAATATTAGCAGGGGATGGGGGAGAAGGAGAGAAATGACTGAAACTTTTACCAAACTGTAAAATGAGACACCAGCTCCCGTAATATTGTAGCTTTACAACACTATCTTGGTTCTTTTTCTTTTGCTTCTCCAAGATTGGTGTGCTTTAGGGTTGTACCTTATAGCTTGGGACTGGAAAAAACCTAACAGCAGTGTTCCACAAGATCACACTTTGTCATGGAGAGTAAGACTTCAAGGTTACATGGAAAAATTTTTGAATTTCGCTTTCACGGTAAACAAATAATCTCTGGCTGGTTTTTATCAAGGATACTATGGCAGCTCTTGAGGGAAATATGGATTCAATAGAAGCTTTTGAGATCTTTGCATGACTTCAATCCTTTTTCGCCCTCATAATGACTGAGAAAAATTTCAGATTTTGTTTTTGTTGTTGTTTATTTTTTGTCTGGAAATGACCCTGAAATTTTACTGTCATAGCTAACTTGAGCCAGTGCCCCTCTCTCCCTTTCTGCTTCAGAGATTGTGAAACCTGCCACAAGTAAAACTTGAATGACAGCACAAACAACATTTATGTGCTATTTGGTCAAAAACTGGAAACTCCAAAAAGCCTGCACACAAGGTCTGTTAGAGTTCCTCTGCCGCCTTGGTCACTGATGCAGGGAACTGAGGCAGTGCAGAGGGGGAAGGATAATGGTCAGCCTGGACAAATGCATTTCCCAGTGCACAGGGCAGGCAGAGGCACAGCACAAGGGATGCAATCACTGCTGTCATTTGTAGCCAAACTCCACTTAGGGTTCTTTGCATAGGGGATGCATTTCCTC
Organism: Zonotrichia albicollis; assembly: GCF_047830755.1. Lineage (NCBI taxonomy): Eukaryota > Metazoa > Chordata > Aves > Passeriformes > Passerellidae > Zonotrichia > Zonotrichia albicollis. Next base: position 43,605,370 of record NC_133824.1, read on the forward strand.
AGTTGTAAACCTGTGACACACCCAAATTTTAGCAATATATTATCTAATGATTTATGAAAGGTCAGACTTCACTTCTACTAAGTTAAACTCTTATGGAAGTATTAAATTACAAAAAGCCCAAGCCCAATTTTCTTTACTTTGTTAATTCTGCACTACTCAATACTCAGCATTTTAACATTGTTTTTGGGTACCACTGAGTGGAGCTCATATACCAATTTAGAAAAAACTAAACCTCTCAGGCTGTTGACATAATCCACTACAGGTTTCCAAGTCTGACTTGTTCTCAGCCTTCAGAACAGAGGAGTACCTTTTATGGTGTAAATATCCATCTAAGGGTACATCAGAAGTAATTAAATGCTGCTGAGTAACCCTGCCTCTGAGTGGGACAAGGAACTGGCACAGCAGTAGCTGGGGGAGGGAGGTTTTCCTCTTTCTGCATGCCCTGTGGTTGTGATTATCCTATCCTCAACAAGACACCATGTCCCACCATTCTCACTTCTTCAAGATCCAAGTGTCCTCAAAGGTGCAAACTCTGCAGGGATTTCCAGTATCATGGATCTTGACAGAATGACTCATTTATACCAAAAGTTAGCACCAGCTACTCAGCAAATGAGAACACACACTGACAGAAGGAACTGCCATGATGGGTCTTTTGTAAAAGCATAATAAGGCAAAGCATTTCTGAATTTGCATCTTTAGTAATATCTGTAACCCCCTAGCTACACACAGCTGAGAGGTTTTGCTGTTTCTCTGTAGTCTGAAACAGTCCATTATTAAGTTTCTCTCCATTTCCATGGCTGGTAGTTAAAAAGCACTGTCAGGAGAGACACTACAAAAGTTCCCGAAATTATGGAGTGATAATAGCTCAGATGGCACAAAGACAACTGCAACTGAAACAATGCTGAGAAGCCTGTTGGAGCTGACCATCCTATTGAAGCTGCTTGCACAGGTGTTGGGCATTATCAAATTAAAAATTGGGGGGATGTGGGCCTCTTAAGAAAAAAATGTCTAATGCAATAGTTGGGGTGGTAAACTTTGTAGAGTATGACTTGCAAAAGCACCACAAGAAGAGAAAAATGCAGTTTCTCTGAATAAATTTTGTTTCTCTTTAGTGAAATGAGTTTCTTGTATTGCCAGTTTGCTTTGGTTACTCCTGGGATCCCTTACCTTGGCTATGATGCGGCAGAGGTGAGCTCCTTCCTGGGCAAGGCTGAACAAACTGCTGATGGCCGACTCTGTCACATACAGGCTGCCAGAGAGCTCTATCTGCCTCAGCAGGTTCTGGGGGTTACAGGACAAAAAGTGGGGCAGTCAGACTGACAACACACATTTATCACTGCATTTGAGTAGATGGAACCAAGGACAGGGATATTTAAAAATAAATATTAACAGAGCAAGACAACGGGCACGTGCATAAGAACAAGCGGTATGGAACACTCCAGCTATTTAGTACATATTAATAATATTTAGTTATTGTGTTTGGTTCTGGGATTGAATCAGAATTTTCAGAAGGCAACTAATTTAGTTAGTGTAGAAGCTGAATCACATGGTGATACAATATTTCTACTTTATTTATAAGCAATATTGCTACACTCTGTTTTACACTACCTTCTAAGGGTCTGCTTTCATCACTAATCTCAGTCAAAACATCACTGACAAATAGACATTCTTATAAAGAAATATAGTCTATTTCTCCAATGTTAAAAAAAATTAAATATTTTTTAATCTTAGTAAAAAATTGTCTTGCTTTTGCATTAGTGTCAATGCAGCTTTAGAGAAGCACAGCTGTGAAAAGAACATGAAGTCCATTTCATTTTATGTTTCTGAAAAAAGACATAGAATCACTAGAGTAATTTAATTCTATTTCCTAGGAGGAGGAAGGTAAGCATTTTTGTATTTAATCCAACTTTGAAAGAAATGCAAGGAAGTATCCCATGTTTTACAGTGTTATTTATACAAAATTCAATTACCTTGCCTTTAAGAGGCTCTGTTCTTCCACCTTTAGCCTTAGAAAAATGCTCCATAATAATGCATTAGAAAAATGCTCCATAAAAGACATAGCTTAAGAGTTCAAAATTTGATATGAACCTATCCTGAATTAAATCCTGATACACTGATTAGAAAAAAGGCTCTTTACACAATTTAAGCTGAAATCTCTCACACAGACACTGAGTCTGCTTCAGAGCAGCAAACGATCCCCAGACATTGAGGTTTTATGACAGAAATGGGCACACAGCCTGACTGAATGGCTCAGAAAACTGTTCATAAAAAAATTTTTATTAATGAGTTCTATATCCTTCAGTCACCCAAATACACATAAGATGAGGTGGCATCAATAATTCCACTCCCTTAAAAGAAGAAGGGAGAAGGATTTCAGGTGTGTCAGTAGGTGCCAAGATGCCCAAACGCAGAAATATCAGCAGGGAATAACTTCAGACTGAAATAATAAACATCTTAACAATGTTTACCTACTCACTGAATTTGAAATATGCAAAGTTATTTATACACTTCAACTCATACATTTCATGGAGTTCTCATAAATCCCAACCAAAGAGCATTTGAAAGTAGCTGGTTAGTTTGACTGTAATTCTGCAAATATATTTGGGATAGTTTCACCTCCTAGTAATAACCCTTTAAAACTAGAAGGGATTTTTCTGAAACCACCACAACTTCTTTTTTGCCATCTTAGCACATCAGAGTATGCTAGAGTTTAACCAATAGCATGCATTAATTTAGTTTTGTCACTGTAATAAATACTTTTTAACTATTTGTGTTCACTAAACATCTCCTTTCTTCTTTTTCTGCTGCAACAACACAAAATTTCAGCTGCAACAACACAAAAAATCACCTCTAAAACATGGACAAGTTATTTGAGTAAAGTTATATTGGGGAAGGGGAAAGGTCAAAATAGGTTCGCTAGACTTGCAAATTGCAATGATTTCAATAATGATCTAATGGAAAAAAAATAATGCATTTGCAGCCTCAGAGTAATTACTCAGTGTATTTCACAGATTCAGAATCACAAAATGGGTAAGGCTGGAAGGGAAAATCAGAAGTCATCATTTAGATGCTTTGAAAGAAAGAGACATCAGGAAAAACAAATAACATGGTGAGACAAGAGATCATTTTGTTTGGGATTTGAGGTTCTTGGAGAATTTGAGAATGTGAACACCTAAATCTCATTGCAACATATTTGAATTCTTGATCATAAATTTGTTGAAAATTGAGATCTGTAATTCTAATCCTCCTATTAATCACAGAATTATAGAATGGCTTGAGTGAGAAGGGGCCTCTAAAATAATTTCATTGCCATCTCTGCTATGAGCAGGGACACCTTCCACTAGATCAGGTTTCTCAGATGCCCCATCCAACCCAGCCTTGGATCCTTAATGGATTGTTGCCCTCAAGATCCAACAATTTTGGAAGATCTTTTTGGTTTGGAACTTTTTAAACTAAAAACTAACCTGTGCCTCTTGTGTTAAAACCAGCTCTATCAACTGGCCAAAATATTGGGCCACAGTCGTGAGTGTTTCATTAACACAAGATTTCATGGACTTCAGTATCTCTTCATCTTCAGTCTGTAAGCACCTGAAAAGAAAGATATGAGAAAGGGATGAAGGGAAAAAAGATGCAGAAGATGATTATCAGAGGTGAGCCCCATGTTAATCACAGGGTATAACCAGAATTCAGCTGTTCACAAGGATGGTGACTTTTGATTAAAGCTTTGTCTACAGAGTAAGTACACCATGAAAGGATGGACACTACTGAATAATTTTGAGATCCCAATTTACCTCACAGACTTCAGGCCAAATTTTGCTGCAGATGCTGTGTGTTTATACAGTGCAGCACTGCTCTTTTCCTCTTATGCTGATAGTTTCACTCTTGGATGCTTGCATTTCAACTGCTGCTGTGCATACCCACCCATTTTTCATAATCAAATTTTCAGTTATTTTTGTTTCTTTACCTTCTTTGTCATAGTTTAACAATAGCAGGATAAGGATGAAGAAAGAAATGTGTGCCCAGATTAGCTGAACAGCATAATCAAAAATAAAATTTGTCCCTCTCTACAGAAAGATACATAAAGCACCTTTACACAGTTAGAATGGCTATCCTGTAGCCAGCGATGTTTGGCTGTAATTGAAGAAATTAGATAAAGATGGAAAACTTTAAACAATTCAAATGAAATAAATACTTCGTTACAGAAACATATTCATTTATATTGTCAAAACATCTTCCACTCAGGCAGGCCACTGTAATGGAAGATATAGTTTGGGTGATCAGCCTCTACCTGCACACAGGTTACATTTTCAGCTTTACCTGTCTGTCAGACACCTATATCAATTTTTTGTCAAAAAAAGACAAGAAGGGAGAGAACTGATTTAGGGCAGACACATTGAGATTGGAGCTCATTATTAAAACTGTGTGTCTTAGAGTAAAATATAAAATACAAATGTGAGCCCTGTGGGTTTGGCACACAGCAATACTGCTACAAAAAATGTTATTTCCTGATAATTAGATGGTGCTTTTTTCCCTGATGATATCTCCAAAACCAAATGACTTGCACAATGTTTAAAGTAAACCAAAAAAGAGTGATTGAACTGTGCTGGAGGAAATGGTTAACTTATGTTAGAAAGCAAAAATAGCATGAGAAGAATTACAGAGATTTTTATTTTCCAGTCCAGTATTCTAGAGTGCAGGAAGATGAGCAAACCTACAACTACAATTTGAAGGAATGTGTATTTTTTTTTTGTTTGATTTACAATACATGCATATGGTCATACAGGAACGCATAGTACAAGTCTCAAAATCCAAGTTTTCACACCAGCTGAAATCCTGACTCCACAGAAGTAGAAGGGAACTTTGTCACCAATATCTGTTACAGCCAGACTTTCTCCCTTGATGTCTAAAAGTCCTGAAAAATCCACTTGCGTGTAACTTTGTGTCTATATCAGACTCCTTATGCAACAGCAGATCCCATCTTTCATTAGGATGCAGTTTGGGTAAAAGTAACTCCCTTCATCCACCAGAGATTAACATTTAGAAAGCCTTGCAGAGTTACAGCAGCCTAGTTCAAACAATTGAGGGGGTGCCTATGGATTTGTGCTGCTCATTAGAAGTTCTACAACATAATAAACCAGCAAAATTGATATTTCAACAACAAAATTTAAGTTACCTTTCTGTAAATGCTGTAAATTCTGAACACTTGTCTATTAAGAGTTTTTCAAGCTGCAGAGAAAGAGAAAGCGGTTTTAAAGTTATAGCCATACACACAATTGCTTTGCAAAAATAAATAATCCTTGTTAATTGAAAACTCTCTCAAAACATAATATTTCATATGAACCCCCTTCATCTACTTTTCTGAATAAAACTGGTAGAGATAAAACTGAGGTTTACCAAAAAAAAGTAGCATTTTCTACATTTTAAATGCAAAGGAACTCACAGATGGGGTGTCAAAATACTGTAGTTCTGTAGTCCTCAAAAGCAAAACATTTTTTCCATGTGATTTGTCAACATTATTAACATTCAGAATAGCCTTTGATAAAATAGGACCCAAAGTAAGTCAAGAAGACTTCCATTGCTGAAAAGGGATTAGAAAGTCTTAAACAAGGGACCAGTATCAGTATGTAAGAATTTCTTACAGATTGTTTGAAGCAAGTTCTAATTATTACAATAGAATACAAATTCAAAAAGTGGGAGAAACACATCAGGTAAGGCATCCTCTCACCTGGTGCATTTCTTCTGAAGAGCTCCTGGTGGAGGTGCTGTACTCGTTTATCATGGAGTGCACGTGGCAGTTGACTCTCACTGTCATGCTGTGGACCCTCTGCCACCTGTTCTTCTCCAGCTTCTGAGCAATCCTGGTCAGCTCAGTGCTGATGATCCAAGCTCTCTTCAGCAGCAGCTGCAAGTTATCACAAGTGCTGTACTGTGAGGAGAGGATGAGTTCATTTTGTTCATCCTTCTCAATGCTGATGGGCTTGGACTGGAGAATGCACATACATTCACAGTCTGTCATCAGCTTCAGGTCCTCCATCCATCGCTGAACGGAGTCCACCTGGATTAGGTGCATGCTGGAAGGCAGAGAAAGAGAGGAAAGAATGAGGTAAAGCAAAACAACCTTGGAATAACCACCAGCAGCACCATACAGCTGCACCAGCTCCTAGGCTGCAATTGATTGACCAAAGGCAAATAATTGAACAAGAAATTTGCTTGCAGTAAGTAACACAGTGACACATTTAGCTCTTTATCCCCAAAGTGAGTTCTGGATTTCTAATCACTTTTATGCCACAACCCCACTATAAAATTTTGTTTGAGAAATCAGTGGATATTAGAGATAAATAAAAAGAATTTTTGATAATTATTTTTAAGAAATTGTTTCTTGTATTTTCAGAGTTTTATGTGGGAGAAAGAGCAAAGTCAAGGATGTGTTTGCTTGTTGTTTATGGGACTGTCAGGTTCTCCTAGACACTTGGCCTATCAAGTGCTTAAAATAAAATTCTACCTTGCAGCACCTCTCCAAAGCCCTTCCAAACTTATGCAGCCAAAGCAAGACAGTGAACAATACTGCAATATCTGTTCCATGTCATAATCCCTGCAGCTGGGGCTGGATTCTACTCCCTGATCAGACTTTTCCCTTCCCCCCCTTATTTCTCACTGTTCCCTATACAATTTGCACACTGATTTCCAAAGCACATTTTTATAACAAATATGATGTGAACCAGCAAGGCTGAAAAGCTCCTTGGCAAGTGTCCCCCGACACTAGGGCAGTGAGCCTGCATTTTGTGCCCTTGCACCCTCCAGCCAGTAAAATGTGGTACCTGAGGCAGAAGTTGCACTGATTCAGAGCCCATTTTTTGAGGGATCAAAAATTTCATAGAGTCTTGAGATGAAGATGCCTATTTTTTTTCTTATAAGGCACCCTAATAAAAATACCTTAATCCTCACCCCAACCATACTAAAATTTTCCAAAGAATTGAAAATAAAAGCTAAAGAAGAGATTAGATTAAGTAAAGGAAGAGAAAATGGATTTAACTATTTTTTCAAACTTCTATTGGTATCCTACAGTTAATATGACAGATTAGTAATAGTAGATTGTTGTCTACTTTCTGGATATATGTGCAGATTTTATGTACTATGCCAAAAAGGACAAAAAGAAAGTCCTTATTCTTTTAATTCAGATACTGATTTATTGCAACTCAGCAGTAACATTCTGTGCTGTTATATAAAGCCTTATTGCTAGAATAAAATCTGCAATCACATTAGCTAAGGAGGACCAGGTGGAAGCCTTTTTCAAATCTTGTGCTTCCATTTATACCATGAGCACCAGCTGAACTCCAGAAATCTCCTGCCAGATCACTCCAGTAATATTCCATAAATAAACAAAATGTATTTACATATACAGGAAAAGAAGGCTCACCTCAAGTATCATTTCATGTAAATTGACAGCAAGCAAGATATAAGAGATCAGTTTCATTGATTCAATCTCCCTTTTCACAATATATGATGAAACTACTTTTAATTTTGAACTTCACACGCTACAGCTATTTAAGGTCTTTATTTCACTCAGCTCTGAATATTGTGTAATTGCATTTCATGATCGATTGAGGTGCACTTTCTCTTTGCTATGTGTAGTCTCCTTATTGCCTTTTTGGATCTGAAGCAAGGTTTCCTAATAAACAAAAACAACAACTTTAGGAGTTTGAGACCATGATTTATAACAATGTGCATAGTTTGCATGCAGAACAGGATAAGCTCATTTGACACAGAGTAATGTATCTTTCATTTCCAAAGTGCACTGTGATGATTAATTAAATTTCTGTTTAGTAAGTAGAAATAAACTTCTACATTATAAATTCACATGGACAAAAAACTAGAATAGAAAGTTAGTGAGGAAAAACAAAAACAAAACCAAAAAAAAAAAAAAAAAACAAGAAAAAAAAAAAGTAATTCATATTTCCTTTAGTCCCAAAAAGCAGCCATTCTTCACTCTGAGGAGAAAAAGAGGAAATAAGATTTGCAGAATGAAAAAAAAAAACAAAACCATGGATGTTAAAGAAACTCTCCTTGTTTGCTTCTGTTCCTACTAATTGCCACAAGTATAACTGTAGAATGTAGGAGATGTTTTGAATTGAAACTTAATATTCCTTAACTGACAAGAGCAGAAAATGATACCATTCATCTCCTTCTAGAGGACCATAGAAAACTCTCCCTGCTTACTGTTAGTTTTTCTGGCACATTGTCCTTTAAATTAGACACACATCATTATCACTCAAATGAAATACATAAATTATTCACCTTCATCCAAATCTCACTGTATGTAGAGAAAATCATCTTAGGCATTCTGCAGATGAATTTGTATATTCATTTTTACGTATTAAAATGAAGAAAGCAAAAAAGTGTGATCATCCCTAATTAGCTGTTAAGAATCATATTCCAGATGGCATTTACAGAGCTCAAAAAACAAGTTGGAAATTTCCATTTTGTCTCCCCATTACTGAAAAAAACCCCTACGCCTACAAAATAAAAACAACCATAATGGTTCAGACAAAAAAAACAAATAAACTCTGTTTAGCCCATTATCCTGGTCCCAACATGCCCATTAGGAGATGCATAAGGAAAGATTATAAGAAGTGTGGCAAGAGCTGAGCAACCCCTCCTTCCCATCTTCTGGCAATTAGTGGTTTAGGAACTTCCTCAGCCAGAAGTTGTGTCTGAGTAGGATGTTTTTACAATTCATGAAACAAAAGTCACCATTAATCCCTTTTTGAACTCAGTTAAACTTTTGGCCTTTGCAACATCTAGTGGCAGTATCTCACATTGTTTATTTTTTAATATGAAAAAGTGTTTCTTATTGTTTATTTTAAACTTGCTGCCAGGAGATATGAACACAAACACTTTAGTTGCTATATTCTAAGAGATAGTGTAAATGAAATGATGGTTCTTTATTCACCCTCTTCATGTAATTAATTATTTTGTTTGCTCTACCCTGTCTTCTTGAGGTTATTTTATTTCCATTGTACAGAAACTCAGTCTATCTAGTCTGTTCCTCTATAGACAGTGTTCCAACCCTTTGATCATTCACTCACTCACTCACTCTTCCCACCTTTTCCCAGTTTCCCTATGTCCCAAGATGTAATGGGGAAAACAGGACACAATATACAAGATCCAGGTAAATTTATGCATTTGAATAATGCATAAAATTTTTTCTTTACAGTCCCTATTTTCCAACAATTCTTAAATTTTGTTTTTTACTAAAGTGCTTTCCAGAGAGCTGTTTTATCTTTACCTTTTGGAAAATACACTTATTTTGATTTCAGAATCTTTTTCACAAGTGATAATAAATTATGTATTCACTATACATGTGAAGAAAGAAATTGTGCTTTAGTTCCCTTTACCTCATCACACGTACTACTTTATGTTCATTAGCAGATTTCTTCTACTATTTTACAGTTTCATATTGTCCTACTTTTATAGCTATTTTTGCAGATATTAAATACATTGAACAAGATTTGCTCAACCATAAGAGATCTTACTTGTGTGATTTCCCACAGTTCTCTCTAATTTAGCAAAAATATCTCGTTAACTGGCTCAGACCCTGATGTTTATAGAACCATAGAATCATTTCGGTTGGAAAAGACTTCTAACACCATCAGGCCCAACCATTAACCTAGCACTGCCAGGTCCATCACTCAATCCTGTCTTTAAGTACCACTTCTACACAGCTTTTAAACACCTCCAGGGATGGTGACTCAAGCACTTCCATGGGGAGTCCATTCCAGTGCTTAACAACACTTCCAGTGAAGAAATTTTCCCTACTTTTCAATCTAACCACCCCTGGGTAACTTTGGGTGCATTTCTTCTTGTCCTATCAAAGGTTGTTTGGGAGAAGAGATCAGCCCCCACCTTGCTCCATCCTTCTTTCAGGCAATAACAAAAAGAGATGTATTAATCCTCAGACTCCTTCTCTCCAGGCTGAACACCCCCAGCTCCCTCAGCTGCTCCTCACAGGATTTGTGCTCCAGACCCTTCCCCAGCTCTGTTGCCCTTCTCTGGACTCTCTCCAGCCCCTCAATGTCTGTCTTGCAGTGAGGAGCACTGTACTCAAGCACTGCAGAGCTGCACACAGCACTCGAGGTGTGGCCTCACCAGTGCCCAGCACAGGGTGCTGCCACACACAATATTCATCCAAGCTATGAACAGCCAGTTTCTCCAGCTTAATGCTGTGGGAAACAATCTCAAGGTCTTTCCTGCAGTCCAGGCAGACAGACAACAGCTACAGCCTTTCCCTCATCCACTAAATGGGTCACCTTGTCAGTAGGTCAGGTTGGTCAAGCAGGACCTGCCTTTTCTGAAGCCTTGTCGGATCCCCTGGTTTTCCAGATGTGCTTCACAATGGCGCCCAGGATGGCCTGCTGTGGCTCCATGGCCTTCCCTGGCTCTGAGGTGAGGCTGACAGGCCTGTAGCTCCCTGGATGCACCTTGTGGCTCTTCTGGAAGACAGGTGTCACAAAGGCTAAAAAGCAGCCACCTGGGACCTCTCTATACAGAGAGGTGTGCTGGCAAATGATGGAAAGTTGCCCACTGAACACTGCTACCAGGACCGTCAGCATCCTTTGGTAGACCCCATCCATCCTGTAGACTTTTGTCATCATTTCCCCTTGGAATATGGAGGCTTCATTCTGTTTCCTGCCCATCTTCCATCTCAGGGGGCTGAGAAGCTGCAGAACAGCTGCTCTTACTATGAAAGACTGAAGAAAGAAGGCATTGGATGCCCTGAGCCTTTTCTCATCCTCTGTCACCATATTTCCCTCCCATATCCAATAAAGAAGGAGGTCCCTCTTGGCCTCCCTTTTGTTGCCAACGTATTTATAAAAACATTCTCTTATTGTTTTTTACAGAAATAGCCTGATGAATTCTGTTTTTTCTAATTTTTTGCCTGCATAACCCCATGGCATCCTTGTAGCTCACACAAGCGGCCCTCCCTTTTCTCCAAAGGTGATAAACTTGCCCTTTTTTTCCTGAATTCCAGCCAAGGCTCTCTGTTCAGCCAGGCCAGACTTCTTCCCTGCCGGCTCATCTTTTGGCAGCACATGGGTCCAGCCTGCTCCTGTGCCTTTAGGATTTCCTTCTTGAAAGGGAGTTGTACAGATGCATTGATGGATAGTAGCTACCCACTAGTTAAAATTACTGAATTTTGTATGCTGTGGCATATTGACAAAAAAAGCAATTTATCTAGACTCTACATTATAAAGGCAGCATTTAATGTAAAAACAGTTGTAAAAATAATTCAGTGCAAAAAGAAAATTCCAGAGAAAGTCTCCAACATTCCTTAAAAGTCGTTCTGTTTTAATTGAGGTTGTAAAGTATTTGACACAGTTTTCAAGAGCACTCAACTGAACTTGACTAAGAAGCAATTTGAATACTCAGAATTCTAGTGTGCTTTCCAAAAAACATAGTCTTTAAAAAATTGTGTCATTTGGAAAAAATCCTCTGGTGTCACTGGCTGAGGCCAGCTTAGAGCAACAGCCCATTAGAAGTGTGTTAGTTCAAAAGATGTTTGGACCTTGTTTAATATAAATGTTTCTGCACTACATAACACATTGCAGATAAATTTCTTCCTGGGCAAAGACATTAAAAAAATACTCCTATTTTATATATCTAAGAAGAGACATATGATATTCAAAGTTCTCTTACCAGCATTTGTCTTCTCCCTCCTCCCTTTTTTTTTTTTTTGCTATTTTCTATCATCTCGTAAGTAGTTTGTTAACTAACAAATCAAGATTTTTAGGACAGACAAGGTGGATTAATATCAAAATGATTGATCTCTCTCATGTTGGTGTTACATGAATACAAAAGTCAAGAGTTAATAACTAGATCATTTGTTTAAAATTTCCATCTTGAAGCTCTTTACCACCATTTTACTGGCAGCACACACACTTCTGTTTTAAATTGCAAATGTTATCATGAAAAAGAGTTATACCTCCAATTTAGCACTGAGTTTCACTAAGTGCAAAAGTTTCATGTTTAATAACATTGTGTCGAAGTCGGAGCTGATCAATTCATGTGAATAATTCCAGTGGTCGTATTTATAAAGTGTAGAGACTTCTGCTCAGTCAAATTATGTTTCCAAGGCTTCTTAGCCTTTTTATCCATTTTCACCTAATATGACAGATTTATTACCAATCCTAATGATAGCATTTAGTACTGCTTCCAGATAAGCCTATGGTGAAAGTCAATGCCAAATCTCACAACTGTGTGCAAATTTATTGTTCTAATTAGTGGTAGGTAATTAATTGGCAACAAACAACTTACTGAATGAATTTCACCCTCTCTTTGAACATAAATAATCTCTAATTTTTTTCTAATTCATCTTTTCAGAATTATTCATGGGTATGCAATATAGCCAGGGCCAATTTCCACATCAATACAATGGCCAGCAGAACTCAACTCTCAGTGGAAGGAGAGAGTGAAGAGCCATAGAGACAGTGCTCCTTTTTCTTCAATTGCTTTACATGATATTAATCACATAAAAGAGCCCTGTCGATACACAATATTGCATTTGCACTGATCTGGGCAAAATTTTGGAGAGATAGCTTAAAACACACAGAGTAGCTTTAAGGTAGATAAGAATCAGATTCCTGGTTTTTAAGCGAGTGCACTTACTGTGTAGATCATTCCTAAGGTAATAGAATCCTACAAATATTTAGATTTTGTTCTCGATGCAGCAAGATAAAAGTAGAGCCAGATGGTTTTCAGGGTATTCTTTTTTTTTTTCCCTCTTAATTTTACCTACTTCTTTTCCGATAGGACACTGTGACAAAAGGCGACCTTAGTATGAATTATTTAAACCTTTAGAACACATGGGCAAAAGCTAGTTTCTAGTTTTAAAAAAGTTAACAGGCTATATTAAAAGGGTTATTTTAATTAGCTTTAATGATTACTCAAAATTGTTACAGTTCCCAAAAACTGACAACTTCCCCAATTTAGTCAATAATGAATAATGCAAAATTACTCAAAGATCACCACTGTAGAAAAGTCTATAAGGAAAGCAAAAACACAGTTATCACTTGTAATAAGTAAGGTATGATGTGTGAACTTACAGTTGTTCCATCAGGACTCTTTAAAAGGCCATATAAATAATTTAGTGTTAAATGCTGCACCAGTGTTCTCCTCAGATCTTTACATTTTTCTGAGAAATCCTCACTGCAAGTTGTCCCTCTAAAGATGTCTGGAAATATTATCCCAGTCCAGAATTGCTGGCACACGGCAGAACTTAAGGAAGTCACTCTGTAAAACCACAGCCTAGCTAACCTTGCTGATCAGCTCATGTAAAGTCTAGGATAAACTTATATACTAATTTTCTGTCCATGAGAATAGTTAAGTAGGTCCAGTCCTATCCAACCTCCATGAGCTGAAGGGATACCAAGGAAATGTTCAAGGTGGTTTTGAGGAGTTTTACTTCCTGCCTAGCACACTGAATTGCTAAAACAGTAGTTACCTTGATAAACACACTAGCCACTGAGCTCATAGAAGTTAAAGACCACAGTAAAAGAATGTAATTTCCTGAGAGAAAGAAGGAAAATGCAAAAAAGCTCCACCATTAGCAAGTTAATGACATTAGAAGGCTGTTACTTGGCCTCTTTTCAGGCAAAGCTGAACAAAGAACATAATATTATTGTCATAATGCTTACCATCCAAAATGTCTGTTGAATTTTTATTTGTATAGTATCATTAATTCATACGAAAAATGAATATTATTGCTTTTCCAGTGTTGTTACAAGATAGTAACCCAAGAAAACCTTTCAAAACCACTGCGTTTGTTGGACCCTGTGATATTGGCATATTCAGATTTAACAAACTGTTATGGACTCAAATCAGACTTAATGAGCTTTGATCCAACTTAAGGAATCTACCAGACTTTAAAAAAGGGCAATTTTAACCAGTGTAAAATTTGGACATGAGGGATGGGTCAAAAAAAAAAAAAAATCTGCTGACGATATTGGTTGAATGATATAGATTTGTGAAGTATATTGGTTCTTTTATTCTTGTTACCTGATGATTTGGAGCTGTTCTTCTATGCACAAACAAAAGTAGTGCTGAAGATGAAGGATTCCATGACTCCATCTCTTTGCAAATGACAGCCTGGGTCTTGCAAAAAAGTGCAGCAATTATAGTTTTCCTGAGAGATGAGACAGCAGAGCTGAGTGAGCTTAGCTTTGTGTACAATGACAGAATCCGTGACTTTTGACTTCATTTAGCCCAAAGTAAGAGGAATGTGGCTCATGGAACATTGCATGACAAATCTTCTCAGAACTTCCTTGCAGATTCATCCAGGAGTTTAAAATCTGACACGGTGACTGAAGCATGATGATAATCCTGAAGGGATGTTGACATCAAGCACACGTTTAAATTTCAGATTCCTGAGTACACACACAGTTCTCACTCCCATAATTACCAGGGCATGTTTCCTGTGTTGTGAAGGAGAAAAGTGAACAAGGCCAGCAGCAGGAGAGAATGTGCTCAAGAGAGCTCACCCTGGCTCACTGCTTCCCAGTGCTCAGGCTACACTTGTAATTGAAGGGGACAATATTCCTCATGGCCTTATAAGATTATGCTACAAGAGAGAGACACCTGGCAGGGAGGGAGAGCTAGAAATGAAAGGGAAAAGGAGAAAAACAACACTGGACATAATTTGGGGCCACAGGCAGTGGAAGTGCTCAGACACAATCACAAGCAATGACTAATTTGGAGACTAACACAAGAGTCCATGAAAATAGCACTAGTGCCTCGTTGAACATTGTTTTTTTCTTCCTCCAAATCTGCCTTAATTTGTAGTTTAATAACAAACACAACAGCTCTCTGTGCCTTATTCAAAGGAGTTATGACATGCATTATGAGCAGCAGCATTAGCCTTTCACCTTCTACTATTTACTCATTTAAGGTCCTAACCCTTCTGATTAAGTAAAGCCTGGATTACTTAATGAAGGGAGCAACAAGCATTTTACAGGGAGCTATGAGATCAGTATCACTCAGGAGACTAGAGAAATTTGGAGACCCTTGTTCACATCTATTACACAGCAGCTCCAGCTAAAACTGTCAAAAAAAAAGGTGAGAAAAGGACAGTCTGATGTTAGCTTTCCTAAGATTCCCATCAGCATATTCAACAGACAAATTTAAAAGATTAAAAGTAGCAACACAGTGTCACAAATACTGGAATGAGAAAGCAAAAATACTTTAGGTGGTCTGATTAAAATAAGAAAGCAGTTTCCAATCAAACAAATTCAATATTTGTGCACAGGTTTACATGTTTCCATAGAAGTCAGAAGATGGAAAAGGAAATCTATGCCATCCAACCTACACATCTGATACTAGAAGCAACCAGATCAGATGACTTGTTCATAAATAGCTTAAAAATCACTCTAAAATTAATTTAGAAGGCTCAAATACGTTCTATTAAATGGTTATTCTAGAATCACAGTGGAAGTTTGGTTGGAAGTTTCTTATTTTTAATCTGAATTTCTTAAAAGCCAATTCATTTCCATTTGGTTTCTTCTTTCCTTTTAAACAGATTTTATCTTTGAATGCATTTCTAGAAAGCAAACACATGTTCCCAGCTTCTAATTTGCAACACTTGACAAGCAAAATTCTTCAGATTCGTTTTATGAGACTATGTCCTTTCCAGACCCTTGCTTTGAATAAATTTGTAGTTCCTGTAAAATTAATTTTTTACTGAAAGACTTGGTGTCATGCTTGATAGAAAACAAGGTCTAACAGTAATTTTGTTCTAATTTTGATATTAGAACAACCTTACCTCCACTAGAAATCTCATCTCACACAGCCTAGGAGTGAGCCTCCTGCTTTCATCACTACATCTTACTGGCAAAGCCAGTCACAGTCATCTCAATCAGCCAGCATACATAGGTTCTCCTCCTACTTTTTTTTCCATAGAATAAACTACAGGTTGTTGCAGACTTTCTTGTTCCCAACCCCCAAATGCATAATATTGATATTTCAATTAGTGCCCCCTTTTCTTCAATACTTCAAGTTCACTTCTAATTGGGTACTTTCAAAAGTACCCTTTGTCATTATCCCTTTGTCTAATCACTAATTTTATATACTTTATAGTAAAAATCATGTATAGAATCACTGAACTTCCTTTGTTTAGAGGGCAGGGGTTAAATTAATTTTGTTTTCCCTAGAGAATGATAGATTATTCATTATTGTGCATCTTTGGCAGGTCCATGTATTGGCATCTCATCTCCTGTTTTATTCCAAACCTTCAATTACTCCTTAGTAGAAGGTCTTCATTTTGCTTTCCAATTAAATCTTATTCCACCCTTTCTCACTTCTTAGACACAAAAATTTTATGTTGCTATTTTACACCTGGAGTCACTACCAAATTTTTTCAGTAAGTTCAGCAACTTAAATAGAGTCATTTTCCTGCCTCTTGTATATTCTGTTTTGCTTCTACCTCAGATGCATTCCCTTCTCTTTCCATTCACATTGCAGAGTCAAAACTAGGTGGTTAATGTTCCTGGATGCTTTCATTTTCCTTTGTGCAGGTATTGAACCTAGGAAAGCCAGGCTAACTGAAGGTTTAAATGAAATCAAAGCAGGTTCAATAATTACAACCAACAGGAAAAGCCAAACTCACGCTGTATCTCCATTGCAAACTACCTCTTGAAGCAGCAAAGAAGACTCAGGCTATACTATCACTTTTTCCACCATGCTTTGCCTGTGATGGCATTGTATTTATCATAAAATATTTCAGACAAAAATGTTTTCACAATATAGTCCAGTATTTTTCAACTGAAAATTCTGAGCCACCTTGCTCTAAAGCATATTTTTGTGGAACAGCTGAAATGTAATACGGTATTGGCTTCTGGGTGATAATCATGGATACCTGAGGACTGTAACATAAGCAGCAAGTGTGAAAATTAAGAAACGTAGTGCCAACATTCCTTAAAACTCAAATTAAATTCCTCCTCTGTCTTCAGTGGACTTTGGATGAGGCTTGGGGGTGTAGCACTCATGATTCTTTTGACAATGCTTATAGTAAATTCCCCAAGGGCAAAGAATTTTAAGAACAACATAATCCCACATTGGAATTGACAAGAGATAAGCAACTGACTGAAAATGAAATTAATGGAGAATGCTCTGGGGAACCTGGCAGCTTAGCATCATCTCAAAGGAGGTGGTGGAGTCACCATCCCTCAATGTGTTAAAAAAAGACTGGATGTGGTACTCAGTGCCATCATTTATTTAAGGTGTTAGGGCATGGGTTGGACTCGATGATCTTCAAGGTCTTGTCCAACCTAGTCATTCTGGTAATTCTGTGAATGTAAAAAAATCAACCCCAGAATCTGTGGTTCCCTAGGATTCCAGTTTTGAGCAACTCCAGGATATCATGACCCTGGAACCCAAGCACTCCAGGAATGTCTCCAAGGCAACAAGAGCAGGTTGGTGTTAGAGGGAGGTGCTGCAGCAGAGCTGCACCCACTGTACAGAGGTACCTGCTGGTAAGTGAGCTGCACCCACTGTTCAGAAGTAACTGCACCCACTGCTCAGAGGTATCTGCTAGTAAGTGAGCTCCCACCAGCCCCACAGGTTCAGGCAAGGTCATGCCAACGTCTCTAGGCCTTCAGTAACAGAGGCAGAACCTAGCAAACTCTCTCTCTTGAGATTTAAAATTCATGTGAACAAGTGACAGTGTGTCAGACAGAGGTCTGTAGCAGCAGCTCCTTCACCTTCATCACTCCTTGCCTCCCAGCTGAGGGCCCTGCTGTATCCAGCCTGTCCTGAGCCCCCCTGGCAGAGCAGCTGGGAAATGTCTCCCTCAGCAGCCTGCACCAGCTTGTTAGGCCCCACTTCTCCTGCTGCTTGGGGGACTTTGTTTCCTCTTTCATTTCAAAACTCAGGACTTCTCTTTCCTCAAACATGGCCATTTCTGTTTTGCCTCCCTACTCACCTTTCCCCTCATCTTGTGCTCATGGAGCCTTTTTGGGAGCTGAGTTTGGAACCTGCAGCAACAGGCCCGCACTGAGGAGCTCCTCCAGCCTGCAGCCTTTTTCAGGGCTAGAAAGGACACAAAAGCTTTTATTCCAGTGTGAAGCTTCTTTTTCTTCTTGAGAATCGGAATCTTGGCTTATTCCACCTTTCTTTCTCTTCCAAGGAAGGATCTGGCATGGCAATCTTCTGGGTACTCCTTTAGCTGATGGCAGCTGTTGACATCAACCAGTTGCTCTTCTCCTCTGAAGTGACGGGAAGGGAACTATTCGTGAGAAGGAAGGAACGGAAGAAATCCTTCAGAAGCTGAAGGAGCAGGAGGAGAGCCTTCAGCTGCTGTCCTCACATTTGAAGAAAGAAAGTGCAAACCTGGAAGGCGGGCAGAAGGCTGTGGCAAAACCTGCATTGGCACTGGATACAAATATCCAACAGTGGATATGCAAAGTCCTTTTCTTGGCTGCCATCACGCTGTTCAAGCTCTGGGGATAACATTTGCAGGAAGTCACTTGTCAGCACAGTGGAAAAGGAGAGACTGACACAGTATTCCTGGGGAAAGCATGGAAAGGAGTGGCCTTCCCTGACAACACTCTTTGTGCTAAATAGGGGAATTCACATCCACATGGACACAACTCTAGCAAATCTTTAGTTACAAGACGACTGGTTCCATTACCTTTGAAATTACTTCAGTCCACTAACAAAAACTTGGTGCTTTAATGTGTTAAGAATTTCCTCTTTTTTGTATCAATTGTTATAAATCCTAGGGTTCTGTTAATGAAATAAAACAGATTAAAGCAAAGGAATAAACTTATCAGAATTGTTTGCTTGCAACCAAACAAGTTCATTTCATCTTTTGGCTCTGGCATTTTCCTTGCATTGTGCATTGCTATTACAGCCAAACCAAGCACCACAGAAACAGAGATCATGTTTGCTAAACAATACTACTGATGTACAACACAACTTTACCATGCTAAATGGATGGCAACTTAGAGGAAGATGGTTCAGAAAGAGGCTATAGATATTTTGACTGGAAAGCAGGAAAAAGTCGTTTAGCACTATTTCCTCCAGCAATAAAGCAGACAGTTTTTTGTTTAAAATGAAGTTTTCTATTGGCATCCAATGCTGGTAAGAAAGATAAGAGTAAATAATAAAAAGCTTACTTATGTTGAAAGCTGATGACTTAAACAATGATGACAAACATTCCTAATCCAAACATTAAATCTCAAGACCATACAATTTTAGGAAGGGACTTGGGAAATAATTTCTTCACTGGTATCAAGAGATTTTCCTACCCTTAGCAGTTAAAAAAGGATTTCACTCCTTGAATATATTAATGGACATTTGAATGCATAGTGAATTGCTGTGAAATTCCAGGGTTTGGAGGGTGCACTGTGGGATCCAAGGAAACACTGCCCAGGCATGGTGTAGATTGTACATCTGTTTAAACAAAAGATGTTTAATGGGATTATTTCCAACTTTCATTTCCATTAGCACTTCCATTCCATAAGCAGCGCTCTTCACAGAATTCACTTTTCCAGAACAAATACCATCATTGTACCAAGATGGCCAGAATGGTGCAAGAACCACCACCCAACAGACAGAGGTACCCAGGCAAGTCCCTTTTTTACATGGGTCTAGACTGACCACAAGGTTCGGTAGCATAATAAGCCCTTCTCAACATTTTCTGAGTTGTAAGCTTTGTGCTTAATTTCATATCAGAAAGTGCAATGCAATATTCTTATCTATACAGACTTGATGGGGTGCTGTGCACAGCCAGACTTTTATTGGCTGAATTTCTTAAAACTTGTGTGGTTTTCCAGGCACGATAATGTTACTCAGAGCAAAAGACCAATCTAATGGATACATTCAAGCAGAAATTTCAAAAGCTGAGCTCCACTCTTGGCTTTCCTACGAATATTCTGAGAAATTTTATTACTTCCTGCCATCTTTCTCTCCTGCTAAACTCTCTTCTTTGCTTAGCCTAAGTGACACTTCCTTGGTTTTGCACTGAGCATTGCACACAGTGTTCTCATCTTGATTGAAGCTTTCAGATGCTACTGTAACACAATAGTAGAGAAAGGCAAAAAAATAAAATTTTTCCAAGGAATCCTGAGAAGAGTTCTGAGGGCCAGATATGTAAAGCAAAAAGGAAATGAATTATTTTTACTACTGTAGAGCTGCTTTTCAAGGATGGACAACAGCTGAAGTGTGAAGAATGCCTGAACCGGAACACTCTCATTAAAATATAAAATCCAAAGCAATTGGATTCCAAGACCTGAAATAGACAAGAGTTCAGGAGGGTCCTTCACAAGACTGAATGAGGTGAAGAAACAAACACAGCCTGGTTTCCTGGCAAAAGTAAAGATAAGCAGGTTAGGAATCCCACGGATTTCTCCTTCCTGGGAAATAATTCATTAGTGAGGACTTTTCACCTCACTGCTGTTCATAGCAACTCAGGATATCAGGTGTAAAAGAGGAGCAAGGGAGGGAGCAGATCTGGCTGACATTGCCCAGGTGTCAATCTCCACCTTCACAAGGGAGCAAGTGAAAAGAATTACAAACCCCTGAGGATAGAACCGAGTGGCTTTTACACAGACCCAGAGAAAAGACAGAATAAGGATTCCTTATTTTTCCCCCTTCTTAATGAGTAGAATGAAACAGAATATCTATTTATTCCTCTTCATTTAGCAAGAGCAGGGTTTGGATCGCTGTCAGTGAATTTCTGGCACAAATGAGCTAACTAGCCATGATTCATAAGGGCATGCAGGCTCCAGATTCTGCAGTGCATTAAAAACAGAACAGTGATGTTTTCCCCAAAAAAAAAAAAAAAAAGGCACATCATTCTGGTATCATTCCACAAAAATAAGCCAATTATCTCTCCTTAATTATTTATTTAGCATTTAGTAATAAATGCTTAGTGGCCATCAAAGAACCTGGAAAACAGCAAACAGAGCACAGAAGTGTAGTGAACACCATTGTTTTGCAATAATACATCTCAGGTTCAATGAATTGGCCTCTGGCACCAAATATGAATAAATGGTTGTTTTATGGGAGTAGAGTCTTTTGCATTAAAAAAAAAAAAAAAAACCACCCAATTAAAGGATGAGTGGAACTAGGTTTTTGTCCTCTTATAGTCCCTTATGGCACCTCACAGCACATCAAGCAAATCAGATTTGAAAATATATTAGAAATGGAAGCAAGGAAATATTGCATCATATTAAGTCTGTTATTATAATCAGCTTTAGCTAAAGGAATTTATTTCATAAAATTAATGTGAGATAACAATTTCCTCACAAGTGGAAAATATGTGTGTGAAACATACTCAAAATAGTTACTTATTTACTGAATATTCTTTTAGTTTCCCTTTTGCAGCCTGTATTATGAGAGTAAGGTCTTCATGGGAAAGAAAAAGTTCTGTGTCTATCTGATTAAAAATCCTCTCCTGCTGCCATCATGTAAACAGAAAATAAGATAACTGACTTCACTGTATAGGGAAGCAAATAAAACAGATCCAGTTTTCTACATGATTTCTGTGTTCTACTGTTATCCAGAGTACTAGGATAAATCAATTTAGCTTTATTAAAGGCTTTTCATCACTTCATAAAATTTTCAAAGCACCTGCTCAACAGCTTTTCAAGCTTCAACTCCCAAGCAAGATGTACTTTCCTGCAGCTGCCACTAATACAAAAAATTCAGGCAGCAATCTCAGTGCTAACTTGGCACATTGTTTGCAAGCAAAAAGATGTGTAATTTGAATTCCACTACTCACCTGACACCTGTTCCTGGAAGGACTCAAATAATGGTCTGAAAGCCAGATACTAAATTTAAAACATCTTACAGGCTTAACACTTGGTATTTTGAGCCATCTCTAACTTGGAGGAAAATGGAGTTTCCTTCCCTAGTGTCCCTTTCCCCCAAAATTTTTATTTCACTTAATTAATTCTTAGACTGAACTAAAAGAAAAGCAGCTGAACCTTCCTTCTGAATTCAGGAGACAAGATCCAATCATGCAATTCCTACCTGGGGAAAGATTAATCATTCCTCTTCAATATATTGCAGAAATTAATAATTTGAATAGACACACTTCTTCAAAAGGCTCTGATAGGTACCTCTGTTCCTCAAACCAAACAAGATAATATCTCTGATTTCCTGCCTCTCACTACTGCTGTGTACTGAAGGCAAACACCACCCATTTCCAGTGGAGAGCAGAAAAGAAATACCAATGAACTTAATTTAAGGCTGACCAAAAAGCATGCATTGAAAGATATAAAGAAAGCATGAACAAAACAAGAGCAGTTCAGCACAATTTCACACTTTTAAGTTACATTGAATTCTCTATGTAGGATGCAGGGGTGGAGGGGAATCAGTGCTACATGCTGCAAACTTACTTCAACTGGACCAGTAAAACCATCATTAAATAACTTCTGCCTGTGTTTTGTCAGATGTGCACTGATAACCAAAGTTGTGCACGAAGGTTTTTTCCCTTCCCACCTTTTTTCACACCACTGCAACCCCACAGACATCTGACCTGAACTTGGAGGTTTTGAGGGCTTCAGATATTCCAGACTGCACTACTCAGGTCAAAGTCTCATAGTGAGGTTTGGAAGGGCAATATTGATAAACGTGTCATTGGTTCCATGAAAATGGAGAGGGATGAGATTATCCTCTTTCTCTGTTCATGAAATATCACCTTGGTATTGCAGCACCCTTGAACTGTTAAATATATGGTTGGATTTTGCACCAAGCATAACCTTATTGAAACTAAATTTTCCTGCACTTCACAGCTGCCTGGAATGATAGCTGGTGAGAGCAGGAGTGAAACCATGACAGGGCACATGCAAATGAAGCCATTATGTTATTTGTCTCCATACACACATAGTTGAAATCAAATGTCACAATACTTCACAGAAAAAGTAACTACCAGGTCCATGAGACTACAAATCACATACCAAAATGCTGTTTAATACATCAATCTAGAAGTGGCTGGCTGTTTTCTGAGCTATTTTATTCCTTCACTCTTTCCCTATCCCATTCTCCCCATTTGTTTGGTTTTTTTTAAATCAGATCAGTTTTTATTTATCAGACATAATTTGCAGTTCCAATTAAGGGAGCATATATATGCACATGTGTATACCTGGGGGTTAATATCTGTCCATATATCTCCTCATTCAGATGATTAAGTTGTGTTTTTAACATATTTTAACTTCATATTTCATTTGAAATATGCTAGATATTTGCTGTTCAAACATTTGTCTCATGCCATAAATTCAGCTGGAACAATTTGCCTATCAATCCACATATACATATTTATCCAGGAAAATATTAAGGCATTTATAATGAACTGGTGCTCAAGTCCCCACTTTGAGGGATATTTTTACAGATAGAAGCTCTCAGCAGAAAATCTTCCTCTGCTGTTTTCAAATTATTAAGTGGAACAAGAAACATCTTTATGCAGAGGTAAAACAAATACATTTACATTCATAACTACTTGAACAGAAGAACAATTTCTCAGCCAGCTGTACACAGAACTCCATTTAATTTGCTCTGCAGCTTCAGTTTTGGGAAAAACAAATGCAATACCTTGATAACCAATCCTAGAAATCTTATTTCCCCTTTACTGAATTTGCAGACCTAAGTTGATGAGAAATAATCTCCTTGCACAGGTAGACAAAATTCATTCAACTTTCTGACTTTGTATTTCCTGAAAACTAAAGAAGAGTTTCCCAAAAGAAAGCTCTAGGTCATGCTGAATAATCTCTGTGTCACTCTACCATTGGTCAGGATGTCCTTTCATAATTTTTTTGCACGTGGGTCAGTGACCCACTTGGCCACCCCTTGTGCAGGTGCCTAAGAGTGACAGCATTCTGAGCTTTCAGCTTCCAAACAACCAGAGAAAAAAGCTTGGAGAATAGTGTTAAGGCAAATATCAGCAGCATTTTGCTGCTTATTAGCAAAAAGTTGTACTATTTCTGACATAAAAGAATGCCTGAAATCCTAACATATCTTCTCTTATAAAACTATAGTAAATAAGCTCATCTGTACCAAATTTATCTGGAGTAGAAAACTGTCCTAACGAGCTGCAGGGATGTACACAGAGCTGTTAATGGGCTGTTTTCACCACTGATGCTCTTTGACATATAAAACTAAACTCGCTTCTAGTTATAGATTACTTAAGGACCTAAGTTGAGAAGTAGCACTGTTTTACTCTGGGGGCAAGAGTGATTGGAGGCTCTTTATGGGTTCAAATAAAACGAAGGTTAATATACCTGCAGGAAGCAGGTACAATTCCTGTATCACATTTGTGAAATATTATGCATGTTCCGTCACATCCATTTCCTCTTTCCTGATTCATTTAATGCTGAGGTGATCATATTTGCCAAAAGGCATTTCTTCAGAGTATGAAACAGGTAGAGACATGAGAAAAGTGCAAAAGGTGGCTTTGCCTGGCCTTCATACAGGGTCTCCATGTAAGCATTATTTTACAACACCAGCACAGGTCCAAATGCAAGTACACATCAAGGGAGACCCAAATGAAATACTGAAGCGGGGTCCAAAAAGTGATGCAACACTCAAAGCTGTGTGACCTAATTGTGGACTACCAGTGCCTAAAGGGAACCCACAAGAAAGATGGAGAGACTATTTACAGGAGCGTGACATGGTAAGGAGAATGGCTTCAAACTGAAAGAGAGTTTTAGATTAGATATTAGGAA
Source organism: Zonotrichia albicollis (assembly GCF_047830755.1). NCBI lineage: Eukaryota > Metazoa > Chordata > Aves > Passeriformes > Passerellidae > Zonotrichia > Zonotrichia albicollis. The sequence continues at coordinate 43,630,083 of NC_133824.1, forward strand.
AGACAATTCTTTACTGTGAAGGTGGTGAGGCACAGGTTGCCCAAGGAAGGTCTGGATGCCCCATCCCTGGCAATGTTCAGAGACAGGCTGGATGAATCCTTGAGCAATCTGGCCTAGGGGAACATGTCCCTGTTCAGGGGATTGGAACTTGATCATCTTTAAGGTCCCTTCGAATTCAAGCCATTCTATGATTCCAGCAAGGGCACAACCTTCCCCATAGCTTTGGTTTTCTTTGCAACCTGTCCTTGTAAGCAATTCTAAGAAAATCTAATCTCAAGTGTCATTGTCAACAGCATGGTATATACAAAGTGGAAAGAGCAATAATGCTGAAACATTTCATGAGACACAACGGGGAGAGAAAGAAAGTTATATGTAAAAAATAAGTTATACTCCTCATAGAGAATGGATCATTGGACAAATGTCAACAAAAGACAGAGGTAAACAGAACACAGAGAAAGGCGATAAGTTTCTGAAATGTATGGAGCCCATTTTACTTCTTCCAAATGCAGTTTTAGGCTTCTTTCTGGAAACACAAAAACCCTGCACAGGTTTGCTAGAAGAGTAAGCTGAAATCAAATTCTCTGTGCTTTTGCACTTTAACCAGTATATTAATGTATGTCATATACATCCCTATTCTGTGTCAAATTAAAAAGGATAGACAAATGCTGACCTAAATTTTAATTGAAAAGACATCAGAACTGTCCATAAAGCTTCCCTGTTTCTTCCACAAATACATAGATACACACACTGAAATTTAATTGGCAAGCAAAGAGCGGTATCACTTCTTAGATGCTGGAAAATCCATCAAGATTGTTGTGCAATGTGTTGAGGTACTTAAATTGATATCAAGCTGTTAACTTAAGTAGTCAAAAAATCTTCAATTTAAGCATTGACTGAGCACCTTGCATTTGCAGCAAGCAGAACTGCAGTAGAACAATGCTGGGACCAATGTGTACTTTAAAATACCTTTTAAAATACCTCCTCTTTCACAGCAGGGCAGCTGTGCAGCAGTTCAGTCAGTTGGACTGTTTGCAGATTTTACCAAGGAAAACAAAAAATTTTCAAAGTTACTGAGATCAACCTCTTATCCAGCAGTTAAACAGAGAACGTCCAGTGCAATTCCAGCCCTTTACAGCAGGACAAAATATCTTTTTTTCCTCTGGCAGTAACAGCTGATTGCTTTCCAGGTTGCTCCTGACACTTTAGCCAAGAGCAATAGGGGGTTAGACTAAGCCAAGAGTGTTCTCTTCCTGATTCACTCTCACAACATAAACACAGCCCTCACGCCTCCACACAGGGACTGTGCCACTGGAAGACAGGCTTGAGAAAAGTTTGTTTGCTTCTAAATGAGATGGAAAAAGATTAGCTTTGTGCCTGAACCACTATTGAGAGAAGTTTCTGCCAAAACAACATAAAAATAAAATTATGCAGATATATGGCTCTTTCATAATTCTCCCCCCTGGCTTCCCACTGGGTGCTCTGGACTATAAGAAAGTGTTAAACAATAGTAGTTGTAAAGGATTGTTACTTGAAATCTGGAAGTCTGAGGACCTTAGTAATAGTCTCAAGACTGAGAAACCAACTCAAATACCTTTGAATAAAGGACTCTTCACTGCTGCAGACTGGACACTTGCAATATTCAGAAGGCCACTTCCTTTAAGCCTCAAAGACAGGCCAGCATAGTAAATTTTATGCTTGAAATACTAACTTAAAACACTATAGTGAATTCAATTTGAAACTTGGAATTTAAACTTTAAAAGTTTCAAAAATAAAGTAAAAAGAGCCATTTTGCATCAATGGCACAAAGCATAGGAATCTCTGGCCCAGAATTCAAGTCAGCCTGCAAACAAATGAAGGCTCCCTCACTCCAGGATCCTGGCAAGCAAGGTTAACAACCTGAATACACATCATTAGTGGATTTCACTGCTTTCAAATTAGAGTATTTGCCTGCCCTTTACTTTCATCTCTTCCCACTACCACAGTTATCCCAGAGTTAAGTTGTGTAACACATAATACATCAAACCGCTGATTTGTTCACAGCTGATACTGAACAAGATATTTTTTGCTCCACAGCACTTCCCAAAAGTTTGCTTTCACTGATCATGTCATCCATTGAACAGCCTCAGTTACTTGGATACCATTGCCTAGTTCTTCCTTTTTTCCTCTGATAATTTTCTCAGCTTTTCCCTGGTTTGCTCTTGTTTAATCTTTATCCTGACACCAATGCTGCTGACATTTAAGATATTGAAAAAATATTTTCATAACCTTAGCTGAAGAGAATATTATATTCTTGATGTAGACTTTTTCTAAACTTCCAAATTGGACCAAATTTTCTATATTGGACCAAAAGTTTTCTATAGTTCCAGGACCAAATTCAACAATAAAGTATCAACAATTAGCAAAATGCAATACTCAAATACCTGAAGCATAGTTTACATATGCAAGACAATTAAAAGTGGTTTCTTTAGGAATAAGAAAAATATTACATAGAGTCCTTTATGTATATTTCCCTAAATAAAACAATATATATGTTTATGTGTGTGTATATATATTTTCACATTACCACATTCTCCGAAATACTGTGAGAAGCAAAACAAAACAACTGGAATTGTTAACAGCCACACTTCAGCTTAATATTAAATTCCTGTTTGCACTCCAAATCCCTCAGGGTTAATATGAGCTCATAAACCCAACCACTAACAGACACGAGCCAATTTAATGAGACCAGAAATGGGGTCACACCAACCAGCACATTTTTTAAGATCATTATATTATTTGTCAAAAAGGGAAAATAACAAAGAAAAATATTTACAAAGTTGAAACATTGTCCTTATAGCTTTTTTTAATTTGCACTTTACAGGCTACTGAACAACTGATTACAAGATCCTCCCAACCATCCCCAGGCAACAGCGAAGCAGATTAAGAGAGACCAGGCAATTAAATAAGGAAGAAATTCCCAGGAAACATAAACTGAAGAGAAAAATACTGTATTTAACACAGTATGGTACTAGTATTTATCCTAAACAGCTGAAAAGACAAGTCATAGTTAAACCATTGAAATATCTTTAATGAGGGAATTAATTTTTAAAAAATTAATTGTGGAAAAGCACCTCAGAAATACTAAGGTACAGGTACTTATTCATCAGTCTCTGTTATGGCCATGGTTGTAAAGAGATTTTAATGAACTCACCACTGTGAAAATGATGACAAAATGTAAAGAAAGAACAAGCTGGGTTTTGTGAACAGAAACATATTCTTTGCATTTACTGGAAGCAGTTTCTAGGTAATATTCAACATTTCCCACCTGCCACAATTCAGAAGGATGCTGCACCCACAGCAGGCAGAACAAGGCACACAAGCCCATAACATAATGCTGTATAAGAACCACTGAAATAAAAATATATGGAGATAGGCTAGTAAGGACTTCCTGGTGTTTCCCCAGCTGAGGTGGAGCACAAAGACAAGGGAAGGTTAAGTGGTTTGCCTGAGGCAAGAAGATAAGTCAGCATTACAACCAGGAGAGAATCAGGAGGAATGATATCTAGAGCTAAATCAAAGTTTCAGCAAACCATACTGCCCTTTTGAAGACATACACAACACCATCTTTTCTCAGAATAAGTCAAGAACTATTGCAGTGAACCTGAGTCCTTGAGCTTTTGGATCCCTTCATTAGTCTGACCATTGTTTTCAAGTTTCATGACAGTTTTATTTCTGTTAAGGAGCACAACTTTTTTTTTTCCCCCATCTTAGCACAGTAAAAGGAAGGTCCCTAAAATGCTTCAAACCAGCTTGAATGTTGTACAGGAAAGATATATTGGATATACTAAGCAAAAAGACAGAATTTCATCCTTAATTTCCTTCCAGGACTAACTAGAATAATTCCAGATGCATTACCAATGTGATAACAACAGCAATATGGCCTAACTGCTAAAGGAGAGAAATTTATGGAATTTTTGGTTCCATGGCATGCCATTTGATTTCAGCATAGTCTACCTATTAGGATAATAATTTACACTTTTTAACTCCCTTAATATTAACAATTCTCTCTTTTAGTTCACAGGTGGTGTCTTATATGCTTCCCTTCCAAAAAAAAAGCCAAACCAAACTATACCATTTTTTCCAATATTATGCCAGCAAGAATACTAAATTCAGATTACCTGACATATATATAGTTGCATAGAAAGCCAAAGTGTCTCAGCAAAACAAGCACTAATAATTTCATATTGTAAAAGGAAAAGCACAGACACAGTCTTTACTATAATTTGCAAAGTTCACAAAGAATTGGAAGATAAAGAAGTCAAAGATTAGACACTGCAAGCTCTGTGTTTTACTTGTAAAATGCAGTTTACAGATAATACTACTTAACTTTGCCATCCTGAAGACTCCAACTTGCAAGTTCTTCCCTGCATGACCAAATTCTCAGAGCAGGACAAGAGCAGACCACCAGGGTAATTTGATATGGTTTTTTTTTTTGCTAGGAGAGGTTCCTTTTGCACATCCCTTCCCCACAGCAAATACACTGGGCTCAGAAAGTGTACACTTGGTGTTTGGGGTTATTTAACACCAGGAAGCTCACAAAGGCAATGCAGAAGTCAAGACTAGCTTCTAGAAATCACACCCATGGCTGAAATATTATGATGTAAAAGCATAACATGACTGCATAGCAACTCAGCCAAAAGAGGGATTATAGTAGGGTTTTAGGAGGGTTTGTTTCAAAAGATGTATGGCAAATAAGCAAGATACCTATGTACTTCCCTTAGCATTGCACCAAAATTAAACAGATTCTGGTTTTGACTTCCCCCCCCCCTTTTTTTCTCTTTTTTTTTTTGAGAGAGAGAGAATTTATGAGACACCATCTGTGAACTAAAAAGGAATACTGTTAATGGTAAGTGAAATATAAAGTACATTATCATAATAGAAAATGGCAAAATAAAATTCTGACTAAAACTACTAACATGTCAGTATGAATACAATTACTTCACAATTTTAAAAATTCCATGAGATTTTCATACTACATTTAAAATATCTTAAACTTCTAAAAATCCCTCTACTTCCTACATAAAGCAGAAAAGGATCAAATTGCAATAAAAATATTTTGTAGACTAAAGGAAATCAGAATTTTTGTCAATGCATCATTCACATTTTTAGACTAAGAAATCAGAAAAAAGGCTCCCTGTTCAAGGTAAAGTCTTTAATTTAACATAGAAATAACCAGCAAGTCTGTCTTCTGAAAACAGAAAACTCCAACATTAGTGGTGGCAGATGTTCAACCTGCTCAGCATCTGTTCTAAAATGTGCTACAGAAAAATAACTGATAAAGATTAGAATTCATGTAAACAAAGACCACAAACAACATTCGAAATGTTTGAAAAATTTTTGTTTCACTAACATCAGTGAAAGAGAGAAACACAAACCATGGAGCCAAAGCCATAAACCAATGGCTAGAAGAGCAAGATACAGGGTGCAAAGTTGACAGGATCACTAACTTGATGTCACAATAAAAACTACATGCAACACTTGTGGAAATGCAATCAGAACTTATCAGTCATGCCTGGCAGATAAGGTAACCTGACATTCAGGCACAGCTCTGTCACTGTGATTCCAAAGACATTAAAATTTGAGGGTTCATTAAAATTAACTTCTGAAAAGGACACCACAACCCGAACACAAGATGTCTATTGTGCAGACAGCAACTGCTTTCTCTCTAAGACACAAAAAGGGAGGAGCCTCCTCTATAAAATCCCACTTTTCCAAAGTATGCATTCTCAAAATAATAGGCAGAGTTTCTTCCATAATAAAGGCTACAGCAGCACTACCTTGAGCTCTTTACAGTGCTTGTGTGCCACATGCTATGAAACCATGCTATGAACCGTTACTGACCCTTACGAGGGATTCAGAATAAAATCTTAATTGTCTTTAACGATGAAAGATGGTCCTTGATCTTTTAAAAGTATTTTCCAACTTACAGCAAGCCACAAATATGAAATATCGAGTTAATGAAGGAAAGGTCTAGTGAGGCCAGTCAGACAGATCGTTTAAATTCATCAATTTGTTCACATTTTAAAGTCACCATAACTTGACAATTATTATAGTGGACAAACTCAAATCTCTTTCAGGTTAAAAGCCAAAATTCTCTTGTGAATTCTACAGTTAAACATACAATATTTTACAGCACAGCTCTGGGAAGTCGTATAACATATTTCTACAGAAGATTATATAGCTAAATATAAAGATGTAATGATAAAACTATCGGAAGGAAAAGGTTAGGAAATATCTGGAATTCTGGCAGACTTACAGACCCCAAAAATGCCCAAAGTACAGTGAAATGCAATTATTTTAGCTGCTTGCTAGCTAAACTGCTGACCTACATTTTAACATCCTGAATAGAGGAACAGAGATATTTTACCCATGGATTCAAAGGAAAAGAAAAAAATCTGTTGAGTTCATATTCCTCATGAATGCCTCCAAATGATGGCAAATCAATAGTTGCTGCTTTACTAACATCACCCCTTGGACTTAGTCAGCTAACATGCCTGAAAATCCTTCCCAGAAGAACCATACAGATTCACAAATCTGTTTTACAACCACCATCAAAACTCCATACAAACAACTCAGCTTTCAGTTTGGTTACAGGTACAATATAAATCACTAAAGTCAAAAATACTTCATAGTAAGGTGAACTCCATTTCTGAAGCTATAAAATTATTTGCTGAATTCTTGTAGGGTAAACTGAGTGAAAGAAAAGGAATACAAGGCCATTAAATTAGGCATCATTAGTGTCTTGAGCTATGCAATAACTGATTTTATTTCTTGTCACGAGAAGGTAATTTTATTGCATTATTGGCAAAGTACCCTCCTTTCTTCTGTTATAATCTTTTCCTACAGCCAGTTGCAAAAGGAAGTATTTCAAAACACATTTTCAATTCCCCAGCAAGCATTCAATTCTCAAATGGTTTTTAGAAACTCAAAGCAGCGATTCATAGACCCAAGCAAGAACACTGAACTTAGAACTCTGAAAATTTTCTGCTCCAGCTCTTCTATTACAAATAACTTGGGTTTTTTAATTCTAGAGTTTCTTCCAGTCTTTATCGGACAACTTTCAAGGAGCCACAACAACAAAGTTCCTGATGGAATCCAAATAAAACTGATCACAGGGAATGTGGGATTCTAATTAACAGGGCAAGACCTATGCACAGCAAGTAGCTTGTACAATACAAAAACCAGAAATATAAATGTTGTTTTCTGCTTTTCATGGAGTTCTTGTTAGACAGAAGGTCAGTCTGCAGACACAGGTGGGAAAAACCAGAAATACAGAACAAACCCTTAGTTATCAGCAGCGAACACTGTAGTGAAATAAAATAAATTCAGTACTTACAGAAGACATCCCAGATCAGACAAAACAATAAAACACTTCTACTTAAACATGATTTTATGACTAATTAGAACTAGAGGACAGTCTTACAATTGAAGATGAAAAGAAGTGCTATTAAAAAAAAAAAAAAGAAGAAAAACAAGCACTCAGATGTGGCTACAAACTACAGAAGCCATGCACACTGGACATAGAAAGGTAAGAAGTGCACACTGGACATAGAAAGGTAAGAAGAAATTAGGTGGTTTAAAGAAAAATAGACCAAAATGAGAAAAAAAGAGAACAACTTTTATTTGTGTTTATTCACAGAATTCCCATCCCTAGAAATCCTTCACTTGGGGATTCATATCTAAGAAAATAGATATGAATTTCAATTCAATTTCAATGAGCTGCCATGCGACCAAAGAACTCACTGCCCAGAATTCAGGGGCAGGAGAACAATGGCATCAAAACCTACAGATTCCAATCACCTACAGAACACAAGGGGTAAGACATTACTGGCAAGCTCAAGGGAAAAAACAAAAAAACAACACATTATTTTAGTCAGAATTCACTTTCTATGACAGGATAACAAAACATGACTGTCTTTGATTCAGAGCACTAAATCATATATTTCAAAATGGGGTTATGATCATCTCTAAGGAACACACACAGAATTCACATGCTATAGTGAGCTGGCCCTCACTGATGAAAACAGATAATTTTTATGGTCCTGTAAGGTGCTTTACATGGGAATACAGCTTTTGAAGAGTAAGTAAATTACTCCTTTATAAAAATGATCTATTTCCAATTGCTTTTTTTCCCTAAGAGACAAAATCATAACTTAAGTTCCTAACTCACTGAAATAGAAATAAAAACTTTCTGTAACAATAATTTGTTTTTCCTTGGGATACTGCATAGCTTTAATTACTGTATCCATAGCAGTCTAGATGTCAATTAGAGACAGCAGCTCTGACAGTGTGTTAGAAAACCATTAACACCATGACTCAGTACTCTAGAGACTCCAGCACAAGTTGTGATTTCCCATAAAATCTAAGGAAAGTGGGTAAACAACAATTCATGAAACACAGAAACTTGGTTTAAGCCCCCACTTTTAAATTCCTTATACAGCCAAAATAGCTGTAACTCCAGTGACCACGGTGGAAACACTTGGAATCTGTTTGCATATTTATGGTACACTTTTCCTATGGAGGCAGATATTCTTGCTGAAGGTCCTGCCTGTTTTTATTTATGAAAGATTATGACCTCAACATGAAGCAAGACATGGTTATTGTCCTACACAGGATTTACCTCAGCTGCATTTGAGCTACCTTTCCCCTGTGACAGGACCCAAGAAGTTAATTCAATCACCTCTTACAAAGAGTAGGAACATGAACTGGAATCCTGAGACAGTCATAAATCCTAGCCTTGGATACAGGAACAGCAAAGAATTAAAAATATTTGAATCTTGTTATTTTGAAAATTCCCTTAATCCTTTTAAATGCCCTATATCACTCCTTTCTCTAACCCAGAGGAATTACTTAATCTCATAAAAATTCCATTTCTTTTGAAAAGCTATTATGTTGGGTGGGGTTTTTTTTCTTTTAACAATTAAAAAGAGCATTTTGTACAGTTCCTAAACTTTATCTAGTCCATTCTGTGTTCTTTCTGCTGAATTCTTAGCATAAAAATACATTTTCTTATTTTCAGTTTCAACGTTCCTGAGTCTTCATCTTTCTGACCACTGACAACTTCAGCCTGCCTGTTTCTTACAGGGAGTTTATTGAAATAACCCTAATCTGAAGGGGGAAAAAATATTCTTTCTCAAAATAAAAACAAACAAAAAAAAAAATAGGAGCTTTATATTTTATTGCAGGTGAGGGAAAACACTTATTTATTTATTTTTAAATTTCTCTATAGAGAATTGTCCTGCTGAGTTCTGTCAAAACAATGTTTGCTATGTGGGACTTTTCCAAATCCCTTCTTGTGCTAAGATACAGTTCAGAGTGCTTGTAGGGTGATTGCGTTCACATAACATGGCAGAGCTTTGCTTCTCTCAACACTACACATCCGACTCACAGGCACTTTCCGTTTCTAGAAGTCACCAGTCTATAAAATTCTGTGCTGTTGTTACCTCTAAAGTGTATTTTTCATACTCCACATGCTGCTAGCATGGAGTGACTCCAGCTAATTTCCCCATTTATGTATCACAAAAATATTCTTGGCACCATCAGCCTGGATCAGACTTTGGCCACCCCCAGGACTTGTTCCTTCAGCTCTGTTTGTAGCTAGTTTTCTATAACTGTAAGTCATAACTACCCCATTGTTCTTGGCATACCTCTGTACAGCGCTTCTTACAGAAGAGAATATGTTTAGATGTGTTACAGTGTCTCTGAGTTTAATGGCAATATCCAAGTGTCTGCTGGAAGACTGAGGTAAGCAAAGGTGGAGAAATATCAAACTCCCCATGAAGAAAACAGCATTGTATTTTGAGACAGTATGCCAATTACAATTATAACTTATTTACAATAAATAATTGCAGTCTGACCTGAAGGAAGAAGATTAGGGAAAAAGACTGAATCTCAATTCCTTTTTATTTCTGATTTTACTCCTGGGTTCAGCAGACCTCACCCTCCTTCCTCCCATAAACAAAAACAAAACAAAACAAAGTGAGATGTGACACATAATGACTGTAGGTTATTGTATTTTTCTTCTTTTCGTAGAACTCTATTAGGCTAGAAGCAAAACTACAGTACACAGAGACAACTACTAGATGGCAACCAAAAGATAGATTTTTTTTAAAATCTGTTGGTGAGCAGAGTCATTAATGTCTCCACTCCCAACAGGGTACCACACACCAGAAACATTATACCACAGCCTTCATATCATTGCCATACCTACAGCAGAACAAAGTCAACCATGCTAAACAAATTCATATTTACAGCTTTCAGCAGTCCTCCCAAAGGGTAGAGGATTCCAGTCATTTCCATCATGACGAAGCAGCAGTCCAGTAAGTACAGTCACATGGCTACTGCAAACATGGCCATCCATTCAAAATGATGGCTGCAGAAACACTGTCATGATTTACCACGCTCCAGGTACACAAATTTGCAAATACCTCAAGAAATATATCTCAAATTTCCACATTCATTCTACAAATTCCATAGGAATATTACCTGGGTTTAAAAGTGAGCCTTTAAGTATCTTCAGAGCCTCAAAGGAAAGTGCAGCTGCTGCCTCAGAACCATTTAATCACTCCAGTGTGGATGATGGAGTGCACCACTTACCGCTGAACTGGGAAGGAAAGGAAATCTAAGTGGTCCTCGCCCTTAAAAGCCATATTTATCCTGTTCTCATGTGCACGTCTCCATGGGCTGGAATCTAGAAAGAAAACAGTCATTTAGTAAATCTAGGAAAACTCAGACACCTTCAGCCCAGGCTGGCATGGCATTTTCCTGCTCTCCTGTGGAGAGAACTCATGAAAACAAACAAAAAGTCTCCTTTTCCACAACTCCAGCAGTTAACTGAGGCCATTAAGTACATTTCACAGCATAAACAATGTAGGCTTTGCATATTCCTGAAGATCCTGGACTGCTGCACAGGTCAGAGCCATCTGGGTTGAGCATTTGTGAGTTAGTATTGAGGTATTATTTAGTCTCATTTATTTTATATTAACTTGAATGCTAGAGAAAATCTAATGAGTGTTATAGTAATTCTTCATGTTATTGTGTGAAAGATTGCAAGTGAGGTCCCTTCCAGCCCTAATTATTCTGCAATATGATTTCAGGATTGTTAAGTACTACATTTACAGAAAGGTCCTTGATGACTAAGTTACTGGAGTATTTGACCCCTCCAAAGGGGTCAATAAGACAATTTCATTTTTTAATACATTTTAAATGCTGCACACATCTTTCTCCTCCATGATTTCCCTTCATACCTAGTGACCAAGAGATGGATCCAAGCTTTATTGCACTAGAAAAAAAAAAAAAAAGGAGAAGGACTCCTCATTTTCACAAAAGGAAGACTTCTGCCTCTTTCCCTCTTCCTTTAATTAGCCTCTCTTACATTAGATCACTATCTACTATAGGTCAAAGCACATTCACAACAAAAATCACAGAGGATTTATTCTACAAAAAAAGGTGAAGTCATTTTCACTCACACACGGCTAAAAGAAAACTAAGGCAAAATATTTGAAGGAAAAGACTAAGCCATGACTCAGGAAGAAGAGGAAATGGATTCATTTGGACAAGGAGACAGGAACAGTGGGAAAATTATGCTTTCTTAGATGTGAAAAAAAAAACTTGGGATCAATGGATCTCACTCCTAGAGAAAATACTTTACACAGGAAATTACTGTTTGTGCCACCAGCTGAGGCAGAGTGGTTTTGATGTAGCTGCTTGTGAAATTCTGCTATTTGGTTATTTGGCTGCATTGTGCAAGCTGAGTCAGCTAGCATTCAAGATATTTGCCACCCCAAATTGCTCTTAATTGACAGAGAGTGGTCCTCATTCCCTTTCCTAGCAAACTGATCTCATTACTAATTCATGGCCTTGTTTTTTCCCCAAGATCTCACAAACACGTCCTGAGCACATAAAAGTATTGCAACCAACATTCACATGCTCTGTCCACTGTCAGCTCCAGATTGCTCTGTTGATGGCACCATCCTGTGTTCCTCTCTATCCCCAAGGTTTTCCTGGAAATAACAAATTTAATTTAATCCTTCTTTAGATGTATAGGCTATAGAAGATTGAAATACAGGAGAAGAATCTATTAAAAAAGCCAAAACCAGCACCAAAAAATCCCCACATTAAAAATAGTTGAATTGGTACTGAAGTCTCTGGTTTAAAAAGATTGCAGGTGTTTCATAGGTTTTGACTGGAGGTTCATATGCCCAAGCATATGTATTCTTCTGCTCCTGTGACACACCAAGATTTTAAAAACAAACTTATTTGGGGGGACAGGAGGAGGGAAATTTAAAGCATTTAGTGTACAATACACAGATTTCACTAACAAAGTGAATAAATGAGCTATCTTCATTTCCAGTAGTATAATATTTTCTCTTTTTTAAAGACATTTAAGATTACAAGATACAAACAATTGTACAATCACATTTACTGGAAACAGACAAATATCACCATAATCACTGTCTTCATTTGGAGGAGATAGCCTTAAAGCTGAACACATTCACAAAAAACCCTAATCTCCAAAATTAATTTTCCCTCCTAAATCTTGTCATTTAAAGGACAAAAACCTCCAATATTTTAGCCTGCAGAACAACAGATTTCATGGACACTAAACATCTCTTTCTGCTCAGCATTAGACTTGGATTTACCTTCTCATGCTACCAACACTAAATCAAATGTAAAGCTTCAGCTTCCTCTGGCGAGCTAAATCTACTTCACCATTAGCTCAGCCTACTACCAATTTCCACACATACAAATCAAAGCACCTGCTTGTACTCCATTACTTGTGATCAGTGACATGATGTACACAGACATAAATTAGATTATTGCATGTCCTTGTTCCCCATAAATTAGAAACCTGACAAAAATGCAAGTTTTTATATGCTGCCTTCCCACAAAGCACACTTTTATATTATGTCTGAGAGCCTGTAAAAACATTATCAACTCCTACTTAGAGGTTACGTATGCTCCAGGAACAATAACAAAACGCTACAACAATATCTTAACCAAACTGTCTGGCTGGAGATTATGATTAGATATTAGCTCAAATCTTTAATCCTAAATTAATGCTGGCAACATGAGGAAATTCTCTGCCCTGGCATTTTGCCAGGGGATCCACTGTACCCCCAGGATCACAGGAGAGGTTGGAACAGCAGTGATTTGTGGCACAGGCTTCTGGTCCTGCTTAGAATGCCTCCTCCACCTGCTGGGCAATTACAGATGGCAGATATTGCTCAGATTCCAGTGCTCTCATTCCTCTTTCCAGGTAAGAACAAAACAACTGTACTTCCTAGTAAAGACTAGGAGAGGGCTGATGAGTCCTTCTCTTTAGCTGATTCTGCTTTTTATTTGAGTCCACAACACACGATGAGCTCTAATCAGCACTCCTAAAAGCAAAGTCCTCTACTCGAGCTGACTGTGGAGATGTTATACATGCACTTACTTTTATTAAGTATATATATGATAACAGATAACATTATTGGACTTCTGTTGGAGAGTCTAATATTTTTTTCCACTGAAAATACTTATTTCCATGACTAATGATTAGACCCACAGCTCGTCAGAGTTGCTGTCCAGATAAATTTGAACAAAAAAGACAAACCAAAAACCCACTGCTTGTACTTTGCAGCATTGGTCATTTTGGTAGAAGCCTGAGTGACACACTGAAAGAATAAAATTGTATTCTTGGACTATTATGAAGCCTTTTATTTAACACCTATATAGGGCTTGACATCTGCACACAGCCTTGTATCAGTGTAAATGCTGACTTACAATTTGTTTGACTCCTCTGGTAGGTAGCTGCACATGCATGTGGAATTCCATGTACTCAAGGCAGCAGGCTTTGTGTCCTGCATTTTTCTCTTTGTGATTCCAACACTGAATTAGGTTTCCAGATGTTATTTCCTCCAGGAATAGATGCAGATAGGCAGAGGACAAACTACATTTCAATCCCATGCAATACAGCCAGCCAAAAGCTTTTTTCAGAGGGCAGGAGTTGAGAAGAGAATAAAGCATCACACCTGAAAGAGCATGAAAGCATTGCTCTCAGAAACCAGCAAAGTATCAGGAAAGGGCGAGACCTTCATGGCCAAAATTCCCAAATCCACACAAGCAGGAAGAGGGATCTTGCTCACAGACAGGCACCAGGCCTTGCCAAAAACTGACAGAGAACTAAAAACATCTTTAAAAAATGTCAAACAGCCCACCTGTAAAAGAGAGGAGGAGAAGCCTCATACCAGCTTGAGGGTAACCCTGTGCAGCACCTCATCAGCAGAGTGGTGCAGCTGGCAGCTCTCATCCCACTGCTCCAGGACAAACCCCTCCTGCCCTACAAGAACTCCTTGCTGGGAGCCACCTGTTGCTCCAGCCTGTTTAGTAATGGAGAGCACCTTCTACAAAACCACAGTGCTTTTTAGCACCCTTCAAAATATGTTATTTCTGCTAAGAAAGCAAATTGCAACTCATAGAATCTCCCAGTTTAAATTTCTTCTCCATGATTCAACGTGTTAGCTTACATTTAACAAACTAGATATTAGGAGGGTTTTAGCGTAAGGATTCTTTTAGGAACAACAGCATGCCCAAAAGTAGCATGGTAACAGCATGTTTTCCAGGTGAACTCAGCATGATTCACTTTCTTCTACTGATGGCCCTAAAGTTCTCTATCACAAAATTATGTCCTTAATAATTAAGCCCTGAAACTTCAGACAATTAAATTCACATTTTCAAGCTCATTCATGTCACACATGTTCACCCTTGCAAAGGCTCAAATCAAAAGGCAAATCCATGAACTTTCACCACACCCTTTCTAACCCCTAACATCATAATTTCAACACTAAAAATACCTTAAAATAAGGTCAATCAAGAGCATAATTTCTCTTACAGAAATAGAGAGTAATCCACACATCTAGCCTCTGACTATTAATAATCATCTGAATTAGAAGAGCATGTTACCTATAAGCAATATGGTTAACCTGAGAATAAGAAGTTATTAGCTAAAAGTCATTTCAGACCAGATATTCCTTGATTAATATGAACAGTTCCTGTCTGCACTAAAGCACAATCTCTTTTCTGCCAAACAGTGCTTGCCCTTATTTTACAATTCTGGGAGTCTGGGAATCATTAGTTATTATTCTCCTATACACAGAATAACTGTTAATGGAATGCCACAAATCAAACTAAGAGCAAAATTCTGACAGCATTTATGTGAGAGGTCAGAAAGTAAATACATACATTCTGTCCTTCAGCAACACATCCAGCCCATCAGAAGTTTTTCCACACTAACCATTTAAAGACTCAAGATCCTGTGTCATTCTGCATTATAAGAGGCTTACATGGGCATGAATTAATTACAATTGTAAGAGCCAACTCAAAATTAAGCTGGGTGTCACAAATCTAAGAAACCATAAAACCAGGAGCAAAAATAATGAAGAGCCCTTCGAGCAGCGCATTGAAATGGGTTGTATTAGCATGGGATCACATACACAGATCTATGGACCACACTCCTAGAATGCAAAATTAAAACTAGGAGGGAGAATTGGGAAAAGGCACTACCTGTGGCATTCATTCATGGCAGCGGCTCAATAATCAGAGAGGAAGCTCTGCTGAAAGTTTATGCCTTGCACTCCAAGTATAATCTGAAGCATAAATTTATTTTCAGTCACAGGGGGGTTTTATTTTAACGGCATATTTCTTCCCCTCTTTTCTCTCTACTTTCTGCAGAGAGAGGATGTCATTTTAAATTACTCTCTGTATTTGAAAATATTCCTTCTAATATATCATAAAACAGTTTGTTTTGGAAGGGACCTTAAAGATCATCTAGTTCCAACCCCTCCCTGGGTTTCAGTAGGGTTACCTTCCACTAAATCAGGTTGCCCACAACCTCATCAAACCTGTCTTGATTATATACACATACAAAAAAAATATACAGCCATCTGTTTATTAAACTATTTTCTTAATACTTCACTTATATTTTCATAATTGTAAAAATATGTCTTAATATATATTCGTTATAAATTGCTATTACTTTAAATGGTTTTGGAGTATAAATTATAATATATATGGAGGTTTGGAGAGTGTGTGCATATATACACACACATCTGATGTAGTTATTAATGCAAACTCAAGTTTGTGCTGTTTTTTCTTCTGGATACTTCCCATTTTAGTCTTGTTTTACACATCTGTGCCTTGGAATATCCAGGGAGATGGAGAGGGAGAAACAAAAATGATCTACCTCAGTCAAATAGGCCATTCTGAAAACTACAGGCAAGGAATATTATTGTGTAGATCTTGAGGGTGGAAGAAAAAAAGAAATCTGAAGCCAGTATCATTTCTCTGCATACAGAGAAATTCCTTAATTAACTTTCTGGTTTGTGGGTTTTTGTTTTAAAAAAACCTCCTTGTACGTTAAAAAAAATAGTTTATGATGTCCACTAGGCAAAATCCTGCTTTGAAAGCAAGATGTATGGGACTGCTCCTTCCATTTCTTTATTTTAGATAGTGGATCATATGAAAAACACTAAGTAGAGCATATTTATCTAGGTAATTCAGCTTTCTCCAAGATTAAAAGTGGAGGATATCAATCATCACAGGTGCCACAGCAAGTCCTTTGGCCAAGGCATGAGTTTTCTTACAATGCATCTTTAACAGGTGTTCCCATTCAAATACAAAATATCTGGGAAAATGGAGCTTCCATCAGCATAGATTACATTATGAAAATGTTTAAAATAAGGAGATAAAGAGTGGCATAACAGATTTGATGACTTCTTTTCACCCACTCCCCTTCAAAATCATTTTAGGCAACAGGCCACTGGAACAGACACTTGGCATCTTTTGGGTTTTTTAAATCTTATCAAAGTCTCTAAGATCTCCCTTTCTGCAAGGGACACACCAATTTCCGTAGCTGGCAATATTACGGGAACAAACTGATTAGTGGTCACATTTCTAGCAATTAGCATTTTAGAGGCAGTTTCACTGGAAAACAATTTACTTTTGAGGTTCAGGAACCGAATAAGAAGTGTCAGGTTGGGCCACTCCAGAGCTATATTTTACCTTTTATGTGGTGGAGAATAATCAAGGTATAAAGTGTTTCTTGGTTCTCAGGGCAGCAGTAATGCAAGCTGCTACCATGTAATTTTGGGGTGTCCAATGGACCAGGCTGCTCAGAGCCCCATCCAACCTGGCCTTGAACATTTACAGGGATGAGGCATCCACAGCTTCTCTGGGCAACAGCTCCAAACCTCCCAGTAAAGACTTTTATCCCAATATTTAATATAAACATCTTCTAGAGCCATCATGCCTTCTCCTGGTACCATGCAACTTATAGAATCTCCCTCTCCAGCTCTCTTTTAGGCCTCCTTCCAGTATTGGAAGGCTGCTCTAAGGTCTCCCCAGAGCTGCTCTCCTCCAGGCTGAAGAATCCCAATTCCCTCAGCCTCTCCTAACAGGAGAGGTGTTCCATTCCTGGGACAGTCTTTGTGGAGCTCCTCTGGATTCACTCCAGCAGGTCTGTATCCTTCCTGTGCTGGGAACCCCAGCGTGGTATTAGAGGTCAGAGGTTTGTTTTGCTGACAATAAATGACCTCAAGTGAAATTGCCCTGCTTTGGTCTCATTTACCCCTGACACCATAGCCAGGATTTCATCTCCATGTAGAGAGATCAGAAATAAAAGAGCTGTTCTTTCAACTGTGCAGGGCACAAGAGAAAATGGGAGATTTTAGCAACTTAGAGTGTACAAATGTAGAAGTGTAGAAGAAATGCCCACAGAACATCCAACTTTTCTGTTATTAGATAACATGACTCTCTCAAGTGTAATGAAATTGAAGTTAAGATTCATTATTTCCCTTACAAACAAGCAAAAATTCCAAAAGGATCTTAACATGAAAAGAAATTTTAAAATAAGTCATTTCTCTACTGAGGCATAAAATAAAGAAAAAATAATTTACTAGCCCAAAGGTAAACATAATACAAGTAAAAACTGAAACCGAATATTTGAGAGCTTAATACTGTAAACAAGTACATAGAGAAGATAACACTGTATTTAACCATTTCAAAGGAAAGGAATAGAGACCTACACAAATAACTCACTGCAATGAAACATGACTATATTTGCACATCCCTGTGTACAAACCATTACCTGTAATGAAAGGATTTCTTCCTAATAGTCATTTCTGTTAGTCAGACAGGAAGTCTAAAAGACATCTTTATTTACATTTATATTCCTCAAAAAGAAAAGCAAATCTGACATTTTAACAGAGAGGAGCAAAACAATATTATTAATTCAGGTCATAGTAAAGGCTATATTGGACTAGAATCACAAGGCATTGCATGGTAAACAGTGGTCATATTTTCACAATATTTTCCAGTGATGATTAAGTTTATCATTTCACAGAGTTAATATCAGATTTGCTCTTTTGTGGTCATAACTCCAAAAACGTTAAGTCCAGCTTTAGACCAGTGCAGATAAAAAGACATTTATCTAAAAATAAGACAATCACAGAAGGCCACAAACAGCTAATCTCTAGCCCTTAAATCACTTCTCTATTTTAATTACTAATAAACTTCCTACTTCTTTCAATCAACTTCAGCATAATTTTTTCACCTTTCTACAACATATTAGGCAAAAGAAAAACAAGAACAACAGAGAACTACAGAAAAGTTAAAAGGGAAGTAGGTGAGAGAGATCAAAGTTCTTGCCTGCTGCTATGGTAAACTCAACAGAAAGCAAGAGCAGGAGATCCAGTTGGGAAACAAGCACACGAGATGAACCAACATACCAAAGAAAATGTAATACACATGTGGTTATGCTACATATTTTCAAGGATCCCATCCCTCTTCATGCTCATTGCAAGTTCTGCTTTCAAGTCTACCTTTTTCAAGTCTACCTTTTCTAGATAGACACAGTAAATCCAGTAGAAAAATTTCCTGAAAGCTGAAAAAAAGTCCAAGTACGTTGTGAAATTACCTATACACTAAAAAACAAGAACATGGAGCCTACAGCAAAATTTGAGCATAGTTTCTATTTCTTGCTTCTTCAATTTAATTAACTCCAATTAGCACCTCCAGACAGCCTGTCAGCAAACTATGCTACCTAGTCATTATAATTCTACACAAAGAAGTCATAAAGCAGCAGGGAGCTTTTTCTGTTTGTAAGGAGAAAATACTTCATTTATAATGTTGAACCATTGCCAAAGAGGATCCAATCATAGTTTCTTCTTCCTCTGTCCTTCACACACAAGAAAAAAGTGGAGAAGCCAAAAAGCTTTAACAATATCAAAGAAAGGGAATCCTCAGCAGGGCTAGAGGCAAAACTGCTCTGCGGGATTGTTGCCATATCTGGTGTCTCAGGGTGGGTGTAACATGAGCAGGGCACATCCAGAAACTCCCAGAAAACCCAAAGGCTCAGGGGACCTTTCCAGCCTGCTCACATTGCTTTTGCACCAGGGATCAAGTTGGGTGTGGGAGCAGAAAGTGCAAATCCTACTCAGGTCAGTGAGCTTCACTCAGCCTGTGTGCCCCAAGTTCTCCTGAGCCTGGGGCTGCTGAGCTCTGGAAGGCCAAGGTGGTATTCCCTGATGGAATGGCAGGTTTTGTAAAGATCACAGGAGATGCTGGATTGGAAGGGACCCCAAGGATTATCAAAGTCCAACTTTTGGTCCTCCACAGGACAATCCCCCAGAATCACACCGCGTGCCAAGAGCATTGTCCAAATTTTTCATGAACTCTGACAGGTTTGATTTTGCAAGCATTTCCCTGGAGAGCCTGCTCAGTGCCCAACATCCTCTGGTGAAGAACCTTTTGGATATCACCAACCTGAACCTCCCCTGACAACTTCAGGCCACTCCCTCAGGTCCTGTCAGAGGTCACCAGAGAGATCAGTGCCTGCCCCTCCTCTTACCCTCATAAGAAAGCTGTAGATTGTAATGAGGTTCATAGAACACAGACTATGATGAGTTGGAAGGGACCATCAGGATCGCCAAGTCCAACTTTTGACCCTGCACAGAACAGTTTTCTTTGGAGCTTTTTGAGTCTGGGTTTTGCTGATTTTTTGTTGACATTGTCACTGGTTTTGGTTTTTTTTTAATCTTTCCCCCCTTCCCAATTCACAGGCTGAGGTCTTAGCATGGAAGAGCCAAGGAGGAGACCACAGGCAAAATAATAACAAGAAATATAAGGAGAAGAGTAGTGTTGATTAGGAAGTTTGGACGTTGATGAGTGTGTGAACAATCATGCCACGCCCAACAATATTGCAGCTCAGTAGGGAGCTGTGCAATTTCAATTAAAAAGTGACTATATGTCACAGTACTTTTAATTACTAAACCCCCAAATTTGGCAGGTATAAGTGTCACACCCTGTATCTTCACTTGCACTTGTAACTCCCAGATAGGCAGCAAATCACCAAAGTCCAACGACTTCACGTCTATCAGCTGATGTTCAGTAACCCATTATGCAAGGATCTGGCACACAAGTTCTGAGTACACCATGAATTGCTATACAGTCTGTTCCAGGATGGCTGCATTGTTTGTTCCCATGATTTTCTAAAAATGGATATTAAAAGAAAAATTATTTTTTAAACTGTACAAATCTCCTTGCAGAACAGGCTTAGTGTTTTGATAAATATTTCCCATTATTATCATGAGGTTATAACAGTCTGTGATGGCACAAGTAGAGACACATATCAGAATTAGTTGGAAGGAAAAGTCCCAGAGTCCATTTTGCTATTAGCAGCCAAATCCAATGAATTTGTAATCATTAGGCTTAGGAGTGCTCAGATTCCAGACTTTATTTTTTCTCCCCACAGAAAAACATAGCAGTGACTATAGAGGGTTTTATCCATAATATTAGCTTGAGCTTTGCAGTTATTTATGACTATGCCACAGAACTTTGTTTCCCTGCAAGTCAAACAGAGGCACATTAGACTCACATTTGGAAAGCAGTCTGTTCACTCATTTCCAATGCAGGTCTCTGCACTATTAACCCTCCAGACACATGAGATTGGTAAGGACAAAGAAGTGTAAAAGTTCTCCATGAACTTCCATTTCCAGAAATTAGCATTGACCATTTCAGTTGCAAATGCACCAAAACTTAGAGGTCACATTGCTGATCTACTGCCCTGAAAATTTCAGTCTTCTGACCTGTTTATTTCTGTTGCTGCCTGTGATATGTGGGCAGGGGATCGGCTCATCTGCCATTTGCAAGAGTAGCTAAGAGAACTAAAAATCCCTCCAGAGAGCTCATTTCACTATTAAAACGTCAGCACTTTTCCATAGATAGTTCCATGATCAAGAGTTTCTTTTGTCTCCATTTTCCATTATCAGCCTCAGAAAACTCTGCCAATCTTCAAACACCCATCATCTACAATATTTCTGGTGCAACCTAAGGCAATAATTGGCCTCAGCAAGAAAACAGACACGTTCCTAACCCTGCAGGGTTACAGAGTGTACATCCCACCTGCAACTGTGGCTTTCATCATTTTCAGTGTGCCTACATTTAGAGATGCTGTCAACAACCCAGTTTTTACGTCAACTGGATCCAAGGTACTGCTTGTGCCAATTACACTCACATTATTTACCAGTAAATATCTGAGGGTCAGGCATGTCAACTATCTTGCTAGGTATTGCCAATGTCCACCCACTGATGTGTTTGGGCATCCCACAGGAAAAATCTGCCATTTGTGCAGTCAGGCACTGTCTGCCCCAGGAGCAGGAAAGGATGCCCACAGAGGTTTTTCTTTAGATTCACATTATCTGGACAAGACACAGAGCAAAGGTTTCAGGGAAATAGCCCATGACCTCTCTCAATCGGTGCCCAGGTGAAAGAAAAGGATCCTGAAGCCACATATCAGCTGTACTCATTGCCATGACTTGAATGTCACGTAGGCAATTTGAAGCTGATGTGCACGGCCCAGCTTTCCCAGCTTCTGTCAGTACAGACCTCATTGAGAAAACGGTCCCCAAAAGTACAACCAGCACTTGCACAGCCGACCCAACACCTGAAATATCTTAATTTATTTAAAGATAGAGTGCTGTGACCAGCAACATGTACATGCAAGGGAAAAAGTGACATCCCTAAATTGTAGGAAAAAAATTTAAATTACTGCAGTGGTAAATGTGAATCGGTTCTGAGACCCAGCTACCTAATTGTCCATTACGATATCAAAAAACAGATTCTTCTTTTAATCTAATAGCCTTCCAAAAGAGAACCCAAGAAAATGTTAGGCATTACTCATGGTAGAACTACAGGACAGAGCTTTCGACTCATGACTCATCCAATAAAAGGGAAAGCAGTTCATAAGCAAATTCTGAAAAGTTTCAAAGCACAAGATGAATTTACCTTTTAAAAAGAAGCATTTCAGTAAGATGGGGTGGAAAAAGAAATCACTTACAGGAAACATAGGGCAGTGGTTACATCCAGGGAATGAAAATACAGAAATCATCCTGCTTTACACAACAAGGTGCATCACCATCCTCTCGCAGCTATGCAGAAACTTATTTAGCCTCTCTCCCTACTCTGATAATGAAGTGATAATGGTCCAAATTCTTCTCCTCTCTTTAGTGCAATGACAGATTATGCCTGCAAAGGTGGGGGCTGGTGGTGCCTTTTTGCAGCCCTTGAACCTCAACTTGATTCTGAAGCACCGGCTCAAATTTAATTCCAGGAACCAAGGACCTCATACATGGGAGTGAAATGCGTAAGGCACAAAAATAGATTTTAGTAAAAACGTGAAATGGTTGAATCCTGACAGAAGGTGACTAAGAGGGGAATTCAGTAGGAAGAAAACATGGAAAAATAAGTCAGGAAGTTTAACATCATAGACCCCCCTAAAAAATTAGCAGAATAAAACCACAAAGTCGGAACTCAGACAGGCAATGCTCTTCTTGTAGCACATGTGCCACTTGCTCCCTCAAAGTCACTGTGGCCCAGAACCTGGCATCCCACAGCCACAGCACCATTGAGGTTGAAGAGACTCAGCTTCAAAAGGGAAATTCTTATGGATAATACAGACTACCAAAGTTAACATTATTTATAATAATTTTTTAAATTATTATAAATAATTTTAAAGTTAATTTTTGCACCTCAAGAAGATTGCTACTTGCATTACATCCTACTCTTAGGATGCCCTTGAAAGTTTGGCTTCTGGTTTAACTTTTGAAGACCAGCATTTTCCAGGATAAGAGAAAACTGAATGGAAGAACTAGATGGGGTCAGGAGAAGTCAATGAGAGGAAAAAATGCATTAAAGTTCCCAACAGCCCTGCCACTGACTTCAGTGGTGAAAGAAGCCAAAAACTTATTGTACATTTAGGAGTTAAGATTGACTGGGACCTTTCTAAAATTACATATACAAAACACCAGCTTCTGCAAATAATTATCAGGTCATATACCCATAAAAGTCAAGAAAAATATATTTTATTACCTGCTCATCTTACTTATTCATAGAGCAGAGCCAATATTAGTCAGCACAAGTAGCTGCTTGCGGGCAGGAAGGCTTCAATCATTAAGGAAGGGATGTAATTAAAAGGAGGGAAATCCAAAACACAGTTATACCCACCAATCACATCATCTAAATTGTACTATTTTATTCATCAAAAATAAAGCTTTGAAACAAAGATGCCGTATTTTATGCAAGTTCTTGATTATCTTTCTTCTGAGGGAGCATGTAATTTACAAGAAAGAGGACTTAAAGCTTTAAGTGCCTCTGACTTAATTCAGCATTGCTGTATTGATGGTCCCATTTAGATGATTCCATTTCAGGCCCCTCTAACGCATTAAAGGCATGACTTACTCACATCCATTTGGCTAATGATCCCCTACTGCTCCAAAGTAAATGACAGCTATTTACAGTAAATTATTCAATTAGATAGAGAGAAGTGCGGTATTCATTTTATATTGTTTGACATGGCAAAACAGAAGTGTGCAAGAAGGTAGGTAGGGCATTTTAATCTTCCAGAATCAATTGTTTAATCCATAGCAGGAGGATAAATACACTCCACAATACTTGTCAGCATCAGGTTTTTATTGTAAACATTCTAAGAGAGACTGGAGTGTTGCAGCTCCAGTTAATATAATTCTGTCCATTTCAAAAGTAAGCCATCATACCACACAAGGAATACCAGCTTCTGACAGGACTGCTTTATTTTAGGCACAATTTCAAGGAGCACACAAAGTGACCATATGGTAGCAGCAGACCAAATTTCCATTTAAATAAAAGAATAGCCATGAGCAAGCCTGAATCCCATTTATCTGTAATGGGATTTACACTACTAAGTGACTACCTCACTCTCCAAAACAAGGACTCAATGTCCCAAGACATTTGGATAGTGGGATATTTTTAATTTATGAAATCCCAGGACAGGACAGCTCAGCTCCTCTCTCAAATTAGGAGGGGGATCAAAGGATAATCAACCAGTTGGGGCTAAGACAGAGCCCAGAAAAAGAGGGAATGATCACACTGCAATAACCCAAATCTTTTCACACATTCATCTGTTCTTTTCCAGGTGTTGAAGGGGATGTGTGAGTACATACACATTACAATGTCCACTGAATACACACTTGCTTGACCCACAGCACCTGGAGAAAAAAAGAAGTCATGACTTTGGTGTCCCCTGTCAAACCTTTGCCTTATAAAAGAGAAAATGAACAAGAAGTTCTCATTATTTTAGACAGGAACATGAAGTCCAAGGTGCAGGACAGGCCACCATGTGTGCTGAGCCTGCCAGTGACCATGCTTGAGTGGCTCTCAGGCCTCCCAGAACTTACCTGAGGGAAAAGAGGAATAGGGAATTTCTTCAAGCCCTCCTGGCTAGCCCTAATTTTGGAGAATTCTCTCTTCCGCAAGCCCAGAATGCCTCAGGACGAGTGCCGAGCAACCCAAATAGAAAAACATTTTCCTCTGGCTAACCTGCCAACACATTTAATTTTCTACAGGCAGAGGGCCAAGCTCAGCAAGCACAGCTCCTGCTAAGCTTAATGGGAGCTGCACTTGCCTGTGCCAGGCACTGAAGGTTTGCTGGGGGACTGCAAGGAACACACCACAGAAAATACAACTGCTGCCAGTATCTCTATTCAGAGGCTGCATTTGAATGGGCTACTCTTTTTTCTCCCCCTGATTTTATTCAATTCTTCTAAAGCTGCTGGCACAATGAAACCCTTCCTACTCTTAGCATGTGTTCACTCACTTCTATGAGCAAGGAATCCAGACTGGCTGCTTGCAGGGATGAATTTTGTCCAAAGACCAGCTTACCACAACTAGGCTGTATAAACTGAACAGTCATTTGGTGCCTTATAGCCAACAGTGCTGGCCAGATTATTCAAAAGGCCTCCTACACAAAACTCTGAATTCCTAGGGAAGGTCTGCATTTCAATGGCTCCAGATCCTATTTTCTGCAAATCTATTCTTATTGCTGATTTTCCTAGCTACCTTCACCCTCTCATGAATTATTATGGCTTAATTTCTAGCTCTACCCATTAAGAAAATTAAGGTTAATCAAGGTTCTCAGCGGCTCTAAGCTACACCAATTTTTACTAGGCAAAGATTTCTCCATTGTTATTTGCAGAAAATCCCCTCCCCTTTAAATATTTTTAGATGCTATAGTAGTACAAGTAATAGGAATAACAGTTCTAGACCTTAATGAGCAACACTCTGGTCCTCCAGTCCCTGGTGGCTGCCTCTGCTCCATCTACACCTCTTCATACAATGTCTTCCTTGTTCACCTTCCTGCTCTCAGACTAAACATATCTGCTGACATTCCCTCTGGTGCAAAAGGAGGGGTGTTGGACTTAAAACCTTTAAACTTGTGATGAACCTCTGAAACATTCCACAGTTCATTTCCACTAAAATTCACCTGCCTGAAAGGCACTGAGTTGAAATAGACTTCAAGCCAGTCCTCTATCTAGTAGATAAGAGGAGTGAAAACACTTTGTGTGGCACTTGAAGTCACACAGGAAGGCTAAATTATTAAAAAGAAATGTAAAAAAACCCACAATGACAAAATGCAAGGACAATGTGAACTTTGATCCACATTTTTACAAATTTACTTCACCAACATAGACTTCTCTACACCAAATAGTGAATATTTATATTTTTCTAAATTCAAAATTCCCCCAGACAGCCAAATAGGAAAGTTCAGATCAACTGAGACATTCAAGGTACACTGCCAGTAAAATTGCTACACATCAAAACTACACCAAGCAGGACTGAAAACTGAATAGTAAGCATACAAAATTTCTGCTCAGATTCTGAGTAGCTGCTCAGAACAGGCTGCTTGGAGTAGCAAAAATGAGAAGACACTGAAGAGGAGGAGGCAGGGGGAGCCAATGCTGCAGCTGAGCTCTTGAGGGAGAAACCTTCCCTTCCCCTGGGCCAGACTATAGCGGGAGCCACTGCCACCAGCAGGGACAGCACAGCCAAGTTGGCCTGATAACGTGGCCCTGCTGCTGCCAAGAAAATACAAGAGCAAGGATTGGAAGGAATGATCCGGCCCAGGATGAGTCACTGGACATCATCTCCTGTTGGATGGTGCAGGCAGGAATGCTGATGCTCACAGCTCGTGTCCTCATTCCCACTCACTGCCCGGGCCTGCTGCTCCAACAGGGACCTTGTCCATGCTGTGCACAGCCTTCTCAGCACAGGGACATGAACTGCAACAAATGGACCTGATTTTGTTTACAAAGCACCTGAACACCCTTCACATTTCAGTGAGATGATAGCAAAATGCAATGTACAAGTTCACTCCACCTTAGGCAGGTGTGCTGCATT
Organism: Zonotrichia albicollis; assembly: GCF_047830755.1. NCBI lineage: Eukaryota > Metazoa > Chordata > Aves > Passeriformes > Passerellidae > Zonotrichia > Zonotrichia albicollis. The sequence goes on from NC_133824.1 coordinate 43,656,867, forward strand.
TGCATCAACATCACAATTCACAGGCATTAAGGGTCAGACACACACATCAGCTGGAAAACAGCACCAGGATAAGAGAACAGCCCAGTTCTGCTCACATAACATCAAGCTTTGCCTAGTTTTGTTTTGAGCTTTTTTCCCCCTCTCAAAACCCCTGACATTGTTTTCTAGCTCTAGTAACACTTAGATAAATAGAAACAGGCAACATTTCCACATTGGTATTGAGTATGTCACCCTATAACAGCCCTTAATTTCATAATTTTTATATGTTTAGATTTAAACAATTATATGCAGAGTATTTTTAATATAACCAAACACAGGGTACAACAACTCCCTGAGGGTTTCCAGGTTTCAGGACCTGTTTAATATAACTCCATAGAAGTACAAGTCCAGAAACTTTTTCTTACATTGTCACAGCAACCAAAGGTCACCTTCATTTCACAAGTCCTACAAATGCTTTCCAAAGGAAAGGAGTTAGAAATGGGAGAAGACCATTCAAATACAAAAAGAATGCAAGAAAATAGATATAAAGGAAAAAGGTATTCTGGGGAAGCACTTTCATTGAAAATTACAGTGAAAATAAAGAAGATGCACCATGAAAAATGCCATTGCATCTCATGTTCAGGACATCAGTCTGTGCTAAAGACAGTAAGTCCCTGGCATGGGGCAATGTTTTAGCAATGATGAGAGCACATTTCAGACACAGCATAGTGTTATATTTTGCAACCATGTTGGCTGCATTTTTCTTTTGTAAATCAACATAATTTGGCTCTTTTAACATTCTTCTTACTTTTCCTTCATTTAATGATTTTTCCAGAAGTGCTTAAAATCAGGGTGTTCTGAACACTAAATTATAAAACCTGGCATATAAAAAGACTCAAATTCCTATAAATAGATGAATATCCCATTTTCTGGAATTCTAATCAGCTTCCACTTTTTATTTCACCTCTATTAGATGGCAAACTCAAGAGCATTTTTACAACTACTGAATATTCATTGCTGCTTTTTTCCTTTAAAGAAAATCTATTGATTAACTGATTTGGTGGCTTGTATAAAGCAAAGGTCCCAGGTAAAAAACAATACAGCCTCCAGAGTTTTGTGTCCCACACACCACTGTAGCCCTGACAGGGAGTGAGCAGCACCTGCTCAGGGCTGAATGCAGCATTGGGAGCCCCGTCTCATGTTCAGCTGTCAAAGCATGCACTCACCTTTTCAGTAAAATCTCCGTGAAAATGTGAAATCAGGCAAGACTTGCTGTTTGTTCACAGCTGTGTTCATACTAGAACTTACATAAAAATCAAAAGGGGCAAAAAGCTCTCACACAACACACACCTAAAATAACCTTACTTCAGCTGTGCCTTGGCAAAAAGCCTAGGCAGCAACAAGATCTTCCCCTTCAGCTAGCAAACAGACCCCATTTTCCTTTTTCCAGGGCCCACATCCGTATAATCAACTATAGTTCTGGTATCAGCATTTATAGGTTTCATATGGTCACCATTTATAAGCAAACCACTTCCTCAGTACAAACACAGTTAGTATATTTTCTCTTTTTCATTTGGCAGAGAAGTTGTGGACAGTGAGAGAGAGTTAGGAGAAACTGTAAGGGACAGAAATCAGATCTCAAAAAAAAATCAAAGTATGTTTCTTAAGACACAATAGAGCAAATATGCAAAAATCACTACATAGATTGTTTGAAGCACACTTTCTGCCTTCCTTTTCTCAGAGGAGCAATGGCAGCCACTCACACCTCTCTGGTGGGATTTCATGTATAATTGCAAGCATTGTGTGTAGAGGGACTAAAGGATTCACATCACTATCTTCACCACTACTAAATGCCATCTCTAGCACATCTACACCCTGATCTAGTGTGTCCTGGTGGCTAGCTGACAGAAGCAGCCAAGGAAACCAAAGTTTCAAGCTCAGGTACTTTATGATATTTATGATCTTTATAAAGATACTTTATCTTCATTTTTCTTCTGTTAGAGAAAAAACAAACAACAACAACAAAAAAAATTCTTAGAAGCAAACCAAAACTAAAGGAAATGCACTAAATTCACACAGAGAAGAGGCATAATTGTCATTTCAGTGCTCTCTTTGAAACAAGAGTTCCAGAATCCAACACACAAACTCTTCAGGCTCCAAGATAAAGACTGACATTAAATACCACAGCTTTAAAAGAAAATATAAGCACAGCCCTCAGCCTGCCCTGGGATTACTGCTGCAGACTCCCAGGAGCTGCCTTTTGCCTCTAACAGTTTACACATCAATGTGTTTAGCTGGTACTGATAAAGACACGAGTTCAGATAAAACAAGAGCACACATTTCAGTCTGTCACTGCTCTGGCAGGGACTGACACCAACCTTTCCATCTGCCTGCTCCATCACACAACAGCAAAAATGATTTTTTGTGACACATAATAAATACTGCTTTTTAAAGAACACAATCAACCACCCATCCTGAAGCACCTTACCTGGCCTGTAGCAAACCAGTAAAGCCAGAAAAATGAAATACCAAAAGGTCAGTCCACTGTTGGCACAATCCAACTCCCTTGCACTTGGGCTGAAAAGGCATGCTCAAACCCTACATGCACTGCAAGCCTGGCAGTCCAGCTTCTTTATGTAAAGTTCATGCCTGAAAATTACTCAGATCATGCTCTTTAAAAACAAATTCACCTAGTTTTAATTATTCATGCACTTGACTCTCAACAGGTTGGCTTTCCCAATTACAATGCCTGGGAAAGTATAACTCAGCCATCCCTCAATGACTTCCACACAATATTTTCTGCTGGTTTGTTTCTGATTATAGCAAAAGATTCTTGTGTAGATATTTTCCACCTGTTTAATCTGTTGGTGGTATTCCATCTATCTTTCAAAGACAGCTAATTATCAACAGGCCCCTCCATTCTAGTGAACAAGTCTTCAAATATTTTTTCTCTACATGCCAGTAGATCTCACAAAGCAGATACTGAAGAACAAAAAGACTCAAGAGATCACATTGCATTCAAAGGATCAGATTTTCAAATTAAGAAGCATCACAAAATAAAAAAACCCCTCAGAAATATTTTCCAAATTTGACACACTCATTTTCTGGGTGAAATGGGGATTCCAGAATAAACATAAAGCTCACATCTGTCATAGGAACCAGGAAGTTAATTTTTTGAAGTAAAACGATGTTCTAATATAGATTCATTATGAATATAAAAGCTACAGCAAATCAACAGCTTCTGTTTTACTGGAGGACAGCATGGATATCAACAAGAGAGCAGTCATGGAGCAGCGCCATGTTATACCAGCTGAAAACATGGCTCACTCCCCTTGCTACAGAGAATTGGAATCTAAAAATACTATGCTACAGCCCATTATTTTAATGCAACTTTACAGCCATTCTACTTTCTCTGAAATTTGTACACTCTGCCCTGAAGTAGGCAATGAACTAGAACTCAGGATAGGAAAGGCAGAAATCTGCAGAGAAAATGCAGCATCTCTGGGTAGCACTGCCCCACACAGAAAACTCAGTGTACTCAAGCTACACTTCCTTTCCCTTGTACACTGCAGCACTGGACCACTAAGAGAAAATGAAAATCTGCTTTCCTGTAGAATCAGCACAACCTAAAAGTATATGACCCAGAAGGGTAACATTTATGTTTTGCCAATATTAAGAATTTATCAATACCAAGCTAGTTAAAAAATTCTTTTCACTATTAAATAAGGTATATTATTAATAATTTTATAATCAAAATTATTTTAGAGCTCTCAAAGCAGAAAAGCATTTAGCTGCTCTTACAAAACTTCTGCAACTTTATCCATAACCTTTAGGAACAATTTACTGTGAGCTGAGTACTAAAAGAACTTTGATTGCAGAAAATGTCTAATTAAAATTAACTGATATTTCATTAGTAAAAAACTATTCATTACTATCAAAATTAAAATAATCTGACTTAAGGAAAATAATAACAGATATCCTTATCACTTTGAAGGAAGGCAATGTTCATTTCCAAAGACATTTTTATTCAAGCATTCACTTCGCCCTGTAACAGTTACAAGCAAATTTAAGTGCATGAAATTTAAAAATTAACTATATGAACCAAAAGGTGAATAAGAAAAAAAAAAAATCCCTTCCTCTTAAACCATAAACTGTTCCTGCAAATTGTGTGACTAAAGAAATGCTCATATCAGGGCTTGAAAGGATTTTTCAAAACTATAAATTGGGAACAGCAAAGACAGTGCACTAATGCAATGTAGATGTAAAGTTCAATTTGTTTTACACAGCACAGCAGCACATCTTAGTACTTAGACATGACATTTACTTTTCTGCCTTTTAATCCATCCCAATAAACAAGCAGACATTTATCCCACAAGCCACTTTCTCAAGTTCTCTTTAGAACTGTTGAGTGCATTTGTGCCCACTGCAGGCCTGCAGAGCAGGAAATGCTTCAGCCCTGCATAGATACTTTGCATTCATACTGCACTGAGTGCAAAAAACTTCTCCTGAGAGAAAAATAACAACAAAAAATGAAAAATAATTTTTTTTTAAACCCTCATACCTATTACCCAAGACATTCCTATATCTTCCCTATGCTTCCCCTTCAGTAACCTGAACAAAGATAAACTAGCAAATATAAGGTCAAAAAATTGCTCCAAAAGACATTTACCATTTCACAGTGATAAGGATATCAGTTCTTTGTTTTCCTTAAGGCATATTATTTTAATTCTGATAATAATTATTTTTTTAATAATGAAATATCAGTTAATTTTAATTAGATGCTTTCTGCTCAGCTCACAATAAATAGTTCCTAAAGGTTATGATAAAGTTACAAAAGTTTTGTTTTTAATAGACTGACCAGGAAGGACATGATTAGTGCAGGTTTCTACCAATTTCACAGTTCCTGAGAATACTGGCCTACCTGCAAATTTAGATACCAGCATGGATTCAAATAATAAACCAAAGTCTTGACCAGCAGTTGGCATAATGCTGAAAGTAGACTTAATTACTTTTTATTCCACTAGAACGAGGAAGGAAAGCTGAGATCACATTTCATTACTAAAATGGAATATTTGGGATAGAAATGAAAGGGCAAATTCATCCCTTTGGAAAACCTTTTTAACCTCAAAATAATCGTCAGGTTTGTGGCTGAGGCAAGAAGTATCATATTTTGGGGGGCAGCTTATTTGGTATGCTTCTGTAACTACAAGTTTAAATCCATCCAGCTGGAGAAACAGCAGTAATGGTGTCCATTTCCAAAAGATCTGCATTTAAAGATTTTTTTTTCTATCAAGTAAAATTCTTTGTGAAATCGTGTCCTCTCTGTTTTCTTGCTTGGCCCAGTTTTCAGTCCTGGAAACTGCTGAAGTCCATCTACTCCAGGCAGATTTATTGTCTGGGCAGACAGAGAACCTACAGCTGCAGCACACCCCTTATGCACTGAAAAACTGCTGCATTCTCCCTGATTTCAAGCCAAAAGAGACCCTCAATCAATGTGCAAAAATCTGTTTTAGAAGAACAACAGGAAACCTGCAAGCTACAATAGCACAAACTGGGCAAGTACAGTGCAAGTCCTGCTGCCTGAATCATGAGAGCTCTCCCAGCCTTGCTTCAGCTTTCCTCTCACCAGCCAAAAGAAACATATGCTGTTCTATCCTGAAAAGCCATTTAATTCAGCTAGTTTTGGCAAACAACACCTCTTGAAAAATGCATTGCATTCAGCGTTTGCCACCCAGTCTCCCAATTGCTTCTTCAATAGTACACAAAACCAGCATGAAGAAGCTTCACAAAAGAGAAAGGCATCACCACGATGGCAGGCACAAAGGTGTGTAATGCAATCATGAAACATAAGCAGAATCAAGCTCAACAGCAGTCATTTTGTAGAGGAACTAATCCATCATTTATGATGGTTTGCTGTTAAGTGTGAGTTCTCTACAGCTCAGATAAGCTGAGCTCAGCTGAGCTGTTGCTAGATGTGCTTCATCTTTGCCTCCACACTAAGTGCAAATACAGCTCTCAAAATCACTTTTTTTTGGCAGGCCAGAAAACAAGTACTCCTCTGTGATGGTTTGCTTGACAAGGCTGCAATCTTTTCTATGGACAGCCTCAAAGTCCTACAAGAGGTGTATTTTTCATCAGTATTAGTTTTGTGGGGCTTAATGATTGATTTCATTTTTTTTTTCCCAGTCTCTTTAAATGGATTGCATATCTAATAGGAATAAAATGTAAACTCTTAAATTTTATAAAACCTAATGAATTCTTTCAAGCTCTTAAAGAGCAGAACTACCAATAGGGAAACAGTATAACTATGTCACAGAATTTAAGGAAAAGCTGCACATCCAAAGAAATTCTTGCTATAACTTATGCTGCTTAATGGGCAAAGATATTTAAGGCTTCAGTCCTGCCAGGATCCCAATCCAGCAAACTACTTAAGGACTCTCATATGCAACAAAATGAAAAATCTCACGTTTGGAACATGACACCTGCTGAAATGCTTCGCTACATTAGGGCCAGCCACCTCAGCACTTTTCAGACAAGCTGCTTGTGAATCTCCACTGGAATCAGTTGTGTTGTCCTTTGGCACTTGCCTCCAACCCTGTCAAACACCCCGTGGTTTGTACACGTGCCACCCCATGGTTTGTCCCAGCACAGCTGCTGTTTCACCATTTAGATGCTCAGAGTACCAATGGTTTCTGAGGCTTTGACACAACTCTTGAAGACATTCAAGGGAAATCTGCCACAGAAACTCCCAGTGCCAGCAGCACTGAGCGGAACACGCCCCTCATGGAAGGGCTTAGATTCAGAGCATTGTTTTAATGCCTCCAGGGGATGGCTGCATAGCCCACCTACCTGAAAGCCTACATGGAAGCTGCTGTCCCTGGTAGTTCATTTGGAAGTGATGCCCTTTCCATGACAGATGTGCTCGTGCCTAGAGCCCCAGGCCCATTCTGTCCCTGGTCCTTGTGCAGCCCAGTGAGTCACTCACACCCTGATTCTGCAAAATGCACATCCAGCCAGGAAGAGACAGAGCGTGTGCTCAAAGCCAAATCTTTTCATTAAGGTTTGAGAATGTTCTTTGTCAAATAAAGCAAGTTTCTGCCTTGTAGAAATAATCACATTCCTCTTCACACTCCTTGCTTTGCACTATTCCTTTATCTTCCAATAACCTCAAGCAATCCAGCTCTTGCTTGCCAGATTTCATAGAGAGACTGGACAAACTCAAAAACCTGTATTTTCTGGACTTAATGGGGGCTCATCAAGTTAAAAAATTTAATAGCTCTGAGAAAAAATTTCAGTCTATTTTATCCTCTACTGTGTGAACATAACTCTCAGTTAAAGACCATTAGGGTAAATTGAATGACTCTAAAATGTGAAAATTTGGCCAACCCATTTTTTTAGACAAATTAAATACACACAGATTGTAGCTGGCAATCTATTTCCAATGACAAAGTAAGAGACACAGCAATGGGCTGTACAGACCTTCACAGATTTCATGCTAGAAACAAAATGCACAGCCACCAAGTCTTTAGACTTGTGTTTCAATGAAGAAACAGTACCAAAAATATGTAGTTGTTGGCAAAGGATGGTCTTGCAAAAGAAAACATGGATTCATGTAGAAAAAATAACACAAGTGGAGAGGATCTTGTGAACAATAAGTTGAACAAGGAACAATGAACTCACAACTCAAGCTCAGATAAAAATTAGCTTATCATTAAAAAAAAAAGAGAAAAGGGATGAAAAATAAAGGCTTCTTTTGGTTATAGGCAAGTTTGTTTCATTCTTTACCAATATCCTAAAGCATCTGTGCACATTCTGTCCTGTTCTGGTAAAAAGGGGTGATGCAAGGGCTGCATATCTGTGGGAAAAGGCAGTGTCCAAACACATGAACACTGTGTCAGCACACTGTGGGGGTGACACAGCACAGTGGCTCACTAGCATCTGCAATTTATTCAGTCAGTTTCTGCTCCCCTACCCATTTGTGCCAGTAATTTCTGTGTATTTTAAACATCAAAATTGAAAACTGACACTCATTTGAAAGCCAGGTTATTAGGAAAATAATATGGTCATATGTAAGATTTTATTATAAAATAAAAAGAAAACAATTCTTTATCAAGTGAACTTAACTTCTTGTCAGGACAAGCAATTCATTCATCACCAAAGTTTTGCTGGACCAAGGAATATTCCTTTGATACTGCAATGTTAAAAAATCTACCTTGATCCAATGACACTACTATCTATAATTTCTAGTGGCACTTAGAAGACTGAACTTTCCATGTTGTGTTGCAGAAAAGTATAAGTTACAGCTGCATTTAATGAGACAACAGGTTTTACACCAGTATTTTCATCTTGTGAACCAGTATTGATCAGCTCTGAGTTGTGATGGATCCCTGTCAACAGAGCTGACTTGCTCTGAACTTTGGCCAACTGTCCAACATTCAAACAACCTCACTGAAGTCCCTTTCTGCATCACTTTTGCTACTTAAGAAGAATATTTTGGACAAACCATAAGCATCAATAGTTTTCTTACTGCTTTCTTATATTTTAATGTATTTGTGTACTGGCTTTGATACATTTGCACAATATTTGAGGGTGATATTAAGAATTAGTGCTCACAGTCCAAGGAGACACTGCACCCAGCTGCCATTACAATCAGGGTGACATCTGTCTGTTTTTTATTTTAAAGGGGTACGATAATGGGCATAGTTACTTCTTGGGCTCATTAAAGGTAATTCCCCCTCTTTCTTAGCAGTCTAAACTGAGAATAAAAGGCAGAAAAGGGCTTTGTTCACTCCCCACACACTGTGTACTTAGACAGAAAGGCAAAAGCTGGTTGTTTTAGTGACATGTAGAAGGTTACTGGCCTCCCTGGCACCATGCTTTTGGCTCAGACAAGCAAGGTTACTGTAAAACTGAGACACCAGACACTCATGCTAAGTATATCAAGCAAAAAAACCTTTCTGATGGCTCCAAGAGAGGTTTTATCCATCCAAGATATTAAGGGGACTACAGATATTTCATAGACTCATGGAACCACCAAGGTTGGAAAGGACCCCCAACATCATGAAATCCAACCCTTGATCAATCACCACACTGTCAATTAAACCACAGTAGTAAGTGCTACATTAGAAATATGTTAAGAAACCACTGTGCATTTAACCACTTCTCATGCAAACATATCATTAATTGCACAAATTAAAATGCAGAGCAAACCTCTCTTTTCAAAGTATCATCGGCTTCCATGGCAATGCTTAAATGGACAACATTTAAAATAAAAGTTGTAAATTGAATCCTGATTTTCTCCTATTAATATCCAACAGGTGCATGGAGTGCCAGCACTACTCAGACCACCACTGAGACAAAGCACAAAGTCAGCTTTTACAAGCCCTGCATGAGTGGCTGCCTTATGCAGTTTATTACAGCAGAAGCCACATAAAACTCGGTGTGAGGTCTTTGGGAGAGAAGGGCTCAGGCAGTGATGCTGCAGCAGGAAGGGGCTGCAGCCCCCCCTGCCCCAGATGAGAGCAGAGCCATGGAACAGAGCAGCACAAGCAGGCTGAGCACAAGACAGGCTTGGCCTGAACCCCAAAGAGCTTTGAGGAGGAGACAAGACTGCCTATAATAAATGGGCTGCCAAGCAATGATGTCAGCCAAGCTCTAGGACTGCATTTCCCTGGGTTTTTTTAATCTCCTCTTCACCAAATCAACTCTATGTTGTTCAACAATAAACACAGCTGATTCTGCCCTGTATGCAGAATGAAGCATAGACCAGCTGTCTCAAAGGCATGAAGGAGCAAAATGTATTTGGCCATCCTAGTACATCCAGCTATCAAAGCATTTGATCATGGTTACACTTCTATGTTAACATTAAGAAAAAATAAACAGTGATCTTGTACTACATTTGTATAACAAACAATCTACATACTTGCAAAAAGTTACTGATTAAAAAACTGACTTGACAGATTAACTCCACAAGAACAGAAAGCTGTCATACTTAAAGGCTGTAACATAGTTCTCCCCCACACCTCCTGGCTAAGGGGAGATTGACATAACTTTTCAACAGCCCTAGTTAATACATTGGCAAAAGGCAGAAGAATTCATATGCCCCTTGTGAAAGGTTTTGTTAAAATTGCATCTATTTTTGCAGCAGATCTTATAAATCCAAATCCATCTGCAAATATCCCTCAGCTTCCAGAGCACTGAAGCCATCAGGAACCCAGCTCATCTGAGATCAGTGATGAAACCCCTGCCTTCCCACATGCTCTGTGTCATATGCAGATTGCAAATTGCCTGATAAAACAAATAGCAAAGCCCTGACAAAAAGGCAAGGTAGGGATTTATTCTTCCTTTGCTTGCAGGTACCACATATTTGAGCTTCAACTCTAAAAATTCCAGGAAGCAAAAGGGCAAATCAAACAAATCAAGCACAGCACAGTTTTTCCAGGTCTGCCACAGCCAATTTGCTCTTTTAGCAGTTCCAGTAGGAAGTGATCTCCTTGCACATTGGTTTCAAAATGTCTGAGACCATTGCCTACTCAGAAACACTTTTTGGTCCTCTATGTGCCCTGGATCTTGTTCTCAAGTGTGCCTAAGACTAAATGAGACTTTGGCTATTCACCAGTTTATTTTTGCTGCAGTCTACCTCGTATTTACTTTTCCTAGCTATATCTTTAAATCACTTGAAAATTAATAGCCTCAAATCCTCCTAGGAAAAAGCATTAGAGTATGTGCTGTGAACTAACTCTTCTCAGCAGACACACATGGAAACCTGGCTCCACAAGAAGACTTATCCCAGAAATCCCCAAAATTCACTTCCCTGCCCTGGCCACACCACAGTATGTGATGTGCCACAGCCACTTCCTCCTCCTGAGGGTGCACATAATTGTGGCATCTGAGATAATGCTGCAAGCACGGAGAAATGATGACTTCTGAAATGGAAAAATGATAGCTTGTACAGTAATTGCAGGCTATCATAAATGCCACAGTTACTTAACTGCAAGACAGAACAAAGGCTGGCCCCAGTTTGAGGCAGTTAAACTCCACAGCAATCAAAATAAAAATAAAAAGTCTTTTACACAAATGTACTTTTTTGGTTTTTTTTACTGGAAATTGTAAAGCGTTTCAGCCTCAGTAAGTCAGAGGTTGAGCCAGCCAAACTACAGGTCTCTCCTCCATGAAGACCCTGGCCTGGGGTCTTCAGGCTTTCTGGGAAGGAAAGGAAGAAAAAAAAAAATTAAAAAAAGAGGAACATCCACAAACTTGAAATATTCTTTTCAAAAATACCAGCCGTAGGCAGGTCAAAGGGAGGCAGGCACTGCAGAGTCAGGCATTGCTCTGCAGAGACCTGGAGCCATGACAGAGCTTGTCTGGTATTTCAGATGTGATCTCATCCCCACCCATGGGCACTTGGGTTATGGAATCAAATCCCTAACAAGTAATAAATGCATTGATTTGGCACATAAAGTTGCTCTTCATTATTGCTTCAAAATCTAGAGTTATATTTACTTATATTTTTATATGGATATATTATAGAGTTATATTTACTTATATTTAGCATATGCAACAATACAACAATTGTGGTAGTACAGGCTGAAAACTCAAATTATACCTTTGCAACACTATGATGGGCCAGTTGCCTCTTTCAAGCAGCTCCTTCTTTAGCAATATTATTCAATTTTTGCCTCTCCTTTTCTTTAAACCAATTACCCCTGTACCCATTCCATCAATTTATTTTGCAGGTACCTAGGCTGTGAGAAGAGAGACAGGAAAAAAAAAAAAGATATTTTAAATTGAAAAAAATCTTTATAAATCTTGAATTTTTTTTAACAAAAAAAAAAAACTTGAGGCAGTGTGAAAAACTCTTATGTATTATCCTTTCATAGGAACTTTTCTCCCCAGGCTAGTTCACTGTTATTATTAATAAAAAGCTCTAACTCCTTACTCTTTTCCCCTTCTCCTCTCCTTTTTGACACAGTGTATTCACTTTTGAAAGGAATTAGGAATTTTGAGCCCTTTCCATACCTGGTGTGTTGGCTGCTACAGAGGCCTCTCATTAGTAGACTACATAAATGGTACTTGAAGCCATAATGGTGCAAAACAATTTTCTAAAGGAACTGTTTATTCATGTGATAAGAAGTATCTCACTTGTTTTCCATAGAGATATATCTGATTTATTTAATTTTTCTGTTTTGAAAGCCCATTAAACTGTAGTCTGCCTTTGACAAAATGGTACAGAGATTCACAATATTATACAAAGTTTTTGCTTGGTTTATAGTAAGTTTTATTTACTATTATTTTGTGTTGCAGTTTGTTGAGCTCAGGTTTTGAGAATGACAGGTAAAATTCTGCTGAAAATGGAAACATTTAATGAGACTTCCTATCTGGGCCCAAAAAAATGCAAGATTCAAGAGAAAAACCAAAATTATCTCCAGCTATTAAGTGTAAGAGCTGTCGATTACTATCATAAAGGCAGAAACCATGAAGAGAAACTCAAGGTATAGGGAACCTGATTAAATCTCAAACTATTCTTCTGTCTGTCCTTGAGGCATGATTGCCAGCTTCTGCACAGAAATAACTCCAAATCTGCCACCAGGTGCTTGTGAAATAACCTCCCTCTGGGAAGATGCACACCTCATTTAGATGGTACTTTTATCCATGGAAACCACCAAGGAACCAGGACAAAGAAAAGAATATTCTTGAGACCAGTGATATAATCTGGGTCACATCTTGCCACCAGGTCACTTTCCTGTGCATGTGGGGTTTTTAGTGGGTTATGGAACAGAGCACAAGTCCACGAGCTCTGGCGCTGCTCTGGGAGCCCTGCACAGCAGGCAACTTCATTCTCACCAAAAGTTATCATTCAAAAGAAACTCGTAAATTCAAAAGAATAGTGTTCGCTTATGCAGTTTATGAGAAGGATCATTTTTGGAAAGCAATTGATAGGATTCTGAAGTCCCACTGTTCCTTTCACCTCTAGAACAAGGCTTTTGCTTTTTTATTTTTTGTCTTCAAATAGCTCCCTATAGACAACTGAATGAAGCTACTTCATCAAGAAATTCAATTCCTCTCTCATCTATTAGTGCAGCAACAGAACACAACCCTTAGCAGCCAGAGAGCAGCCTCCCACCTTTGACTTTCGTTTGGACGAGGACCTGTGCTACAATCAGAACATTTCTGTCAATCTTCTTCAAATCTCACCTTGATTATCACCATGCTCAAACCAGCATTAAAATTAAGGTGGTGGTTTGACTGCCACTCATCACCATGATGGGAGTATGGAAGATCCAAAAGCATTAGAAATTTAAATTATCAAGCTGAAAGAGATACACCTTTGTCCTCTCTATTTTTTTGTATTTGCCCAATTTTTGTTTTAAAAAATGCAGCAATGGCACCATTCACACCTGTGATCAATCTGTTTTGCCACTTTTGTACTTTATTAGCAACACCAACAGGTGAGCAAACGACTTCATAGTAGGCCTGGTAATTCACAACACTTCCTCTCTCTGCTTTCCCATCCGCACAAAACCCTCTCTGTGACACTCAGACCATGACAATGACTATTTTTGTCACATTGCCACCCTCCAAACCAACCAGACACTTGCCAGCACCACCATTTACTGTTACATCATGCTGGACCTGTGAGTAGCACCCAGGCCCTTTCAGCACTGAGCTTCCTGCAGCATGAGCTGGGTCCTGCAGGCTGTGGTGAAAATAAATGTACAAATCACAGCTTTTGCTGCAGATTACCAGATCCAACAGGAGATAATCTCTGCTGTGCACAGCTGCTCCAAAGGTCTCAGTGGGAGGTTGTACTCTTTTTTTTTGGATCAACACACTGAGTGAAGGCTTGGGGACCATTTTAGCAACAAAAAAGGAAAGTAGATCTGGTGGGCTTAAAAGAAGGAAGGGAGTGGAGAGGACTGATTTATACACTCAGAAGAAGAATACTAGCTCCAAATTATTTACTAAAGGAATTTCCAGCATCTGCTGTTTGACTGAACCACGTTCTCACAGGTGCTTGCTGTATTAATCCTAACACACTTGGGAACATATTTTCCACTCACACAGTAATTATGAGCCAAGCTTCTCTTTTCATACTCCATTCCTCCCTAAACATAAACCCAGCAAACATGAGCACTTATTTCTAGTTAAGCAGGGAAGAAAATAATTAATTAACAACTCACTCCACCTTCAAAAGCACAGGAAACCAACTGCTAAGTGGAAATCAATGCAAATATTCATGCCTAGTTAAGATAAGAGTCATTCATTACAAGCTCAGTTGCAGCTTGTAAATGCAGAGCCAGGTTTGCACATATAGTACATAACCACAATTTTCTCTCCAAATCCTGCCTTTCACAGGCAGCTAATTGCCTCTCCATTTGCAGAGGGAAAAATATAGCAATGAAAACTTAGCAAACACTTCACCAGGAAGCATATTTAAGATTTATCCCACCTTCAAACACATTACTAATTTCAAAATGACACTAGATTAAAAAAAGCAGTGATTTAGATTTCCTCACCAAATCACCCAATGCTGACTGCCCAGCCAGTTGAGGCTTGGTTTTGCTTTTCTTCTGCTTACTCATTTCCCAAGAGCTCTACTCCTTTGCACAGGTGATGCCTCTGCAGCAGGGCACTCAGGACCATCACACTCAGTGATTGCTATGGATTCCTACCTACAGCAATTTTTTGAGGAATACAGTTAGGAAGGGGAAATGCAGTCCTAATGTTACTAAGCTAAGTTAATGTTTAACATATGGAACAGAGAAAGCTTTCCTGGCCAGGAAAACTGCCTTGCTCACAACTGCCTTGTAGAAAGGCTAATGTAAGTGATGGGAGTAAGGTGGTGCTCCAGCCAAAAAAATGGAGAATATTTTAAATGAGACAATTTGACGATGCTGAAGTTTTAAATCTGCTCCTCCAAGGCGTTTTTTTAACGTCCAAGATTATACAGCCTTAAACCCACATCTAGATCTCACAAGATGCTAAGAACAACAGCTATAATTTTATTAATTCATGTCTGCAGACTACAAATACTAAAATCCCTACATCTGGGATAGGGCAAAGTTCTGCAATAGATAGGCTCACTGTATGAAAAAATGTCCCATATCATATCAAAATGGGCTTCTTGTTCTAGGAAAGAAGCTGTCACTTATAAAGTTCAGAAGGAAGTCTGAGTCCATAAATCACAATTTGATTTAACACCAACAAGTGTTCAGTGGCCCAGTTTCAGTACTCTCAGAGCATACTGAATCAGCTGTCTTCAGAGCCCTGTAGCTAACAAGGAAACATTTCACTTTCCTAATTACCAACTGTTCCCACATCCACAGGGAGAGACATGGACCAAGCTTTATCAAAGATAAAAAGTCTAAACTATGCTTGGAGTTGTGTATTGCCTATTTTCCAACTATAACAGCAAGGAACTACACCAAGTCTAGGAATTACTTGACTTTCGTTACATGAGGAGATCCAACCATAAAAGAATCTATTTTGTTTTCCTAGGTTTACATCCAAGCAGCACATGCTGAAAGACCTCTGTTGCACACACATTTTTCAGTCTGATTATCAGTTGTTGGTTCCATACATAAGTTTGTATAGTCAGACACTTATATACACACTTTTACTTAAAATAAATTCAATCCTAGATCTTTTGAAAATTAAGCTACTCTATATATATATATAAAAATTTATGGCTCATTACCCAGCACCGCTTCCCACCTGGGCAGTGGCTTGAAGAGACAATCATTCTGGGGGCTCCAGTTCCATTCATTTGAAAAGCTACAAACTTCAGCTGTTGTTGAGAAAGTCAATTATTCAAAGCTGTGTGCTTTAAAGGCTACTGGGTACTTTGCTCAAGGTGTTGTTTTTTATTGCTTTGGCCAGAAGTTTTGGGGAGCTCTAGAGATTAGGTAGCTCCCTTTTGTAGTTGAAGTAGACCAAGGGGGGCCAAAAAAAAAAACAAAAAAAACCCAAATTAACTGCTATTAAATATAAGAGTGACAGCTCTCTGCAAGTCATAGCCTAAGGAATACATCCAGCCAACACATCCAAGAAAAAGTCCAACACAAAACTTGAACAAACAAAGTCAGAACCCTCTCTTTGCAGTTTGCTCAATGCAGAGCAGGGACAAGCACAGGGTTCTAGACTTGAACTTTCTAAGGCATTTCCCCACACCTAGGAAGAGACAGAGAAGCCAGATGTATATTTGTCATACACACACAGCTTCAAAGCTCACTCAGGCTGAGGGATGGTATCTTGGATACTTAACTAGATTTAAATATCCTGAAATCACTCTCAGATATCTATTTCAGTTACTGCAAACACTTAGTTTAGAGTATCAATTAGGGTGCTAGCAAAGAAAGATTTGGCCCTAAGCCTCCAGATCATGAGACAAATTAAATGCCCAGAGGAACAAGAGGCAAGCTGCCCTCCCCAGTTCTGCAGCCAGGAAGGAGGAAAGATCATCTCCAGGGTAAAGCCTGGGCAGCCTCCTGTAACATGCACTGAGCTGTTTGCTGTCCCTTAGCCTCTGCTGGCAGAGGAACAGCGGTGACAAGAGAGGTTAGAAGGGCCCCTGGGAGGGGAGAGCCAGTGGGATATTGCTGCAGTGCTGTGGAGGTGCCTCCAAACAACACTGAGAAAAAAGGCCCTGAGCTGCTCTGAGGAGCATGGCTGAGAGGCCTGGCCTTTCCTGAGGAGGAGGACTAGCTTCACAGAGCCCAGCTACAGAGCCATGGGGGTAGCATTTCACCATCTTCATCTGACCCCACATCCAGCCCTCTTCTCAGCCACAAAATCCCCAGCACAGAGGCAAATCCCCACAGGCAGCCATACTTACACAACCTCCATGTCCACGGACAAACACCATGGCCTTCCTCTCGTGTGCCGGAGCTGCCACTTTCTGTTCCTGTCTCAAGGTGCTCTCCAGGGGTGGTCAGTCAGCAACCTGCACTGATTTCACTTTTGTCAAACCCTGTGTAAAACCTGTGCTCCACAAGCTGCTGAATTCAGACACTAGCTACTGTGTGAAAGGCACACAAATACAGAGCTCCCCTTCACTTCCACTCTCAAATACTTTCTGTGATTAGTGGTGTAAATATAACCCACCTGTGCAAGCTGCTGCAGGGGCACAGGTGGTGCTTGTCAGCACCAAAAAGCAGCAGAAGGGGAGCAATAAATAAACAGCTGTGACAGAGAAAAGCTGTCCTGCTCACAATCAAGTCAATGGCAAAATTCCCAAGAAGAAGCAGTGTTGCACCCTGCATCGGCAGCCAAGAGCTCAGTGCAACAATCTTACTTTTCCTGTGTCTTCCTGTGCAGCTTTCTAAAGGAAAGAAATTCCCAGTGTGTTCCTCACACGGTGTATCCCTTATATCCCTTATCCTCTGGCTGGAAACACAAGAAAACTCTTTGTGCCCGGAGCCCGCGCGGTAACTCTGATCGCGTTTCAGCACGGCTGATAAATAAAGAAAAGCCTCACATGGCAGCCTTCGCTCAAGACACTTAAATCTGCAGCTTCAAATCCGCTTTGTGCACTTTCAGCCACGTCAAAGTAAAACACTTTCCCCTAGAAAAAAAAAAAAAATGAGGGTGGTAGAAAAAGCCTCTGGGTTCTCCTGGGCCATTTACCAAATGGAACACTTTCTGTTTGGTGTAAAGTGACA
Source organism: Zonotrichia albicollis (assembly GCF_047830755.1). Taxonomy (NCBI): domain Eukaryota; kingdom Metazoa; phylum Chordata; class Aves; order Passeriformes; family Passerellidae; genus Zonotrichia; species Zonotrichia albicollis. Next base: position 43,674,506 of record NC_133824.1, read on the forward strand.
GCTGGCTTATTAGAAGTGACACTGATCCTCCCGAGAGGATTTCAGGGAGCCAGTCACACAGGTGAAGGTCAGCACAGCAAAGGAATTAAATGAAGAGAGGAAGGAAGCCACTTCCTCCTAAGGACAGAAATTAGCTAACAGAAAAGCTATTACTAAAGAGGCTGGAAATGCACTACTTGCAATAGGTTTTGTTCTCCAGAAATGCTTCCAAGACACTTTTGGGATGTAAGTTTGCAAGCCTTGTCACCAGATTGGTGTGCTGGTGAGAAGAAAGATTTTGCAGTCAGGCCCCCAGTGCAGTCTCCACCTGCAGTAAGGGCTCAGTGAGCAGAGCTTGCACCCTGTCACCCTCTGACTGACACAGCACCAAAAGAACACATATCCTCATTTATTAATTCTCATTTATGAATCATACCTCACTTCTGACACATGTGAAAAGGACAATTAACACAGCATGCCATATTTTGAAGTGAATAAGGCAACAGCCACAGCCCCACTGCCTGAGCGAGTTTTAACTCCTGCAGCAGGCACGCACAGCTGGCTGCAGAGCTGCATGAGTTCTCTGGCTCCCTCAGCACACCTTCAGGAGGCCAGAGGAATAAAGACTTTAGCCAAGGCATGATCAGCTTTTGCCAAGGTTGGTTCAGCACTCCTGCTCTTGCCTCTGTGGGTCTGGCTCTGGCAATGACCTCCCTGCAGCACCGGGACCTTGGCAGCTGCTGTCCACAGCAAAACCTGGAGAAGGGAGATTTCATCCTCACAAGGCTGGTGAGAGATGTGTATCTGGTGCACAGCTATTGAAAGAAATGGGGTTTAAACCTGGCCAGAGGCAGAATTCCTGCCTCAGACAAGGTGCACTGTCTTTTTGTGTGCAAACCCCAAATGGGAGACAGAGCCTGTGCTGCCCCGATGGTCTGATTGTTTATCCTTTTCATGTTTGCTCTGCTGAGATTACAGCAGTGAAACATTTTCCCTAACCCTGCTCCACTGCACTGAGTAGGGCAGTAAATCTGTGTGCCAGCTAACACACTCAGCCAAATCAAACCTGTGGGTGCTGCTCCCCAGGGACCTGCCCTGGACAGCCTGGAGTGGCAATGCAGGACAGCTCTCACCACCTGTGACTGAGCTCTAGCTCAAAGCCAGGCTTGGCTTTTTTAGATGATGCTTGAGCCAGGCCAATACCAAATTTCTTTGTTGTGAGCCATTCCCTGGGAGCCCCCACAGCCAGTGGGTTTGTTACTCTTTCCACAATTTAAGGGAGCAGGAGAGCAGCAGAAAGCACAAAGTCCACTCTCAGTCAGCACAGCCTCCTCTGGAAAACTCTTACTCTGAACATTTCAGCTCACTTCCAGAACTGGTTTTAACTCCTTCCTAACCAAGAACACAAAAAGCATCAGAACTCTCAGTGACCCACCACCATTTTGGGTTTCCCTAACAATTCTAGAAGTCAGTGAGTTTGGGGTTGCAGGGAGACGTCACTAAATTAATCTGACAGGTACCAGCAGCACCTCTGGTTTGAATGTCATCCCTCTCCAGGCATGCTTGTATGATACAAGTTCACAGATTTTCTTATTATTTCATGTAGATATGACTTACTTAAAATTATGAGGGCTTTTCCTGGCCAGAGACAAATTAATGTGGCTCTGCTGACTACACTGGGACTCTGCCAGGGTGCAGAGTCTGGGGATGGGAGGATGTCACAACAGCATCATTCTCTAGAAGTAGCATTTCCCAGGTCTCTCTTATCTCAAAAAAAAAAAAAAATCCTCAGTAACTCTAAATTATTTCAATTTTGATAAATTTGAATTCTGATATCAAAAGTTTGCATGTGAAGCTCCATGTGATAAATCTCAAGACCACCAAAATGAGATTTTTGTCCATTGGGCCAGCTGAGGATGAAAGTGCACAAATAAACATGTTTGAGAAGTAAATTTGATTCCACAGGTTTTTCCTGCATGACAGGAAAGCTGGGCAGGCTTATATTCATGAAATGTTCTAAATTTCCTAGATGACTTAGAGTGGCACTGAGCAGGTGTGTTATCCCAGTATGTCTCAACTTTCCCCGAAAAAATATGAGTGAGAAATCCATCCTTCCAGTTCTCAATCCTCATGAGAGCAATTGGATTTCAAGGATACTCAGAAATATGCAAAGGCAGGATCTGAGAAGTTTGGCTCAGCCCTAAATTTTTGCAGAGTCCCAGTGATCCACTCCAGTTTCAATCAATAGCTTCAATTCTGAGGCTCTGGATAATACCCTGAGATCAAGCACTTCTCTGTGGGAGACCCCAAGGAATAGTTATAGGTAATCAAATACATTCCTTAGCTCTAAAAAATTTTAAAAATTCTATGAAATACCATTTGCACACTATATATATATATATGTTCTATATTATCTGAATATATGTATATATATTCATATATTATAGAGCACACACTCAAAGAACATTGGAAGTACAAATGAACTAATAGCTAGCTCTAATCTCTTTTAAAGGTCACAAGCCTGCTAAAATATTTTCAAGCATAGCCTACCCAAAAGCTGTGTATTTCTTGTCTTCTCCTGGGATCACAGCTCCAGGTGCTTTCCCTCCCTGCAGAGCTTCACCTGCAGAAGTTCAGGCCTTCCTGGGGCTTTTTCTTTGGAATCTGGAGTCTGTGGAATGGATGTCTTCCACCAGACCATCTGGCACCTCCCAGCCCATGCTGCAGATGGAGGGTTGGAGTCCAGGAGGCACAGGGGCTATAGCGGGGAAAGAACTGAGCTGCTGGACTTGTCACCAAGCACAATCCCTTTACAAGCCCGATTAGAAAAGTTATGGCCAATCCCCACTTGGGAGGGAGGCAGGCAGGCAGGCAGAAGCAAAGAAGAAATCTTGTTTAAGAGATAAGAACCACGGTGTCTAATCCCAACTGAAGCCCTTCCCTCTGTGCTCAGCTGAAGTTTCTCCGCTGGCTCCTCTGTGCAGCTCTCCCAAAGGAATCCAGCTTTCATCCCATGACCTATGTTACCCAAAGAGACTCTTCCAGCAACCAGGAGGAGGGCACAGGTACATCCTCTGAATTTCTTTTAGGACAGCACTGACACTCAGAGACCTCTACAAATGGCTGAGACAGCCCCTACACCCCAAAACATTTCCACATGGATTGGTGCCATGTGTTTTATGGCCCATTAAGGGCAGGTAGCTGCCAGGGGAGATGACTGAAGAATGGAGAATGGAGTTAATTGGGCCAGGCACACAGGAGGCAAAAGAGGTTTGGCAGGCAGTCACTCATGCCACTCTAGCTGATTATCCTGGTAGAAAACCTCACACTCTGTGGCCACATTTGCTTTCCAGGCCCAGGAAAATATGTGCTTCCTCCTGTGTTCATTAAGTTGGTATGAGGACTGGTGCTCAACTCCTGCAGGAAATAAAACAGCTTTCCATGGCTGTGCCATCCCGTGTGTGCCTTTCCAGCAACCTGCTTCAAGCCCGTTTTGTTTCCCCTTTGATCACCAGAACTTTGTGCCAGAAATGACACATTAAATATTTGGCATTCAAGAAAATAAATAAAAAAGGTCAATGGGTGAAAAACATGTCCACACACAGAATGGCAGTCCTAAGGAAGGCAGGAGAAATGTCAGTGCCCTTTGGAAAAAAATTACACAGGCCAAAGGATGGCTGCCAAAAAATACTAATTTCTTTTATTAGACAGTGCAGGTCCTAACCCCATTTTCCTTAATGCTTTAATACACATTTTACCTCATATGACACAGATGAAAATTTAAAGCCACCTCAAAGAGTACAGGGGTGTATAAAAGAAGCAAAGGAAAACTTGGATTTCCTCTTTACCAAAGGGGAGGAAAGAAACCTTTGCTTGCTACAGATAGTAAAATGCTAAAAATGCATAATCTATTTCTCAGCCTTCCAAATATTCTCCCTACATACAGCCATGTAGACCTACCAAACCCATAAAATATTTCATTTTTGTCCCTTTCTACATATGCAGCACAATTTCAACATCCAACACAGATGTACATTGTTCTTGGTGGGATTTTTAGGAATCAAATTAAAATCCAACTGTCCAAGGACTGGAATCCTGCAACATGAAACTGCAAACATTTTTGAAGTAAATATTATATTTTTGTGTCAATCAGCTCCAGTGAGATCCATCATACACATTCACCCATAGGCATAGGTTTCTGGAGTATCAAACCCCAGATAGGTGGGGGTTTTACACAATATTATGAAAATTAAATTAGAATTTATGTTATTCTAGTATCTATCAGCCTTGACTTTAAGGCTGCTTCATTGAAAAAGAGGAAGGAGAGAAAAGGCAGGGACCAGAAAGGTTTCCATGCAAATGGCCCTGTTTCAGGAGGAACCTGGCTACATCTGTCTTTTCACTGCCAACACATTTCCCTACTCTACCTGGACATAAACCCCTTTTAAGAAAAAACATAGATATACCATTACAGGCTCTTTTCAGTCTGCCTGTAGAAAGTGCCACATGTGCAACTGAGAAAAAGCACCTAACCCAGTAATAGCTTTCCCTTTCCAAGAGGAAATATTTGCCTCAGTGTATGCCAGGTTTAGAAATACAGAAAAAAGTTCCTAAAGGCTGAGCTATGTTTGCTTTCCACAGGCATCAGATAAGACTGTTCACATGAAATGAAGGTATCGTTCAAAATAAAGTAGCAACACAAAAAGGAATGCTGAGATACAGAAACACAAGCCCTGAACAGCAACAGAAATCGTTCAAAAAAGCTGTTATCACACGAACATTCACCTCCTTTCTTACAGTCAAAGTGTATGAGAGTTCCAGTCCAAAATTCACAGACAGAAAAAGTTGCTCAACTGTTTAAACTTCACATGTAACACACTCACCGCCCTTGCAAAGTGCCAGGATGGATTTAACCTCACAGACTCCTCAGAAGACTGTGGACACATCACCCAACAGCCATTTGTCCTCATTTTCTTTCTGTATATACCAACAAATATCCTTTTTTTTCTGCTTTTCCAGCTGAAGCAGCCAATTACCTGCTGTGCTTTGTAAGCTCCCATCCACATTCCCCAGGAAACGGATAACGTGGAGTGCAGCGCAGCGAGGAGAGCTCACTCAGATGCAAAATAATCCCCAACTTACCCCAGCAAAGTCTCTCCACTGCATTCACAGGCTGAGCTATGTGTTAACTGCATTTATTCACCACTGAAAGACTACACTTTACAGTTATAACCCTGGCAAATACTGAGCATTTCAATAATTCTGCTTTTTCCTTATCTGCACAAAGGGGTTTTATTTCCCTACCACAGCTGTACACAAAAGAATAGAGTGCCATTTCAACCCAAAACTCTCTGAAGTTCCTACTTACCAGCTTGTGATTATATATTCAGCAAGCCCCAAGAGCTGAAAAGATTTTGTTGCAGGAGACAAAAGTTATAAAAAAGCAGGCAGAGTCAACAAAAATGAAGGGAAACTAGCATAAATCCTCTCTTCATTCATCTACTTAAATGTTCCTGAAGACTAAAAAGGACCTTAAAGAAAGCGCTCTAAGCAAAGACTACATCCTCTTGTCAGTCAAACCCTGCATAGTTTCAGCCAGGCACCCGTCCAAAAAGACATGGAATTATTCTATTTTTGTCTCCCTGTGCAAGTGGAAACATTTTTACAGATTTGTGGTGAGGATTTCAATTTTTGTAGTGGTCAGCGAGTAGAGGAATGTAATTAAAGACCCTGATAAATGAAAGATAGTCCAGAAAGATTATCCAGAAACTGGATAAATCTGGAGATAAATAACAATTCCATTACAATACAGTCTTATATAAAAACACATTAAAAACTTTCAATGAAGTTAAAAATCCAGATGTGGTTTACTGGAAGAAAGTTGTAAAAAACTTTCCTTTTAAAAGAGAATTGTTGTCAGTAGTGGGACACCAACACAGTTTCAACAAATGTAGGCTGATATTTTTTAATTAAATATTTTTATTAAAAAAAAATAATGATATTATGCAGAGCACTAAAAGTTTGGTTTACCACCCATGTTATGCCTGGTATGTTACTGGTTTTACACAACACAGGTGTTTCCTTGGAAGTACTTCATATATTGCCTGTTGCTGTCTTACAAAATAAACCTTTTAAACTTCTGGCTTTGTGAAGTAGGAAAATACTTTGGAAATTATGTTTGGCTTCTATTGCATTTAATTTTTGCTGCTATTCTATCAGTAAGAAAGTACAGCCATTTCCCCTGTACATTCAGCCTGGAAGCTGACTCTGAAACTCAGTGTACCTCATTTCTGATCTGTGGAGCTCTGCAGACCTGAGACTTCCCTCAGAAGGGAAGCTTTTAGTTCAATTCCCCAAAACTCTGTCAGCATTGAAGAGGATGAACTTTTGTCCTTGCTGCCTTCTCCTCTCTGCTCCAACTTCCTCAGCCATTGTGCCTTTTACAGTGGCTGCTGTTCTGCTCTCATCCTCCCTCCCCTGACGTGCTCCATCACTGCCCTTTCCCACTGTGCCCTGATTTTTACTCCTCTTTGCAGCTCTGAGTCCCTGCCCAGCCTCACTCTTAGGGCATCCCCAGCCCCTGCAGCCTGCTGGGATGCCTTACACACAGCTCCTCAAGCTGTAGAAATCTCCCTCCTGCTTTAGTCCAAGAAGTGAGTTGGTCCTGGTGTCATCATCCCTCAGGTCAAAGCCTTCATCCACATGCACTAGAAGGCATGAGACAGCTCTAACTTGGAGGGTTGCAAGGAACAAACAATACATATTTTAACAGAAAAAAAATCACTTGTTGTCCCCCTGTCCCCTGGTTCTTAACTTACATGTTGTTTTTTTTGCTTGGATTTTTTACTTTCTCTTACAGTGGAAATGTCCTTGGGGTAGGAATGTTCTCACACTACATTTTGAGTTAGTCTCTGGAGTAGCAGCATCCAGTCTCTTCACACTGCAAAGCAAACAAGAAATAAATTCTTTCTTTAATATCTTCTACTTATTCTCTTCTCCTTCAAATCACACCTCTTCTGAGATGCAGCTTTCAACTAACTGTAGAGATTTGGTTTAGTTTTAGGGATGAAAAAGTTTTAAAAACCCCTGTGTGGATGGGTGCACATTGTAGGTTGCTACCCACACATTACTGGAAATGACAGAGGGCTACTGAAGCCTCAGCAGGACAAGGAAACTGCTTCCCTTGGAAACATCTCAGGCACATGACAGTGCTGGTTTCTCTAACCAGGAACATGGCATGCTATCATTCCATGCTTGAATTCTCATGTTTGCTGACCGTGGGACAAGACAATGTGAAGGGGAGGAGCACAAGCTGGAGCACAGGGGTGCAGAACAAAGGCAAAACAAGCCCTAAATGCCAAGGAGCAGTTCTGCTTGGATTACAGCTGGGAAGGCAGGATAAGGACAAGGCAGAGTTGTCTATATAAAACCTGTCAGCCCTTTTCTTGTTGACACAGGAGTTGAATTTCTCCATTTACTCCTTTCCTACAGGATACCTGGAAATCCTTCACTGGTGACATGTAGAGAAGCATCTGCCTCAGGAAGTGCCACAGGAGTACCCAGGAAACCACAAACTTTCTCCAGCCTCATTTTTACCTCAGACTTTATGGATAAGCACAGCTTCATCCATTCCATGCCCTACAAGCCTGCCCATATCTGCTCTGGCACCTACAGATGGACTATTCCCAGCCCAATTCTTCCAAGATTCCATCTGACTCCAACCCTTAGTTCAGTCCCCTGCCATCCTTCCCCACAGTAAAACTGTTTGGTTTTAATTCTGCTCGCCCCACTGTGATGCTGGTCACCTGGAGGATGAATGGTGCTTTCAGGATGAGCAACACACTCTAATTCAGGGAGTTTGCAATTTACCAAAAGACCTGTGAATTATGAGCTCAGAGCAGCTCCTAAGTAATAAAAGACTTGTGGTGGTACAAGATACAACCTAGAAAGGAAGGCTCTCAAACCTTCTGTTCCTCACAGCACAGAAAGGCTGCCAGCATTCCCATGCCTTCTCTCTGCAGTGGAGAACCCAGATCACTGTTAATGTCCACCACCTGATGTTGAATACAATCCCAATCATTCTAATATCCAAAATAAAGGAAAACCATCAAGGCTTTGCACTGTTAATGTCCAATTAACATCACATTTCTTGCTGGCTGGACATCAGCCACTATTACACCAGTATGACATTGACTTTTAAAATGAAGATGTTTTATGGCACTGATTGCTTAACTGTCTTGTTCTAAAATTGCCTGGTCTCCAAAATCCATCCATTCTGAAGAGTTCCTAAGAGGCAAAAAGCCCTGGATTAAGATTACTGTTCCGTTATTGGTCAGAGTGTTAATTTCCTTCCTGCGATACCAGGCTGTTTATCATCTTTGACAACACACCTAATTGCTGTTACAACCCCCACAGCTTTTTCATAGGTGCTGTCAAGATTATTTTAATTAAAATAATCTCTATTCAGAGGTTAATGAAAATAGAGAGGAAAAAATCCAGCAGGAATTTGTCATTTGCCACACTTCACTCCCCAGGATTCATGGACACCAAGTGGGACAAGGAAAATACTCCTACATGGCTTCCACAAAGATGTGGCTCCATCTCAGTCTGTTTGTCATGCAGATCTAGCATGCTTTTCACAGAGAAAGCATCAAAGTCCTTGTCACTCTCCTCAGAAACACCAATGACCATGGGGCAGGTAAAATCTCCTTCATTAAGTCAAATGCTACTTTGATAGGACCATAGACCATGGGGTCACCCATACTTTTTCAAAGATAAGATAATTTGGTATCAAAAATTCATTTATTTTGTACATTAAAAATGCATTTCTTTTTGTACATTTTAAAGCCAAATAAACAATACCACATGTGCGAATCCCATGCTTCCAACAATTAATGCACTGAGCATGTAATGCATTTACCCAGTACTTTTTTTTAAAGCAGACTAATCTCCACTTTAAATAAACCCTGCATATAATTGGATAAATCAATATCTATTTCTCTTTTTTTTTTTCAGTTAGCAACCCTCACTTAGTGCTAAATTCTATCTCTGCAAACCGCTTATCTAACAAATTACAAGTTTTCAATCAAACCAGCGTATTTTGTTCACTTTGTATGGTTACAGCCCACAGACTTTGGAGATTGTTTCAGGAAAGTTTCTTCAAGTGACTCCTCCATTTTAAATACAATTAACAAGCTGCTGGAGCATCTCTGTGTGTAGGTGACAGCAGGCACCTCAGTCACCTTCTGCAGCCCAAAGCAACCTCCTCCTCCTCTGGGGGAGGCTGGCCAAAATTCCAGGCTCCCCTTCCAGCTCAGCCCCTTGTTTGCTCTGTGCTCCCATTCTCTGTCCCATGATAAAGCCACTACCACAGGTTTCTTTTTATCTAGAAAAATGGTCACCTCCCCAGCCAACACCTCTTCCCACTGAGGGGAAACTGCAGAGTCCACATCTCTGTACAGCAGCAGAACTCACAGGGGTTGTTTTCCCACAGATTTCCATGCTGTTTATTAAAGTTTCTGTTCTCAGTTCCTTGCCATGTGCCATATTACACCCATTATGGCTCCCCTGCTTCTTTCTAAACTCATTTCCAGATGACAGGCTCTTTTCCTGAAAAAAAAACAAAAACAAAAAAACCCAAAAATAAACCAAAAAACCCAAGAGCACCTAATTCCTCCTTTTTCCCCTTGTAGGAAACTGATTTTGATACAACTCTTAGACACTTAGTACCTATGACAGATTGGAATTTGGAATTTTTCAGACTTTCCTGAAGTTGTCAGGTGTGTCCCACTCCCTCCTGCAAAGTCACCATCCCAATGTGAGGGTTCTGAGCACAGCTGACAAAAACTTCTTCTCCATTCTGGAAAGCAACATAACACAGCACAGCTGGTGGAAATTCTTATGGATTTACTGTTATGTTACATACTGCTCATGCAAAAACGACAGAGTTGTTAAAAATTTGTGTATGAGCACCCAAAAAACCCTGGGAAACAAACTGGAAGGAATCCCTTATGAGGTCAGCATTGCTGCTCTTCATCAAGGGGAGACAAAAGCCTACTGCAAATAAGGAAAAATCTGCCTGCACAGGCAGTGTCAGAGAGATTTTCTTGGCCAAACTAATGCCTCACACTGTATCTGAATACATCATATTCCCCCCATCCTGCCTGCACGCATGTGTTGTTCTACTAAAGGGAACTCCTCCTAACATAAAGTTGCCAAACATAAATCAGCCTTGAATAGAAATAATTAGAGTAAGTTAGAAGATTAAAACCATGGGAGCAAACTGAAATATACAACAACTCCTCTGTAGCTGTGATTTTCTGCGGGGGAGGCAGAGGATTCTTGTTCTCACTCACTCCATCAGGGCATTTTCTGATAAAGGGGCAGCATTGTCACTCACTCTCAGATTTCCTCATGCCTTTTCTGTGACTATGATGACGCCTCAAAGCCTTTTCTATTAGCCTTTCCCATTATTAACCTTCTTTAGCTCATAACAGTTCATATGCTTTCTGCTGTAAGGATAAAGGGGCTCTTCACTCCTCACACACTGCAGAGATTCTGATTACTGGCAGGATATTTGAAATATAATATTGTGAGGAGAGGTGTAATTATGTCTGCATTTGAATGGATCTATTCTAAGGGGCTTTGCAAAGGCAGACTGTCATGGCTGCTATATAGGCCCCTGGGGTCAAGCAGTTCCTCAGGAAATAATCAGGACCTGAAAATGGTCTGGTTGTTTTTTGGATGCTTGGCAAATTCCACCACCTTCTCAGGAAACTGGTATTAATTATTCTCATTGTAAGAGCTCAAACTGTTCAGTGAGCACTGGCATTGATACCAGTGTTCCTTAACACCCCTAATGGTACCACCAACATTCTTTTCTTTTCTTTTCTTTTCTTGGCTACTGGATGTGGCTGCATCTTGCATCACTTGTTTTGTGTATTTTAATTATTTTATCATTATGATTGCTGTTATTTCCCCTTCCATTTCTCTCCTACTGCCTGTCTTTATTTCAAACCATGAATATCACTCTTTTTTCCCAGTTTTCTCCCCCATCCCCTGGTGGTGGGGGGGAGAAGACATGAGTGGCTTTGTGGTGTTTATCTGCCTGCCAGGTTAAACCACCACAATCCAATGCAGATTAAATAGCATCCCCAGTTCTTAAGATAAGGGTACATTTCTTCCTCCACACATCTTTTAGTCCCCAAAAACCTGCAAGGGGGAGAAACTGGATAATCTTCTTTCTTTGGATTTAAGGTTTGGATTTCAGCCCTTTTCAGTTTATCTTTTCCCTTTTTACTTTTGTCACACCCTCCCTTGGCTGTGCTCTCTGTCTCTGCTCAGCCCTCACTCTGTTGCCCCAGCAGTGACTGGGCAGTGCCCACAGCAAGGCACGCCCCAAAACCCTCACACAACCACCACTCAAGTTTGTTCTTAATCTTCTGACTAGAAACGTGAACTTCCTTTCTCCTCTTCGGCCTCCCTCATGGATTTATTCCAGCAAAGCAATAATGTAAAATGTGCTGCACAAGCCATAGGGAAAGCCAGAGTAAACCCAGCTTTTCATGTCCCAGACAGCCTAAGCTAGGCCAAGAGCTCTGTGAGGAAGGCCAGCTTTCCACACACTTCCCACCCATACATGCATTGTGGCCCAAAACAAGAAGTTTAATCAGTGCCTTGCCAAGATAGCCCAAAGTCAGCTTTTATGAGAAATATTCTTTCAAAATTTTGTCTTGTTTCTGGCTGCAGCACTCAGCCAGGCTCTGCCATCCTAGGGAGATGTGCTCATGCAGAGCTAGATTAGAAATCTGGCCTGAAGAGTGATCAGCCACTTTTTCACATAACCTTTTTTTAGAAATAATACAAGTCAACATATGCTTCAAGGGAGGGAAGGAGCCAAATTTGGGCTGAAAACATCAAGGTCCCTTGGGAGTGCAGGCTGCAGGCAGCATCAGTCAAGCACAGGCTGAGAAGAGGGCCAGTGATCCCAAGCACCATTCCTGTGGGATTTCCACAAGCTCACATTACAGTCTCAGGCACATAACAGGGCACCCAAAAGAGGCAAGAAACACTACAGAAATCACCCAGCCTCTGCCACAGCCAGCTTCAAGCAGCAGCTGGGCAGCAACCACATCCAATCGTGCAAGAATGCCAAAGGCACTGGAGTCCTTCCACAGAAAATGGGTACCCTCCACATTCTAATGCTATCCTCCACCACAGGACAAAATCAAGGCTTTGCCTTCCAAAGAAAACAAGCTGAATGGCTGGGTGGCTCGTGTGCAGAAACATCTGGTCTGGATGGGGAATAACATACAGAAAACAGCCAGCGAGAGTGTCAGAAGTTCAGAGAAGCAGGAACTGAACATCATCCTATTTCAGCCCTATAGGAAAAGATATCACAGAAAATCAAGTCAAAAATTGCAAGTTGTACAGGAGAAATCATGAGTTTTAAAATTTTTAGAGTGAATGTTTTCCCATTACTTTTTCTGCTCCCAATAAATTGTAAATCTCTTACAAGTCAAGCACAGAGAATAAAGTGCCAAACCCAGTAGACAGCCCCAGTCACCAGGAAGGAGCAGGGAGGCCTCTGACTGTGGCAGCACATAAATATGTACAATTTCAGGGGAAAAAAACACTAAAATTTTTCCATGCCTCTGTCTAGAAACACGGTCTCACCAAATGGAGCTGTCAAAGGTGGGATGCACATCTGCTGTAGGAAAGGCAAAGACTGCTTTACACTGCACAAAATTGATAATATTGTATTAAATTTCAACCTGCATTGTTAGGACAAGCCATGTCTCAGTCTCGCACAAATTACTATCAGGAAAAAAACTGCCTTTAAGCGGAGTCCCATTCTCCAACAGCCCTATTCTTTGATATCCAGTAGCAAAATAAATAACTTTTTGGATCCTTACAATAATGTATCAGATTAATTTGCCACATGTTACTCTAAGATTACAAGACATCCTAATAAGCTCTACTTCATCTTTAATGAAGAAGAAAAATGTTGTACAAAACTGTAAATTGTATTTTTTTTAAAACATTACGTGTTGAAAAAAAAATATTTTATGACACTTGATGATGAAGGAAACTCTGTACCTTGTTCTTGATAAATTTCAGGCAGTATGACAGCTTCTAGTAGTAACCACCATCAGAAGCAAGCCAGACATCTGAAAAGGGGACATCAGCTGAGTTAAATTATTCTGTGTATTACTATACACTGGGATAATTTATATTAATGTAATGTTAAAAATACATTATACTAGATGCAAAGTCACTTAGTGAAAGCTTGAGTGCACCAGCTTTTCCTCAGATCATTATTGCCCAGTCCAAAATGCTTCCTTGTTTATATATTAATACTCTTTTTTATTCTTTTTTCTTTTTTTTTCAGGATTCTGCCTCACTGAGCAGACATTACATGTGGCACCCAATGAACAGCATTTTATAGCTCATGTTTCTCAAACCCTGCGGTATTACCCACTATTTTGCTCTTGGATTTTCTCATAGCACCTGCCATCACTACCCCAGCACAAATCTGAGGGGACAGCAGGATTCTCCTTGCCAGTGCTCTCTGCCACCAGTGGATAGCAGCAACTGGACTACCATGACGTAATCCTGCACATTTCATTGCTTCCACTAAAGTTTAGAGTGGGGCTTTGGAAAAATAATTTGCTTATGGGAAGGTGGGAGGGTTGGATTCTAAATTCATTCTACAGGGGGGTTTCTTCCTCCTCCCACCCCCAGTGTAATCTTTCCTCCAGAGCTGTAAGTGAAACACTGCTTCACTCACCATCATTGTTGGCAGGCTTCAGCAGACACTCCCTCTCAGCACCATCCAAAACTAAACCTCCAGATATTGTTTGTTGGAAAGACCAGTTCAGTTTTGTAGACAGAGCTGGCCTCACCATCATAATTTTTTCCACTCCAGCTTCTCTGCCCATGCTGGACATCCTCCTTTAAATTTCCTACTCACATTAACACATCCCTGGTCATTCTTAAACCATTACAGCAGTGGGAGTAAATCCTGGGAGTACCTCAGGATACCCACTTTGGGATGAGGCTGTGCTGCTCCTCAGCTTCCAAAGGCCAGCTGGGAAAAGGCTTCATGGGTGTCCTGGGGTGACGTTATGATGCTTGTATATCCCCATTCATCTGTTCCGTGCCTTTAAGACCGGCACTGAAGAGTGGAAGTTTTGTTTGGGTTTCTCTTATCAGGACACAGAGACAAGCAGTAGACAGAGCTGTTTTTTTTTACTTCCAGCTTTGGGCTTGCTGCTTTTGCTTGCTGCTTTTGCTTGCTCTCTTTTTCTGCTCTTGCTTCTGCTCTGCTTTCTGCCTCTGCTTATTAGCTAGTTCTAGCTAAACAGTCCACATTGCTCCCTGGACTGTTTCTCCTCTCCTGTTCCTGTGACCATCTCGAACCTGCTCCGGACTGGGACCCGGGAACACCAAGGGTTCGGCTGCAGCGGCTGGCCCAGCGCCGGAGGGACTGAGAACAGAGCAACCACCCCCGAAAGAGACTTTCTGATTTTGCCATCTTTCTCAGAGCGGTGTCATCGGGTATTGTTCATTTTGTGTGCTGGGGGGTGCGGGGCCAGTCAAATAAACAGGTTCTTTCCACCTCTCTCCGAGGAATTTTTTCCCGAACCGGTTGGGGGGAGGGGCCGTGTGGGTTTCGCTTTCTGGAGGGGCCCTCCTTTGCAGATTCTTTAACAAATTTGCCCTAAACCAGTACAAATCTTTGGCGCCCAAACGTGAGGTGAGAGAGAGAGTGGAAAAACCCTGTTTTGACTGCATTTTGGCTGCTATTACTCTGTGTTCGTTTAAATCAGCTAATAGCCATGCTTTTTGGATTCATAATGTCTGTTGGGGTGAAGGTTTGCATGCATTTCTGGTCCCTAGGGTTTTTTGAGATTTTAATACCTCTCTGGTCCCTAGGCTTATTTTCCTATCCAGAAATAGCTTTAGTATTGCCCCTAATACGTAGTTTTTACATCAGAGGGGCTGTGACCAGAATAGCTATCCTGCTGGGTTTGGTGGCAATAATGTGCAAGAAGTTTATAAACATGCTGGGGTCTGCTCCAGATATGAATGGTTCATGGCTATGGTTATGCATCCAGTTTGTCGCAGGAGGAGCAGGAGGGAATGAGGTTTTTCAGCCTCTGCTTTCCTCCTTCTCCTATGAATCAGTTGCATCACTAGTGAAGGATGTTCAGTTTCCCCTCAATGTTAAAGAAACCATCTTCCTGGTATTCAATCTGGTAACCTTCCTCTATACAGCCTGCTGCTTCTCTAGAATGAGGGCTGAGATTTCTAGACGGGCTGATGAGACCCCTGACTCAGGAGTAAACCCTGGTGTGGAAAATCCTAAGTGGTGTGGGAAATGGGAGGATATGGGCCAAATCCTGAAGGAATTCTCTGACCCTATAGTGTGGGATTTTCCCCATGAACAAATTCAGAACCCAGCTGAGGTGGGGAAATATCTGAAAGAGAAGTACCAGGATGAGCCTAAGGAGAGGAAGGTCATTGCAGTGAGCTGGGCCCTGGCATATGCTTATCGCACACTGCTAGATACTCTAGGGCAGCAGACAGAGGCAGTGGGGCGGGGAGATAAATCAGCAACTGTCCCGGTGACTCAGGCTGTAGCTAACACTCCAGGCTCGAAGCCAGCAGCTAAACCCATGGCTGTTGCTACCAGCACTAGAAGTGGGAAATGTACAGCCAAGACCAATCGACCAGTGGACGATGATGATGATGATGATGATGCAGGAGAAGGAACCTCAGTGCCTCCTGACGTAAAGTCAGGAGTCAAAGCAGCAGGTGCAAGATCAGATGCTAATACTGAGTCCTTCTCCCTGAAGGACCTTCGTGGCCTACGGAAGGATTACACTCGAAGGTCTGATGAATCCATAATTAGTTGGCTGGTCCGTCTCTGGGATGCTGCAGGCGAGGCTACCGTTTTGGATGGCACTGAAGCCAGGCATTTGGGATCCCTGTCACAGGATACTGTCATAGACCAAGGAATGATGAGGGGGGCTAACTCTCACAGCCTCTGGGAACGGGTCCTAAGATGTGTGGCAGAAAGATACCTGTGTGCAGACGATCTCTATATGCAGCAGACTCAGTGGAAGACAATAGAGCAAGGGATCCAACGCCTGAGAAAAATGGCCATGGCTGAGATTATCTTCTCAGATGATGTAACAACTAGGAACCCAGATTTAGTACCATGCACGTCTGTGATGTGGCGAAAACTCGTACGACTCGGGCCACAAGAATATGCTTCTGCCTTAGCCATCATGAAGAGGGATGAGAGGGGTGAGACTGTGCTTGACATGACAAGGAAGCTCCGAGCATATGCAGATGCTGTACATGGCCCGACACATGCCAGAATCGCAGCGGTAGAAACACGTCTGCAGAACTTAGAGGATAAGATAGAGGAGAACCATAAGAAGCTTAGAGAGGAGATTAAAGAAGACCTTCTCCAAATTTCAGCAGTACAGATCCGAGGTTCCGGCATCCAAGGCAGACGTTTCCCAGATGGTGAGAGAAGATACACCCCACGAGCTGAGCTGTGGTTTTACCTGCGTGATTGTGGGGAAAACATGAGAAGGTGGGATAGGAAACCTACCACTGTTTTAGCACGACGGGTGCGTGAACTGAAGGAAGCCACCAGGAGGAAAGCAGCTCCAGTTGCCCGTAGCCGAACGGCCAGGTATGATGATGATGACATGTCTGATCCCCTCGAAGGAACATCCAAAACATACACCCAGGGAAATAATGATAACCAGGCTTAGAGGGGCCCTGCCTCTAGCCAGGTAGAGGCCAGGGAAAATCGTGTCTTCTGGTCTGTGTGGATTCGTTGGCCTGGCACATCGGAACCACAAGAGTATAAAGCCTTGGTCGATACTGGTGCGCAGTATCATGTCCCCATCAAGACATGTGGGGACAGAGTCTGTTTCTATTGCTGGTGTGACAGGGGGATCCCAGGATTTCACTTTGGTGGAAGCTGATGTGAGCCTAACGGGAAATGAGTGGAAGAAGCATCCTATTGTGACTGGCCCAGAGGCCCCATGTATTTTGGGCATAGACTACCTTCGAAGTGGGTACTTCAAAGACCCAAAAGGACTCAGATGGGCATTTGGAATAGCTGCTGTAGAGACAGAGGGCATCCAGCAATTGAACACCTTGCCTGGGCTGTCTGAGAATCCATCTGCAGTAGGATGCCTGACGGGAGAAGAGCAACGAGTGCCAATTGCCACTTCCATAGTGCATCGACGGCACTATAGAACCACTCGAGATGCTGTGATCCCCATCCATAAGATGATCCGAGAGCTGGAGAGCCAAGGGGTGGTCAGCAAGACCCACTCACCCTTCAACAGCCCCATTTGGCCTGTGCGAAAATCTGAAGGAGAATGGAGATTGACTGTGGACTATCGTGCATTGAATGAAGTGACTCCACCACTGAGTGCTGCCGTGCCAGACATATTAGAGCTCCAGTATGAGCTTGAGTCCAAGGCAGCAAGGTGGTACGCCACTATAGACATAGCCAATGCATTTTTCTCCATTCCTCTGGCAGCAGAATGCAGGCCTCAGTTTGCCTTCACATGGAGGGGAGTGCAGTACACCTGGAACCGATTGCCCCAGGGGTGGAAGCACAGCCCCACCATCTGCCATGGACTGATCCAGACTGCACTGGAAAAGGGTGAGGCTCCAGAACATCTGCAGTATATTGATGACATCATTGTGTGGGGGAACACAGCTGCGGAAGTGTTCGAGAAAGGGAAGGAAATTATCCAGATCCTCCTGGGAGCTGGTTTCGCCATTAAAAAGAGCAAAGTAAAGGGACCAGCTCGTGAGATTCAATTCCTGGGAGTGAAGTGGCAAGATGGACGGCGTCAGATTCCTACAGATGTCATCAACAAGATCACAGCAATGTCTCCACCCACCAGTAAGAAAGAGACACAAGCTTTCTTGGGTGCAATAGGTTTTTGGAGGATGCATATTCCTGAGTACAGTCAGATCGTGAGCCCTCTCTACCTGGTCACCCGCAAGAAGAACAATTTCCAGTGGGGCCCTGAGCAGCAACAGGCCTTTGTCCAGATCAAGCAGGAGATTGCTCATGCAGTAGCCCTTGGCCCAGTCAGGACAGGACCAGAGGTGAAGAATGTGCTCTACTCTGCAGCCGGGAACCATGGCTTGTCCTGGAGCCTTTGGCAGAAGGTGCCTGAGGAGACTCGGGGTCGACCACTGGGATTTTGGAGTCGAAGCTACAGAGGGGCTGAAGCCAACTATACTCCAACAGAGAAAGAAATCCTGGCTGCCTATGAAGGAGTCCAGGCTGCTTCGGAGGTAATAGGCACTGAAGCACAACTCCTCCTGGCACCCCGACTACCGGTGCTGGGGTGGATGTTCAAAGGCAAGGTTCCTTCCACTCACCATGCCACCAGTGCTACATGGAGCAAGTGGATTGCTCTCATCACTCAGCGTGCCCGTATAGGTAAACTGAATCGCCCTGGGATTTTGGAGGTCATTACAAATTGGCCCGAAGGTGAGAATTTTGGTGTCACAGATGAAGAGGAACAAGAACCAGTGACACGTGCTGAAGAGGCTCCTCCCTATAACCAACTGCCCCCAGAGGAAACACGCTACGCTCTTTTCACTGACGGTTCCTGTCGCATCGTAGGGATGAACCGGAAGTGGAAAGCAGCCATATGGAGCCCCACACGACAGGTTGCACAAGCTACCGAAGGAGAAGGTGGATCAAGCCAATTTGCTGAACTCAAAGCTGTTCAACTGGCCCTTGACATTGCTGAGAGAGAGAAGTGGCCAAAGCTCTACCTCTACACTGATTCATGGATGGTAGCCAATGCTCTGTGGGGATGGCTGGAGAGGTGGAAAAAGGCTAACTGGCAGCGTAGAGGGAAACCAATTTGGGCTGCTGGTGAGTGGAAAAACATTGCTACCAGGGTAGGGAGGCTACCTGTGAAAGTCCGCCATGTAGATGCCCATGTACCCAAGAGTAGGGCCACCGAGGAGCACCAAAACAATGAGCAGGTAGACCAAGCTGCAAAGATAGGGGTGTCCAAAATAGACCTAGATTGGGAACATAAGGGAGAGTTATTCCTAGCTCGATGGGCCCATGATGCCTCAGGCCACCAGGGCAGAGATGCCACCTATAAGTGGGCATGAGACCGAGGGGTGGATCTAACCATGGACAGTATTTCTCAGGTTATCCATGACTGTGAGACGTGTGCTGCCATCAAGCAGGCCAAGCGACTGAAGCCCCTCTGGTACGGTGGGCGGTGGTCCAAGTACAAGTATGGGGAGGCCTGGCAGATTGACTACATCACACTGCCCCAGACACGCCAGGGCAAGCGCTACGTGCTGACCATGGTGGAGGCCACCACTGGATGGTTGGAAACCTACCCTGTGTCTCATGCTACAGCCCGGAACACCATCCTGGGCCTGGAAAAGCAAGTTCTGTGGAGACATGGCACCCCTGAGAGGATCGAGTCAGACAATGGGACTCATTTCAAGAACAGCCTTATCAACACCTGGGCTAGGGAACATGGCATTGAGTGGGTGTACCATATTCCCTACCATGCACCAGCTGCAGGGAAAGTGGAGAGGTACAATGGACTACTAAAAACCCAGTTGAAAGCTTTGGGTGGGGGATCTTTCAAGAATTGGGAGCAGCATCTGGCAAAAGCCACCTGGTTAGTTAACACCCGAGGTTCCACCAACCGAGCAGGTCCTGCCCAGTCTGAGTCCCTGAATGTAATAGAAGGGGACAAAGTCCCAGTGGTACATATCAGAGGTTTGTTAGGGAAGACTGTGTGGATCAATTCTGCCTCGAGTACAGACAAACCCATTCGTGGGGTTGTCTTTGCTCAGGGACCAGGTTGCACGTGGTGGATAATGCAAAGAGATGGAACAACACAATGTGTACCTCAGGGAGATCTGATTGTGGGGTAAGAATGATGTGCAATATCACTGTTCATTGGATGTTACTGCCATTGTCTGTACATTAAACCATACAGACATGAGATAGAAGGAAATGTGTAAGAGTTGAAGGTCTGGGCAAGTGGAAGATGGAGAAGGAAATGTGTAAGTGTCGAAGGCCTGAGCAAGTGATAGATGGAGCTTTAAGTGACTAAAGTGAAAAGGGGGAATCCTGCAGCTCTGTAATATAGGGCCTGGATTCAGTGGTCCAGTGTGGGGATGTGATGAAGGCATGATGGGTATTGCTTGTAATTTTGGGGGAACAGATAGAAATTTTGTATGAATAATGCATGATGTGTTGTAGTATGTTGATGATATGGGGATAAGGGGTGGAATGTCCTGGGGTGACGTTATGATGCTTGTATATCCCCATTCATCTGTTCTGTGCCTTTAAGACCAGCACTGAAGAGTGGAAGTTTTGTTTGGGTTTCTCTTATCAGGACACAGAGACAAGCAGTAGACAGAGCTGTTTTTTTTTTACTTCCAGCTTTGGGCTTGCTGCTTTTGCTTGCTGCTTTTGCTTGCTCTCTTTTTCTGCTCTTGCTTCTGCTCTGCTTTCTGCCTCTGCTTATTAGCTAGTTCTAGCTAAACAGTCCACATTGCTCCCTGGACTGTTTCTCCTCTCCTGTTCCTGTGACCATCTCGAACCTGCTCCGGACTGGGACCCGGGAACACCAAGGGTTCGGCTGCAGCGGCTGGCCCAGCGCCGGAGGGACTGAGAACAGAGCAACCACCCCCGAAAGAGACTTTCTGATTTTGCCATCTTTCTCAGAGCGGTGTCATCGGGTATTGTTCATTTTGTGTGCTGGGGGGTGCGGGGCCAGTCAAATAAACAGGTTCTTTCCACCTCTCTCCGAGGAATTTTTTCCCGAACCGGTTGGGGGGAGGGGCCGTGTGGGTTTCGCTTTCTGGAGGGGCCCTCCTTTGCAGATTCTTTAACAAATTTGCCCTAAACCAGTACAATGGGCTAAAATTGTATTGCTGGTACACACTGCTTTATTGGAACCTGGCTGATGTATTCTGTATTCTTGTGGCTATGTGAGACATTTACTATGAGGCATCATCAGATTTTGGCCAACAAGCTTGGAGATGTGCTTCTCTTTGAAGACGTATTTCTCTTTGAAGATGTGCTTCCTTTAAAAATGTGTAGAAGTCCATTGCTTTGTAGCAAACTGCTTGAATGTGCTTTCAGTGTTATGTCCATGGAAGTAGAGCCTGCACTTTAGAGGGGTTTTTTGGAATTAGATTGACTATTCCAAGATGAGTCATAAATTCCAAGTTGAGTTTGGTTGACAGCTACCAAACATGGTTGTTCCAGTCCCTTTATGCAAAGACATGAATTTTTGCAGATGCTTCCCTGAGAAAACAGGCCAGGTGCACAGCACAGGCACAGGGCTGTGCCTGGCCCTGCTCTCATCTCCAGGGCTGTTTACTATGAAGACTCTCTCTGCATCATTCAGGACCCAATGAATAATTCAGCAGAGTTTCATTACTCCACCAATGCTGTTTTGTTTACTAGAATATCATCCTGTGGTTCAGCACCCATCTGGCTTTAGGCATAAAGCCTGTGGAAAATGAAGAATTCCCAAAGGCTGGAGGGAATCCTTTCTGTGATGCAAGAGTCCTACAAATTCAAAATATCTCTCATTTTCTGCTTAAGAGAGAAAGCCAACTGCCCTGAGAAACTCAGCATAAATTCATCCATTTTTCATCCTTTGCAGACTGGCAAAGTTATCTCACTGGCTTACTTGGAACTGCAAACAAAACACACTGGTATTTGGAGAGATGTTCCAGAGAGCAGGTCAGAATATTCTGTCCCACTTACACACTTAGGGTAAGGTCTGTAAACTTCGTTTCAAAATGCAAACAAAGTAAGGATTGGTCTGTACCAAAAAGTTTCCCAATGTCCTTCTCATGCAGATATTACACTGGTGAGATATGTGGCTTTTAGATAAAATAAAATACACCAGGACCATCACAGAAATACTCTGTGAGAGTGAGGAAAAATTCTCAAATACTTCCACCAGACCACCTGGACAAGTGAAAATCTGAAATTTGTGATTATTAGGCTTGATAACAACACTCCTCTCCCCATGAACTTACCTTTGACCTTTTCCATTAAAACAGTTCAGTAGTTCTCTACAAATGGTTAGTGATAGGAGGTCCTGCAGAAAGCTATATTATTACTGAACTAATCTGGATTAAAAACGGGAAGCATATATTGGCAAATTTATATCAATATCAGTATGAATAATTTATTTTCTTTTAAACATCAGCAAAACTGATAAAAATCCAGAAAGACAATTTTGATTTTCAGTCATTTCTCTTCAGAAAGAAAAAAATAAATCTGTTTGAACTTGAGTAGCAAGTTCCATTTTATGTGAAAAGAAGCAAAAGTTACTCTGGCTCACTCACTCCTCCTGGTAACTGAGTTATACCAGAGGCTTTCTGTGGCTCCTGTGCCCTCTAGCTTCTAGAAGATGTATTTACCAATCTTTCCCTTAACTTGAGCAGCTTTATAGAGTTTTCATTTCTATACAGTCACTAAAAACTTACTAAAACAGAAAGTGACACCTTTCCCTCTCTTCCTCCCAGATATAACTTTAACCTGAGACTGAAATGAAGACATGGAAATATTTGTTTAGATTTTTTGTTTACCTTACAGGCACTTCATACTTCTGAGGTGATATAAATGGGCTTTATAGGTACACATTATATTAATATCAATTTAGAGTCCTCTGTGAGGGCTGTAAGGGAGATTCACAGAATTCACAGAACTCACAGAATGACCAGGTTGGAAGAAACCTTTAAGATCATCGAGTCCAACCCATGCCCCAACACCTCACATAAACCATGCCACAAGTGCCACATCCAGGCTTGTTTTAAACATATCCAGGGATGGTGACTCCAGCACCACCCCAGGCAGACCACTCCAGAACTTTATCAACCTTTCTGCAAAAATTTTTCCTAATATCCAACCTCTATTTCCCTTGATGCTGCTTGAGACTCAGCAGATTCAGCT
The DNA here is from genome assembly GCF_047830755.1 of Zonotrichia albicollis. Taxonomy (NCBI): domain Eukaryota; kingdom Metazoa; phylum Chordata; class Aves; order Passeriformes; family Passerellidae; genus Zonotrichia; species Zonotrichia albicollis. Next base: position 43,697,508 of record NC_133824.1, read on the forward strand.
CACCAGAGAAATGCCAACCAAACTGGAAATAGCAATGTTGAGAGAAAAGTGACTTGTGGGATATAAGGGGTACTAAATCAGCTCATTATATGGTGTACAGCAAAAAGCACCTGATGCACAAGGGGCAGCTGGAGGCTGTGCTTTGTGTCACCCAGCAGGCTTCAGGTTGAACTTCTGAAGAGCAACACCTGGCTGGGGAGAGGAATTGACCATAAGAAAAGATAATCCTGGTGTCCCACCCTAGAGAACCCACAACAACCTGAGGGAAAAATCAGTTTTCTTGGAGTTTAGGAGGCTGATGGAACATGATCAGCTTAAAGCTGGCTGGCTGTGAGAGACAACCCAAGTTCATTTTATCTTGGCATGTCATCAAAAGCACCTGAAGAACTAGAAATGTTCTTCACCTGTCAGATTACAGGTCTTTGTAAGAGTAGAGGTTTGACCTCCAGTCCTCCCTGCCACATCACTGCAGTGGCACCAGGGGCAAGCCTGTGAAGTGCAGCTTCTGCAAATCTAACAAGTGATAACAAACAGGCAATGAAACTTTTGTTGAGGAGAAAATCACCCGAATAACAGAATAGGGACAGAAATCCTACCAAAATCTTCAGTCACAAAGTCACTTCATTAAGTTAAATACTAAATGTATGTGGTTTTAAAATACACAGTTACAAATCCAGTGTTTTGACGCTGTCTATTAGAAAAAGGTGCAATAAAGACAATTTTTTTTTTTTTTTTTCTGAGAACCGAGACCATGAAGAAGAAGCAAAGGGCATCATCACATAATGCAAACAAACCTTTAGTCCACTGAAGTGTGCAACCTTACCAAGACTAAGCTTAAACTAGAGATAGCCAAAGCAGAAAGTTTATGAAAAATGTCTTTGAACTCACTTTCAATGTACATAAAGTGCTTCAAATGGCTTGGTTTCTCATCTGCTTATCGGTAAGCCTTTTAAACAAAAATTATGGCAGTTTTCATTTAAGCTCTGTATTTCCAGTATTTGAAGGGCAGAACCATTTACTTTTTCTAAATAACTCTCTGCTTCTATTGCATTAAGAACAACAATCAATATTAATTTTCATAACTAATTTAACTCTTAGATAGTATCTTTAATTACAGAATGATGAAGGACTGCATTAACTGAAAGGTAAACTTTCCCTGGAAAATGTACACACTCAAGAATGACCCTGGCAACATTGTCTTCCTGTCTGGCAGGATTGACACGCTAAAATGTTCCCCTAAACTACAAAGACTGCTCCATAAATAAAATTTGCCTGTCCACATGAAATTCACTGAACTAAAAGGATTGTGATCCTTCCCCTGATGCACTTTCCAAATTCATTCCCAGTAACAGGCCATTCCTACCTACTACAAATAACAACTTTCATATGGTCCCATATATAAAATCATGGTCATTTCACAAACTAAAAATGGAATTATAAATTTATTTACTTATAAATAAATTTATTCAACTATTTTCGGAACATATGCTAACTAGAATAATTGGCTCCTTCTACAACAAAAGACAGTGAAGACCTGTAACAGTCCTTCAAGCATGTCAGCAGAACAATGTGCAAATTAATGTGTCTAACACAACACATTTGAACATTCAAAGTGTTGCAAAGCTACAAAAAAATCTATAAAGGCTCCAAATAGCCATGGGATTATGTTCCTTTAGAGTGGTGGGTTGACCCTGGCTAGATTCCAGGTGCCCACCAAATTCACTCTGTCACTCTCCATCCTCAGCTACACATAGGAAGGAAAATACAATGAAATGTTCATGGGATGAGATAAGAACAGGGAGAGATCACTCAGCACTCACTGGCATGGGCAAAGCAGACTAAACTGGTGGAAATCAATTTAATTTATTACAATCACATCACAGTTAAATGATAATAAGTAAAACCAAGCCTTACAAACACTTCCCCCACCTCTCTTTTTCCCAGGAGTAACTTTACTCCCGTTCTGTACCTCATCCCCACTCCCAGCAGTGCAGGGTGCTGGGGAATGAGAGCTGTGGGCAGTTCATCACACTCTGCTTCTGCAGCTCCTTCTCCTCCCCTGCTCCAGAGAGGGGCCCTTCCCACAGGAGAAACCCCTCCAACTTTTCCAGTGTGAGCCTTTCCCATGGCTGCACTTCGTGAACTGCTCCAGCACTGATCCCATTCCACAGAGTGCAGGGTCCTTCAGGAGCAGGCTGCTCCTCTTGGGATCACAAGCCCTGCCAACAAACCTGCTCCAGTGTGGGCTTCTCTTTCCATGTCTCCAGAGGTCCTGCCAAGAGCCTGCTGCCTCCATCAGCCCTGGCAGAGGAGGAGGATGATGATCAGTATCAGTATCGCTGGCTGGGGGCTATGTACAAATCACAAACAGGATGGAACTGCTGGGAACGCGCTTTGAGCTGTTTTATTTTCTAGCATCAGTCTCATTACATGGTTATGACACTGGGAAGATGCCACCAGCTCACATCTCGGGCAGCAGACCAAGAACTCAATGTTACAACTCACTTTATAAGTTTTTTGACCAATCACACAAAGCAAAAGTATATTGACAGTAGTTCTATCCAATCACTATAAGCACAAGTACAAACAATTATACAAGGGACAAACAATTGCTTATTTCAAATACAGTATTTGCTTGTAAGCCTTAAGATACAATGCACAGAGCTCCATTATTAAGTTTAAAACTTCCTAATATCTCATTAGATAAACTTTTCTGCAGCTTAGGGAGTTATTGTAGACAAGAGTTAATACCCAGAGCATTGTTCTATTTGTCTTTACTTTTCTACTTCTTACATAATTTTTCTGCTGACTTATCTCATAGCTACTGCTTAGTTCTAATCATAGTTCTGCAGTTTCTGAAGCCTGCCTTTTGTAGCTTTCCTAAAACCCTCTACTTTTATAGATTTCCACAGAGGAGGAGGAGGTGGAGGTGGAGGACCTCTCCATCACGCCCAGAACCTGGGTCACACTGCTGGGGGAGGAGAGGAGCCAGTGGCAGCAAACCTGGCTGTCCTGTCCCCTTTGTGTGCTCTGGGGGACAGGAGGCCTCTCAGGGACACACCTGGGGGCTCTGGCAGGCAGCTCCCAGGCCAGGCTGCCCCGGCACCCACCCCTGGTAATCACACAAATTGTTCCGTGCTTAAAGCCCTCGGGCTCCACTCTCAGGCTGCAAGGCAATTATTTGCTTTCGTGGAGGTGACACTAATAATTTAGCTGGGATCACAGCTCAGCCCCAGCCAAAAGAGTAATTGGTGAAAATAAGAGCTGTGGTGAAGCCAAGAATAGAAGAAAAAGATAAATGTTGCAATGGTTCTGATTACTCCATTGAATCTGAAATCTCACAGAGAGTGGAAAGTTTACAGAGAAAGTGTGACAGTGTTAGGTGTAATTTGGAAATGGAAATTATTTCCTTTCTGTGGGAAAAAAAAAGAATAAAAGGGAGGTACTCCACTCCTTGGGCATTTTCTGCAGAACAGAAGAATTTTACAAGGCATGAGGAGCATCCAAAGTGGAGAATAGGGAAAGGATGTGGTGCCTTTTAGAACAGTACAGAGACAGCAAAGGTGAGCACCATGCTGAGCCCTTTGGGCTGCCCAGAGGCAGTGATTGTCACCAGTTTGGAACCAAGCTGCCAGTGCTGAACCTGGGTGAAGCCAGGCTTGAAGCACCCAGTTCATCTCCAATAAGTATTCACCTGCTCTGAGACAGTTCAGTCTGGAAAAATGCACAGATTCGAACTCTCCAGCATGTTTTAAACTCTTCACCTCCTAGAGATGTTCAATCTGCTAATTAGACATGACAATGCTGGATTAGATAACCAATACCAAAATTTACTACTGCCTGATATAAGTTGCTTTTGGCAGTGTTCAGTGTCAGAAGCAATAACATTAGCTCTGCTCCTTTCTCACACTGCAGATAATGGAAGCTTTCAGGAAGATGAATTAAATTTCACTAACAGAAGGAGAAAAAAAATTGCCACAGTGGAAGTCCACTTGGGTTATTTCAAAATGATGCTCCATCAGTGTGGGCAGCAATGTCCTGGTGAATGATCCTGAATCAAAACCTGAGTCAGCTCTAGGAGCAGATCACCACCTGTCCCCTTTCTTTCTCAGAAATTTATTCTGGTTTTGCCCTTGCTTGCAAAGTACTCTCCCAAGACTTCATTTGCACTCAGATTAAAAAAAAAAAAACAACTATAGTAATTAAAGGAAATACACACAGACAGACATCTAAAAATATTAGAACCAAACTACAGTCAGGCTGATATTGCCTCATAAACAAGAACACAGACACCCATGCATGAATACTGAATGCTAAGTAATTTTGGTTTGGTGCCACTCTCATATATTGCACCGATGTTACACTATCCACCAGCTCCAAGTATTCTTAGAAAGGCAATGTATTAAAATGGAAAGGAAAGTACACTAGAAACCACACTTTTCCTTTTTAAATGCTAATTCCAAAATAGATTTTCTCCTGGAGCAAAAGTTTGGGGTTTACTTGAGAGCTGACAAGTTTGGGTAATATTACCCAGAGCAGTACCTTTTAAAAATGGAAGCAATTTCTTCCACTTGTTCACAGCCAGGGAAAGCAATTGACAACCTTCTAGCAGCTTTGCAATTCCTTCTACAATGTTTACAGCCTTAAAACTACCAAATTTTTACTTAAAATATTACTGCTTACAACTCTGCTTTTCTCTGGTTTCAGTAACAATCTGCTTCTTCTAAAGCATCTCAGTTTTGTGGTGGAGGACTTCTATCCCTTCACACTATGGAAAAGTTTTTTGTATTCCCCCTTGCTTCCATAGTGCTCAACCCTCTTTCCTTTACTGGGATATATGCACTGCTAAGTGTGTTGCATTGATGTGCAGACAGAGATCCTAAGAAATGAGAAAGAAGATACAACAGGAGTAGATCTTGAGGTGGGAAAGCAGCTAGTTCTTCCTAAGGAAAAAGAAAATAACAATCAGCACAAGCACCATGTATCAAAAGTTTCACCCAAATTTTCTATACCCAGGACAAGCCAAAGCCAGCACCAATGCTACTTGAATGTTTTATGTGTCAGGTTTGTGCTGTGGTGGGCAGTGCTGGGCTGGGGAAATCCCTTGCATAATTTTGTTACACTGAAAAGAGGGACTAACAGTTTTCAGATTAGATGGATATACAGCTGACACTCAATCATGCGGAGCCTCAGGTGTGTCTCAGCAGAGAATGGCTGTAAATGGGAAAAAATAAACTGCCCGACCATTTAGGCTTTAAAGCCAGAAGGGGTCTTTGGGCATTGCTGGCTTCTTATTGAATATGGATCACTAAAACACATGTATCCATCCCAATAACTGTACATAGCATTCTATCTTGGAGAAGATTAAAGTGCTGAGTGCTGTATTAGGAAACAAAAGAAACAAGGTGCCACCTGTGCCCAAAGGATCTGCAGTGATAGGGAAAGCTCTTGCTGAGGTTGCCAGGCAAACCCAGCATAAGATCCCCACTTTGTGTATAGAAAAATGGGGAAAAACACCTGAAACACAGCAACAAACACTGACAGGCTGCAGAACTGGCAGTTTGGCCTAACCCAAGCAGGTCCTTGCACAGAGACAGGGCAGTGGCTCCTCTCCCCCAAGGCTGCTTCGTGCACTGACTTACCAGGGCTGCTGCTCCCAAAGAGACCCCACAGCCAGGAACGAGCACGGGCTGGAGTCACTGGGTGGCCTTGGTGTCCTCACAGGGCTGGCCAAGCTGCTCCTTGTGACACCTGCAGCAGAGACAGAGAGAGCATGAGCACCTTCACCCCTGCTTGGCACAGCCAGGTGGAGCCTCCCCCACTGGGGATAACACAGATCCCTCTGGATGCAGCCCTGGGCTGTGGGATGACCCTGCTGGAGCAGGGAGCTGGCACCACACAGTGCCCCTGTGGCCTCTGCCCTCGCCCATTCTGGGATTCACTGAATTGATGAAGCACATTTTAGGGTCAGGCTGTAAAGCACAGAACAAATCCAAACAAATATCTGACTCAGCTGCTAAACTGAAGCAGCAGCAGCTTTGAGAAGGAAGTTGGCAGCACCACTTGGAAGTCCGTGGAATGGATCCAGCTACCCTCTTCTCCACTCACTCTAATTATTTATCCCTGATCCCTAAATAGACTCTGTCTCAGGATTGCTTCAAAGAAATGTACATTTCTGTATCTTCTCTTTCTCTTCCTAACTCACTTTTTTGACTTTACACAAAAAGCTACAGCGGATGTCAGGCCATTTCATCTGAACTAGAGCCTGCATAAAATTATTTGTTTTAAACTACACAATGAAATTTGTCCCCATGTTTTTACTAGATGTACCTGTGGCTTCATCTTATTTTTCTAGCAGAAGTCTCACTAAGTGGTGTCTTTTGGTTCATTTGGGTTTTTTTTTAATACATATAAAAAGTAGCTGTTCTTTCTGCTCTGAACTTTTGACTCAAACCCTAGTATTTATAGTTAATAAGGCTGGAGCAGATCAATGGACTAGCTGATCTGCAATGGTGTTGGCTTGGTGCCACATGTCTCCAGAAGCATATCCAAATGAAAAATCAGTTTCTCAATCCAAGTGTATCTAAAATACTTTTTTTAATTTTGCGTAAATTCACAAATAATACAATACTGAATTGATTTCTCTTTTTTTTTTTTTAAACATACTGTACAATCAGGATAGTTAAGTGTTTTACATCAAGGCACAGCACACTGTATAATACACATATGCCTTGCCAGGCAGCAGTTTAGTATAATCCCCGAGATTTGGCAGTAGGGCCAGGATAAGTAGCATGGATCACATAAGCTGGAAGATAAATAAATAATAGATGCCGTCACATTTTATTTGAAATAGAGTTGCATATAAAAAGAATATACAATAATTTAACTTTAATAACTAGATTCTCTTTTACTATACATAACAGAAGTGTTTTCATTTGTATTAAATAAAACATTTTCAATAGTAGGATGAAAAATTAATCTTTTTGGTGGTCTTGGTTTATGAAGTAGAGTTGCTTCCATTAGAAATTAAAGTCGAGTTTTCAGTTTCATTGCAACCTGTAAGAAAGAAAACCAGAGTTACTGATACATTGATAATGAAATGTTGGTGGTAAAACAAGGAAACAATTCCAACCAAATGGCTGTGTTTAGTTAATGCACTGTGGAGGTGCTAACACAAGCAGAACATCTCTAAAAGCTCTTGTACATACATTTTTGTTCTATTTGTAAATTTATTTTTTTTGTTTTACACTCTAACTCTCCCTGTCTTCTCAGAGGTGACCACTGCAGGTCTGGCATTCCCCCCACACAACCCAAACTCTGGTGCTGCCCCAGGCTGTGTTTGGGGCTGTGCATTTACCGCGTTCACCATTCAGCTCCTCACATCTGGACGCTTCTCCTCCGCCGGCCGAAGGCCTTGGAGCCCACGTTGGTCGGCACGAAGTTGTTCTTGCCCACGGCCCCTGACCTGCTCAGGAAGTCTGCCAGGCGGTGGGTCACACAGGTGGCTGTGTTGCAGGCCCTCTTCTGTGCTGTCACACTGCTTTTCAGGAGGAAAGGGAAGAGTCAGCTCCTGCAGCACGAGCCCTGCAAGCAGTCAGACATGGCTGTGGCCAGCAAGGGCTCTGCTGCAGGATTCAAAGCAGGCTGGCAGTGCAGCAGGCACTGGCACCTTCTGTGCATGGCTTATCACTGCTAAAACAAGCCTCTTCATGGTTTTCTCAATGTCAGGCTCACTTTATAAAAGAGCCAGATTTTCAGCCACACCTGGGCTGCTGCCTGCCTCCAACCAGGCATTATGGCCATGGAAAGGAGCAGAGGAGGTTCAGACCTGGAGAATTTAAACAATCCCCTCTTCCTCCAAAAGCTCATTTGTATTTTGCTGGAGGTGCTCCTGAAAGACAGATTCTCACTTCTCACTCCCACACCTGTGTTCCCTAACAGAAAACATGGAATTGCAGCACCACTGACCACTGCAGGATCCCTGTCAGTGGCTCTGACCAGCTGCCTTCAGAGCTGAACCACACGAAAACACAGCTTCCAGGTGCTCTGTGGGAATGGGAGAACTCTCCTTCCTCCAGTTGGACCTTGGTCTACTACAGAACTCCACCATGGGGCAGTTCAGGCTGTGACAGTATTAGTTCTCTGCTCACAATTCAGCCTACAGCTAACAGATGGGCTAGATATAGTGCAAGATAATGCATATTCAAGGAATATGCATTCACACAATCCTTGCTTGCAGGATTTTCTACTAAAGCAATGAGTTTTTCTTGCAGTAGGAGGGATTTTTCCTCAGCTAAGCATCACAAGGCAATTTATTAATTTCAGCAATGAAAGGTTGTTTAAACAATCAATGCCAATTTTTTGAAAGAGGCCTCTAATTACAAGATAGATGCAGTGCTGCAACAGAACTGTAAGGAAATCTGGGTTTGGCTCTTAATGCAAGGCAACCTAAGGTAGGTGAACTGTAAATCAATACAAATATTTTAAAGGTACATAAGTTTTAAATATAGAGCAAAGACCTATTGTAAAATAAGAAAAGAAAAAGACCACAAAATTCTTACCTGGACATGTTCAGCATCAATTTTAAACAGGATTACATTTCTAGTTTGTTAGAATGAATAAGTATGAGCCTTCCTGATTTCTTTGCTTCTCAGGGTTCCTACCAACAGGATTGCATGCACGCCTGATTACAGCACTACATATCAATTTATATGTGGAACTTTGACTTCTAAGCTCTCTTTGAACTTTTCTAGAAGTTACTAGCATTGCCTCTCTTGACCATTAAGATAAGCTGCAAAATTTTCCTAAGCTCATCTAGAAATCTCACATTCTAAAACAAAATGTTAAACCAAGCAGATCTAACCCTTATAGAAAAATAGGTTTATTGAACAAGTGCATGGGTAAGCACAAAAGAAAGATCTACTTGAACATTTAGCAGCCAGAAATGAAGAACCTTTTTTAGAATTTCTTTTTAATCAATGTCTAAGAAAATCATTTGGAATGTCAAGGCAGTGCTGATCATTTTTATTTATTTTTTTCCCCTAGTTTGATATGCATGTTATATTCTTGGTCTTCCTAACATTAGGTCCATCTCAAACATTCTCTGTCGAAAACAGAATCAAAAGAACACAGCAAAGTTAGCAATCAGAGTTATATCCACATGCACCAGGTTAAAAAAGGGAAAGGGGGAGGAATAAGCATGTCTAGTTGTTTCCCAGGGGCTCCCCATAGTTTGCATAGCGTTCGTGTTCCAGGTCACTCAGCACATTCCGCTTCTTGCCAGGAGTTCCAGCCCCGACGTCAGTGCGAGGGTAAGTTTGCAATTTGTGCAACTCTTGAGACAGCTTGCCCAGCACACAAGTACTCAGACTGGCACAGCGTTTGGAAATGGGCTTATCCAGGCTGCAGGGGGGAAAGAAAATAAAAACATGCCCGAAGGAAGAGTAACCTCAAGCATGCACATCCATGCATTTCTTCCCCGCGTTAAAGATCTACGGCTAGGAAACTTAAACATTCATTCAAAATAAATCCAAGCCCTCCACATCGCATTCCATGCCAGGCAAGTCCATACAAAAGCAGTCAGAAGGAAAACACCATTTGTTAATGAATCCAATTTTGTTGACAAGCAAGTCCATTAGCCTTTTGGATGCTAGTACAGTCAGAGGTCAGGAAGCTGAACTTCCCCCACATCCCGCATGCTGTTCAGTGTCTCATCCATCCCCATGCATTGCAATGCAAATCCTGTTAGGATAATGCAAGTGCTCCTGCATGCCTTTGGTCCCAGGGAGAGTGGCGCTGCTGCTGCGTGCATCAGGAGGAACACATCCCTCCTGCCAGGGACTTTCCATGCCTTACACCAGCATGCATTTGCACGACAGAGAATCCAAGAGTGACTGAGGGATGCCCTAGCACTCCCACTGGAAAGACATACCTTTTGCTGCCATATTTTAACACAACCTACTCATTCAAGCTCAAATCGCCCTCCACTTCCAGAAGTAAGAGACAGACAGAGGCAGGTTAACTAGGTGAAAGCCATTCTCCTGACACCAACACTAAGATGTCTCTGCAGTATCATCCTTTACCAGTCAGCCATAACCCCAAGAAAACAAAAAAGATCCTGACCTGCAGAGGGTCTGCCCAAATGCCTTTTGCTAAATACCAAACATACAACACCCCCACATTGCTGTTCTGCTGCCCAGGGCTGCAGTCCTTACCTGTTCCCCTCAGAGGCTTGCTCCAGCTCCTCTGCTGTCATCTGTATGAACTCTTTCACCAGCGCGTTTAACAACCGCCGAGCTTCGTAATCACTGAGAGCCACCCGCTCCGTGAGGGACTCCAGGCCAGGTCTGGGCAGAGGCAAGGGAAACAGGGTGAGTAAAGCCCAGGCTGCTGCAGGCAGAGGGGTTTGGCAGCCTGTGTGTCATTGACAGTGCCTTTGTGCCTTTCAGGGAATGTGCGAGCCCCGATGCGCTCTGCTTACGTGCAGCGTCGGGAGGTTTAAAGATGGAATCAAAATGCCCCAGCACAAAAAGCAGCCTCCTTTCTCCTTCACCGTGGTCTGTTTCCCTCCTGGAGCTCTCAGGAATATTAAGCATTTTTATCCCATTCAGACAGAGCACTCAGCAACAGGACCAGCTTCTTACCTGACTGGGGCTGCCTGGAAGCTGTCCATCTGGCACACAACCAAGGCATAAACAGCAAGGAAAGATGAAATCTTCAGCATAACCATGATTTCCTCTCTACAACAAAGAGGTACATCAGGCAATGGCTGTTTTCCAACCCTCTCAATCCTGCAAGTTCCACTAAAGAGGTCATTGCTTCCCAGCCACAAGTAGCACAAATATGAACCGCATTAGATTTTGAATTCACCTTTTTGTTTGTTGTGATTATTGCTATTGTGCTTTACTTTACTCAAAATTTTATTATAGCTCGGCTCTATTACAAAGCAGAAAAATGTGGCTTTTCAGACCTGCAGTTATTTGCATTCAACTTAGAGCAGTTTTCCTAAAACTGGCAGAAAATACATTCCTCTGACTACTGCACACAATGTCACAGACAGTGTGCCCGACACGGACAGATACAAATGACAAGGTAAAACCGTAAGTGTTTAACATTTTTGAGAACAAGTGCCCTTGTTAGGACTTTACCTGAAGCTGCCTGCTTCTTGCCAGCCAGCACACTAACACCCCAGTTCAGATTACACTAAGAATTAAGTAGTTTTACTTCAATAAACACTTTCTACTCTGAAACCAGAGAACAGGTAAGTTAAAAATCAGCCATAAGCACAAAAGCTGTAAAAATATCTATTACTGAAGATTTGAGATACTCCTCTCTCACAACATCAGTGTCTTGCACTCCAAGGAGCGCATCACAACCACCACACCATCCTCATTTTTGCCAGCTCCCATTACTCGACGGGAACCATGACCCCACTCCCGAAGGACGCCCCTCATCCCCGCGGCTCCCGGGGGCGCCCCGGCCGTGACCTTTGCCGCAGCACTTTGTCCTGGCCGGACACGGACACGCCACGTCGAGGGAGCGACCGAGCGGGGAAGGGCTGCCTTGGCTCCGCTGCGCTGAGCGGTGGTCCCGCGGTCCCACAGCCCCGCGCCCGGCAGAGCCGCGCAGGAGCCGCGGCGGGGACAGCACATCGCGGCGCTTACCGGGTCGGGCGCGGAGCAGGAGGGGAGGGGCGCGCTGCCGGTGCCGGTGTCGCCGCCGATCCGCGGGTCCCGCACCGCCCGCCGCCCCTTTATACCTGCCGCCGCCGCCGCCTGCGTGGGCGCCCGCGCGCGCCCGCCAGCCAATCACCGCGCCGGCCGCCCGACGGGGCCCGCTCCTCCATTGGGCGCCAATCGGGCCGGGCGGTGACGTCATGGCCCGCTCCGCGCGGGTCCCATTCACAAAAATCGCGGCGGGCGCGGCGCGGCCGGGGCGCTGCGCGGGGCGGGGCGGGGCGGGGCGGGGCGGGGCGGGGCGGGGCGGCCGCTCCCGGCGCGCCCCCGCTGCACCGCTCACGCGTGGCGACCTCTGCAGCAGCGGGACCGCATTGCAGAGCGGGGCCGCTCCCCCTCTCCCTCCCTCCCCGGGAATTCCCGCCCTCCCCCGGCCGCCGCCGCCGCTCCCGGCGCTCTCCCGGCGCACCGAGAGCATCCCGCACCGGCGGGGTGTGCAGCGCGGCAGGGGCACGGCGGGCGGCAGCGCCGGTCGCTGCCCGAGGGGAGCACGCCGGGGCAGCTCCTCGGCAGGCGAGGGAGCGCTGGCGGCGACACCCGCCGCTCCTCACCGGGGCCGGGGACAAGCGACACCTGCGAGCATCCCGTGGCGGCAGTGAGCGGCTCCGTGCTCTGCCCTACCGGGCGCCCGCACCGCCCCCCCGGGCCGGGGCCGAGTTTCCTCCGAGAGGAAACTATCAGCATCACCAGCATCTCCATCACAACTCCAGGGCAGGTGCAGGTGCAGGTGCAGGTGCAGGTGCAGCGCCGTTCCGAGCACGGAGGATGCTCCCGGGAAGGGGGGCTGGCCCCGCGCTGCCCTGCGGGGATTACCGGGCAGCTGCACGCCGCCCATGCATCACCCGCCGAGCAGCCTCTGTCACGGCAGCACCTGCCCGCTCAGGATGTTTGCCGGCGGGTGTTTGCCCAGGCGCGGCGGCGGGGACACTCGACACGGGGGGGACACTCGACACGGGGGGGACACGGCCCCCGGAGCGGGCGCGGGCAGGGGCAGAAGCGGCCCGGCAGGGATGCTGTGTAGCGCCTGGGCGCTCAAAACGCTCCCACCGCGCCCCGAGGCCCCGGAAGCGCCGGTCCCGCCCGCCCCAAGGCGCTGCGCGTTCGCCGGGCACGGCGGCCCCGCCGCTCACGGGCTGCCCGGCGGGCGGGAACGGGCAGGGACAGGCAGGGTCCCCGACCGTCCCCGGGACCCCCGGAGCGACCCCGCTCCTCCCTCTCTCCCCGGCAGCGCTCCTCAGCCCCCGGCGCTGCGGGCACTGGCTGGCAGGAGACGCCCGTGTCGCTGTCGCCGTCCCCGGCGGTGACACCGCGCCAGCAGAGCCCCGCGCACGCTGCGCGCACTGACTGCGCAGGTGAGCGGCGCGCTGCATGGATGGCGCCTTTCCCTGCTCCTTCCGATGGATGGGAGCGCTCCTGGGAACATCCCGGCGGCTCCTCCTTTGTGTTTTAAAGGGTCACTGCCGGCGGCAGGAGCCGTGTGTTCAGCGGGGGATGGATAAATCTGGGGCGGGCGATGTTGTGTTGATGAGATTTAGCTGGGAAGTTTAGAGAAAACCCACGGGCACACAGCATCCCTGGCGAGCGGTTGCCGTCGGGCAGGACCGCCGTGCCCATCGCCAGCGCCTCTGGGGGCGCCCCGGCCCCGTCCCCTCCCGGCGCCGCTCCGCCACCCTCGTTTGGCAGAACCGCAATTACAAAACCCTCTCGGTTTTGGGGGTCTGAGTTCTGCTTTTTTCCAAGTGACAACCCAAACAACTTTTGGGTTTTTCGGGGTTTTTTTGGGTTGATTCCCCCTTCTCCCCAATACGTCTTTGTAGCCCTTCACGAGCAGCATCCCTCGAGGGGGTGGCAGAGGGGATGCTCCCTGGAAGGATTTCTCCTTCCCCCCGCTCTGCCAAATTTGAAAGTTCGTTTTAAACAGCAGCTCCTTCTCACATATGCTCACCACGGGAATCCCCCGGGAGAAGAAGTCTAAGTATTTGATTTAAAATCTCTTCCATTTTCACGACTCCTGTTCTGGTTTTAAGGTAGTGTTTCTGAGGATGTGTTTACAAATATTAGGCAGCACCCTAAAGGAATGGCTCGGCTTTAGTTTTGCTGTTTGAATATGATTTATACAGCTACACCAACGGAAATAAAGTGCAGGAATTTAAATGACTGGTCTGCCAGCCTGATATTTCTCTCTATCTCCACTCTTCCTTTTCTCGTCCTATGCTAACAGCTAATTGTCCCCATTTCCTTTGGGGAATTATTTCCTCCTTGCCCACATGGAATATTCCCGGGATTAAAGCTAAAACAATAAAATTCCAGACGGTTCTGTTGTGAAAGCATATTTCAGTTTCCTCCCCCTGGGAGGCAAAAGCTGAATTCTGCCTCGTGGCTGAGCGCAGCCAGTTCAAGCCCTTCTCCTCCTCCCGCTGCCAGGGTGGCTCGGTCCGGGGCTGGAGCCGGCGATCACAGGGTTGCAGGTGCCAACATTTCTACTTTCAGCTCTCACTGGAAGGAGTGTAAATTTAAACCAACAGGTAGGGATGCCAATGGATGCACTCCTGTGCGCGCAGGGATGGATGATGTAGCACTTGGATGCTGGCAGGCGCTCCGGCCGCTCCTTGCCAGCGCTAATGGAGGGACTCCCAGCTGGAACGCCGGTCCCATTCCCCCCTCCCCCTTGGCTCTGTGTCATCCGCTCTCCCCAAACATCTTTTCCTTTTTGCAAATTTCTCTCTGTGTGCATGAGATGGGGAAGAAGGGCAGCTGACCAGTTAGTTTGGCTGTTTTTGCAGCTGTGAAAAAGAGGCAGGATTTTCACAGGATCACCTTCTTCTGCTGCTTGATAAATCCAAAAACAAGAGGTTAAACGTTCATGGAAAATCTAGCAGAGAGGGATGTTTTGCAGCACTGCACTGAGAAAGTGAGACATTTACTGAAACAATCTGTTCCAAGGGACTTGTCCTGCCTTTTTCAGTGCTGGGTATAGATTAAAAGCAGATTAAATAAAAAGCCACAGAACAACAGATTTATTTATTTATTTTATTTTATTTATTTATTTAAAGAAATCAGATTCTCTAATGCAACCCCCAGCTCCAAGTAAAAGGAACTTCATTTTCATTTTTTTTTTTTTTATTTGTAGGTAATAATAAAAGTCTGGGCTATTTTATACTGACTTTCTCTACACCAAATGCAACTTCTTACAATATTATTATACTCTTTCATATCATTTAACCAATACATTTTAAAGAGTGATCATTTTTTCTATTGTAAATATTGCCGTTATATTGAGAAGCCACAGACACAGTAGTGAAGTTCTGAAATGGTAGCAGATGGCATGCTGGTAAACAAAAATATCATATTTAAATATTATGGTGCAATTTTTGTTCAAAACTAAAATGTAATTCTTCAAGAGAGATAAGACTGTGAGCTGCACAGGTAAAACCTTAATTCCCACCATTGGTTCATATCAGAGAAAAATGGACCCTACAAAAATGAAAGGGGAGGCAGTGATGATGCCATGATCCACAAACACAGTCAGCTTTCCACGAGGAATGTGAGTGTGATTCAGGTCTCTGCTCTCTCTAAGTTTGTTCTTTACAACAACAAATCAAGATTTTTCAGGTAAAGTCAATGATAAAGCCAGCTGTAAAAATCACATGCTCTCTCCTTACAAGGAGAACCTGGAGAGTCCCTTCTCTGGGTTTTTGGTGGATGCCTGGCCTTTCTGATCCAGGATCCTGTCCCATGAACAGACAGCAAACACTGCTCCTTAGGAAGGCTCTACAAGGCACCTGGGGCAAGGTGAGCAAGCTAACTTTCTGACATTTCATTGTAACCCATTTGCAGAAAATGAAATAAGCTAACCCAGAGTTGTGCTGCTGTAAAAGCAAGCTGTGGGCCAGGCCTGGGAGATAATCCTTACACTCTACTTTTTGCTGATAAGGTCTAGACCAAAAAGACTTGGGCAAGTTGGAGAAAGTCCAGAAAAATGCCAGTAGGATTATCAGAGATCCCATATAAAGATTTAGGGAAATGAGCTCAAAGACCAAGGAAATGTAACAGAAGGAAAGACTATGGAGAAAGGTGATAACAAAAATATAAATACTTGTCCTGAAACAATAACAACCTGCAATCTGGTACTATATTATATATGTATATATATATAGTCTTGAAGGGCAACAAAGGAGACACCACACTTGAGAAAAGCTTCCTACAACTGAGATTAATGACAGGCAAGAATAAGTTGCATTTCAGTTATGGCACTGAAACCTCTTTCAGTGGAGGATTTCATGGCATGTTACTCCAACATCTGTCAGGAGTGACATATATAGGTGAGATGCTCTGGGAAAGGAATGTAATCCATTACATTTGTTCTCTTCGTATCTTTCTCCTCCAATTTCTGTGACACAATAATTTGAAAAGCTGGAGAATGACTTATACTCTGAAACCAACACTATAACTTTAGTAGGCATTTGGTTTTGCAGAACTTACATCCCTAATTGGTCAAATTATTTCCTAAATCCTGCTCCCATAGTCTCTGAAAAACCATATTCAGATTTAGCATCAGCTCACATCAAGCTTATCCACATAAATAATATTGTACCAATCTATCTTGTGGCTTGGTTTGAATTTGGCCCAAAAAAAAAAGTGCTTCTTTTTATAAAAATGTAGTACTTTCCTGAGAACCAGAACACTGATATAAATCCCAACACTAAAGCATTTCCTTTTTAAATGGACATTAAATCTGGATTTAGGCTGCTTCAGCGCCTGCTTTTGAGAAAGTGGAACTGCTGTTGAGCTAATTAGTGAAAAATCCATTAATCACTCTGGAAGCAAATTTTCCTCCAAAATGCCTTAGAAAAGCTCCAAGACTGATTTATGAAAGACATTTTAAACAGAAGATCAGGGTTGCATTGGTTTATTCTCCTTGAAATCTTCTTATGGCACAAAAACCCCAAAAAAGTTCTGTAGGTTCTGTGGCAATTTTCCTGGATATATTCGAAATCCAGTTTGGAATAATCCTGGGTTATTCAGGAATAATCCCAGGCAGCAGGGCAGAGCACAGGGACGTTTGCCATGGCTTTGTCACCTTCTGTCCTGCCCTAGCACAGCTCAGCCTCCCAGCAGTTGCTCCAGCCCTCTCCTGCCACCTGGGAACACATTCCCTCCCTCTGACAGCTGGCACAATCCCAGTTTTGTCCCAAGCCAAACCTCCAGCAGGCTGACAAGGAGAGCCCCTCACACTCCACAGAGGGAGGGTCAGACTTTGCAGCATCACCAGGGCAGCACAATGGAGGGAAACCTCACCCTGAAAAGGTTTCAAAATCAGCACCCTCATGCACTCCATTTTTTTGTATGCTGCAGGTAAAATAAGAGTTGAAAAAACAACCTCAGAACAGAAAACTAATCGTGTTAAACGACAGCATGGTTATAAAACTTTGATTTCACTGCTTGCACAAGTGCTGTGATACTATCTTATGTATTGTCAGAGCACGTCAGCGAAAATAACATGAGAAACTGTTTCTCAAGCCCTCAAGTTAATCCTTGCTCGTTGTTTACAGGATGTTGGATGAGTGGAACTCCCCCGTCATCGTTTCATCCTCTGTCTTGCCAGTACTGAGGTCTGGTGAGTTTTCCTCAGTCCCTCCCAGAGCTATGCAGTTGTGATGACATTTTGAGTCCTACAGCTCTGATTGAGCCTCTACCCCCAGTGAAATTTGGGGCTGAAAAAGATCTCTCTCCTTTCAGTGCTGGTAAATAACATTTATTTAGGCAAGGCTATTACAACATAATATTTGGTAATCTACTTTCAGCAGAGTTTCTCAGAACCCATAGTCATACGAGACCATCAATTAAAAAGATGAATTTCCAAATTTATGCATAGAATTGACCAGCATCATTACAGGCTTGGCTCAGGAGAGAGTTGTGACATGGAAGTTGATCATTCTCTGTGATGACATAGGCCAAAAAGAACTCTGTGAGTGTAACAGATAACATCTGCCCATTAGCTGAAACTTGTCAGTGGGCTTGTGAAATGAATTTCTTTCATGCCAAGCGTGCCTGTTTCACACACATCTGTAAAGACCTCTCTCTTTTCCCCAGTCCACCACCAAATGCAAGGAGCAAAATCTTTACCCATCTGTCCATAAAGCTGTTTTCCTGCACTTTATAAATCATGTCATGATTTCACTGAACAAGAGACATTACTATAGGAATGGAAAACACTTTAACCTGATCAAGATTTTGTTTTCCAGCTACAATGTCAACTCTGAAGAATAAAACCAGAGCCTGTTTCAAAGTTGCAGCGAAGTATGGGTTTGTGAGATTTTTAATGGAACTTGGAAAAAACTTATTTTTTCTCCCCAGAGTTATCATCAAGATCTTAACATTGCTACTTAGAGAACAGCCACACCTGGCAGCATATTTCTTCAAAAGTCAAAGAATACAAAGCCAAATAATTGCTGTCTGATTTTCCTGAGAAGACAGGAACACAATCATTTCCTGTTACTCCAACTTCTGCTTACAGAATTTCCAGTGCTAAGTAATTGTAAAACCTGATGACTAGAATGTTTTAGAATTCAATAAAGATACATGCTTTAATGGGTTTCTTTACTCAGCCATCATTTTTATAATTGAAATAAAAAAACCTTTATTCATCCTATAAGTTTTCTCATTTGATCATCCATGATTAAGATGAGTAAAATGTTCCCAAAGAAGCAACTCAGCATAAGCTGCCCACACACTTCTGAAGGAATGAATGAATGAAAAAAAAAATTAAAAAATAAAAAGATCAATCAGAAACTGGCAAGGAATCCTGTGCTTGGACAGCAATTGGAGTCTTGCATCCCTAAACCTGCATCCTTAAGTGATTTCATCTGTCTACAAGGGTTTATTTATCACTTACTTTTGACAAGTTTCAGTCATCTTTGTCCATGCTGCTGCTGCTTTTTGCCTCCATTTAATCACACATCTTTAATCTTGGTTGGCTCACTGTCTTTTAGCATTTGGCTTGACCAAAATGAATTTTTTTTTTCTGTAATCAGGTTCTTCAGTTTCCCTTCCTCTGTTAGAGTGGTGAACATCACTCTGTTTTCCATCCCCATGGCTCAAACACCCTGGTAAGGTCATTTTTGACTGTTTTCTCCTCTGCTTGAGGATAATAGTCAAATATTGTTGTCTTTCCCCCCACTACAAATCTATTCCTTCTGTTTTAGTCAAATTTTTGGACTTTTCTTCTGTATAGTTTTTCCCCTCTTCTTGGGTCCTTCCTATACTATTTTTCCCTTTTCCCCCCTTCAAAATGCTTGCTGCCAAAACTGTTAGTTTCCTTTCTTTTCTTACATAGGTGCAGTGGAAATCATGATCACCTAACACTTTGAGTATTAAACACTTAAATTAACAGGCCATTGAAGATAAGCTGCAAAAATAAAGCAATAGTACCTCTTCCTACATTCTCTCAGTCACTTAAGCATGCGCACATCTTACTTTAACAGCTGGCAGTTTTCTCTTCATTCTTCCTCTGACCGAAGCCAAGATGAGGTCCTGAATCTTTGGTGAGAATTCTTTGGGCACTGACATTAAAAATACTGGTGTTTTCTGCAGATATGACCCAAATAATTAAGACAGCAGGCAGTATCCCACTGAAATAAAGGATAAAAAAATAACTTGGAAGAAGAATGAAAAAAATAAACCTCCAGCAGGGCTGAAGCCACTTAATTATTGTTTCTTCTGTATTCTGACAAAGTTGGTAAGATTTTGATACAGGATGGTGGCATTGACACAGGTTATTAATGAGCTCCATCTGCCCAAATTCCTCATCTGTTTAGATCTTATCAATGTTCTTAAAAATCTATGGGCAGCTATTAAGATGAATTCAACAAGAAAGACATCTCGAGTTAGAAACACATGGCACAGAAGTTGTCATGGGCCAGGAATGCTTCTGTTATTCCTAAAATTGCTTGTAAAATAGTAGCAATGCAATAACAAAACTAGCGTGAATGGAAACAAATCTGGGTTTGTTTATGAAGTGTCTTGCCAAGAATGCCCCATGGCACAGCGACACTGCTCTGTGACCTCTGCCTTACCGATCCTGGCCTCTGCAGCAGCTCAAGCCCTCGTTCTGAGCCAGCATCCCACTAAATAGCAGCAATCTTTGCGCATTAAATGTGTGATCTCCGTGCTGCGCGGTCACACGGGCCGGAGACAGTCAGACATGCGGGGGCCGGGCCCCTTTCCTGCCGCGGTCCGGCCGGGGCAGGGAGCCGGGCCAGCGCGGGGATCGCGGGCATCGCACCCGGAGCTGCCGCAGACCCGCACGGGGCATTTGCCAGGGGGAATCCCTGCGGGCTCCGCCGGCCCAGGGCTCCCCGAGCCCGGAGAAACACATCTCCAAACCGCGCGTCTGGCATTGTACAGAGAAGCAGAATCTCCTGGCAAGGAGCAGAGAGCTGCCGCTGCCTCCCCGCAGCTGCCTCGCTCGGCGTGCGGAGCCCTCCGGCACTGCACAGATCAAACTCTGCGTGGTTCCAGGGGAAAGAAAAAAAAAAAAAAAGAAAGAAAAAAAAAGAAGGGTTCCTGACGCGGCGGGCGGAGCCTCCTCCTCGGGCCAATGCTCGGCGGCGGGACCGGGCCGACAGGAGGAAGCGGCGGCGGCGGCAGCGGGGCCGATGCGGGTGGCGGCGGAGCCGGGGGCGCGCCCGGGCGCGGCGACAGCGACAGCCCCGGCGGGCAGCGGCCCGTGGCTGCTGGCGCTGGCGGCGCCGCTGGCGCTGCTGCTGGCGCTGGTGGTGCGGCAGCTGCTGAAGCAGCGGCGGCCGCCCGGGTTCCCGCCCGGCCCCGCGGGGCTGCCGCTGCTCGGCAACATCCCCGCGCTGGGCGCCGAGCAGCCGCACGTCTACCTGCGGCGGCAGAGCCTGATCCACGGGCAGGTACCGCCGCCCCGGGGCCCGCGGGGGCGGGGAGGGCCGGCCCGGGCTCGGGGAACCCACCGGGAGCTGCTGCCCCGGCACGGACCGGGAACCGGCCGGGAGCTGCCGCCCTGCCCGGCCCGGCCCGGCGGATGCGGCGGGCGGAGCGCTCCCGCTCCCGGCAGAACCGCGCCTCAAAGTGCCTTCAGCGCGATATTTGAGATACCTACAGCCCCTCAGCCTAACTGCTTAAAAACTAATCTTTTCCTTCTTCCTTTTTCTTTTTTTCCTCCCTTTTTTACTTTCCTCTATATCGGGCGTTTCTTTCCATCAGCCAGTCTTAAGCAGCCAACCTCCTCTTACAAGCTTCATAAAACTTAACTCCCAGCTAGATTTAATATGTATTTTGGTAATTAAAAAAAAAAAAAACAAACAAAGAGTAAACGTTTTTCAAGCAAAGTACTGGGACAAGTAGAATGGAAATAGGAAGGAAAGTGTGCTGCCGAATAAAGCAAGCTTTCTACTTGCCTGGAATGCTGTATGGAGTTTCACTCATCTGCTCTCAGAAAGAATCCTGCAGAGTTTGAGGGAAACAGCATATTAGGATTCAGGAGACTCTGGAAAAATACAGTCAAAGGGTTTTTATAAAAAAAAAAAAATCATCTATGATATAGGAATAAAGATCAATAAGTTAGACCAAAGTGTACAAAACTCACAGATGGTTTGCAGAAATATACCAGGAGTGTCTTCTTGACACATAAAAAAGAAGAGCCATTATAACAGTGAAAATGCTGAGTTTTCTAAAATAAAATAGACTCATAGAATCATTTAGGTTGGAAAAGACCAAGATCATTGAGTCCAGGTGTTAACCCAGTATTGCCATGTCCCCAAATGCCACATCTGCACAGCTTTTAAATGTCTCCAGGGGTGACGACTCCACCACTTCCCCAGGCAGCCTGTTCCACTGCCTGACACCCCTTTGGGTGACAACCCAATTGTCACAGAATGTATTATTAGGCTAACACAATTTGATATTGTGGAGGTCATCAGCTTTGACATGGAGAAAAATCTAAAAATTTGTAATGGTGAAAATGCAGATTTCTAATGCTGCGATAATGTATGGAAAGGGATCTAAAGGATTCAGTCTTAAGTTTAGGCTCAGTTTTAATTTTTAAAATGTAGATTCAGATTTAAATTTTTTTATTCTCCATGTGCCTTCTACAGGCTGTATTGTACCTTTCTCCAAAGCACCTTGTGCTAACCACTTGTGGAAAGGAAGCTGGGCCTAGCTGGGCTCTGCTCTCAGTTGTTGGCTGTCACCTTGGCTCTCCTTCCTCTCTGGGGACTACATGAAGGTGTCCCCAGTCCTTAATTTGGGGGGCTGGTGTCTTCAGGTGCACAGCAAAGCACAGAATGTAGTGTGGGCTAATTAATTTTATCTTTTAACAAAGCAAATGAGCTTACCACAGACTCCTGTGTAACGCCACAGCTGTCCCACCTCTGGCCACCCTGCTGAAGGTTATTCAAATCTGCATTCCACATTGACGTATAGTGCCAACTCTCTTTTTCATTCCTTGTTCTCAGATTGGGTTGTTAATTGCATTTGACACTTTTTATTCCTTTTTTTCCCCCCACCAAAGATCTTCAGCCTTGACCTTGGAGGAATATCTGCCGTTGTGCTGAATGGCTACGATGCAGTGAAGGAATGCCTTGTCCACCAAAGTGAAATTTTTGCAGACAGGCCGTCTCTTCCCTTGTTCAAGAAACTGACAAACATGGGAGGTGAGTGCTAATGTCTTTTGTATAAAAATGTAATTTTTGTCCCATAGATGTCATGAAGCATCTGTTTTAGCCATTTTCTCTACTTGATGTCCTTTCATAAAATACTTGATGCTTCTTTAAATATATTATTGTCATTTGTGGACTATGCTCCATAGCAGGACGTCCAAAATATTTTATCTCCTTTTTTTGTCTTGTTGAATAATTTTATCTTATGGGGGAAGAAAAATAAAGCATTGCATAAAACACTATGTCAAAATATTTTTTCAGGCTTACTGAACAGTAAATATGGCAGAGGATGGACAGAACACCGCAAATTAGCTGTAAATACCTTTCGAGTTTTTGGATATGGCCAAAAGTCCTTTGAACACAAAATTTCAGAAGAATCTCTGTTTTTTCTTGAGGCCATTGATACATACAAAGGCAGACCCCTTGACCTTAAGCACTTGATAACAAATGCTGTTTCAAACATTACTAATTTGATTATTTTTGGAGAACGTTTCACATACGAAGATACTGAATTTCAGCACATGATTGAGATTTTTAGTGAAAACATTGAATTAGCTGCTAGTGCTTCTGTATTTTTATATAATGCTTTTCCTTGGATTGGTATCTTGCCATTTGGGAAACACCAGCAGCTGTTCAAAAATGCAGCTGAAGTCTATGAGTTTCTTCATGAGCTTATTGAACGTGTCTCTGAAAATAGGAAGCCTCAATCACCTCGACATTTCGTAGATGCATATTTAGATGAGATGGATTGCAATGGAAACGACCCAGAATCTACATATTCAAGAGAAAATTTAATTTTCTCCGTTGGAGAGCTCATCATAGCTGGGACAGAAACCACAACAAATGTTTTAAGATGGGCAGTGTTATTTATGGCTCTTTATCCAAACATTCAAGGTAAGAATTTTGACATTTTGAGGAACTGATTCACTTTACTATTGCAAATTTAGAATGGTTTTTCAAAGTGGTGCATTGATCCATAACCATCACCAAAAAAAAGCTTTGTATATACTATTCTAGTCTGTCATTTACTAAATATACTACAGACAGAGGTGGAAAACTTCTTTTAAATGCAGACAAAGAGGATATCAAAAGTCAAATGTAATGATAAAATTTTAACATATTATTTTGTGAATACGCTTTTATGAAGCTTTAATACTTTTAAGTATTTCTAATATATTTAGATTTAGCATTGTGATGCATGATCTGTTGTTGGCAGATATACTAATCTATGCAGTTAATAAATAATAAGGGAATGTAATTAAATATGAAAGTAATAAACTAAATTAAAAATGTACAGGTGTCAGCAAAAATGTAAATCAGGTTGTGGATAACAATTTAGGTACAATTCTTTTTATCTTAAGTTCTCCAGTTCTCAACAGATTTGCATATGATAGACAGGAATACTTACACTTTTGGAAGAACAGAAATGGCATTTAAAAGTAAAAAGATGTGTTACAGTCATTGTGAAGTAAAACAGCAAAAGGTGCTTGAGTGTTACCCCAGATATTGTGAGGAGAAGTTTGAATTCCAGAAGTGAAGAGTCACATTTCTGGTTTCACTGCCTCCACTTTTCCTGCCAAACCCTTAGCAGGGCTTGGTACAGCTGAGGCTTCCAGGATTTAGAGGGAGAGAGGCTCAGATAACTTGGAAACTTACTGCTGGTACTTTGACCAGAAAATAGCACTCTAGTATCAATTTCACCATTTTGTATAAAGGTATATGATGTTTCAGTATTTTTTAAAAATGTATGTATATACACAAATACTTTAGCTTAAATTGGAATGTAAAACCTATTACAAAATAAACCTCAGTTTTTACTCCTAACAGGGCAAGTTCAGAAAGAAATTGATGCTGTCATTGGCCCAAACAAAATGCCCACCCTGGAAGAGAAGTGCAAGATGCCCTACACTGAGGCTGTTCTGCACGAGGTGCTGAGGTTCTGTAACATTGTGCCGCTGGGGATTTTCCATGCAACTTCCAAGGACACTGTTGTGCGTGGCTACACCATTCCTGGAGGCACCACAGTCATTACCAACCTCTACTCTGTTCACTTTGATGAAAAATACTGGAGCAATCCAGAAGTGTTTTTTCCTGAGAGGTTTTTGGACAGTAATGGGCAGTTTGTCAAGAAAGATGCGTTTATTCCTTTTTCCCTAGGTAAGAGCAACTCCTTCCACTGTTCCTTGTCACAAATCCAGGGATGTGTAAAGTGTTAAGGGGTAGAAATAAATGGACAGAATGATATCCTCAGTTCTGATTTAAAGATATCCAATATAATTCAATTTGAAGATATTCAATATAATGCCCTCTGGAGATAACAAATTTTAGCATAATGTCTTCTATATAGATGAGCTCAGTTTATATATAAACTAATAAAAATCCTCCCTACAAAGTTCCAATAATTGCCAGTTAATAATGACTAGCAGTAGATATAATTAAGAAAATAGTAGGGGGAAAAAGCTAAAATTCACAATGCCATTTTTTAAAGCATTTCCACCTAGATTGGCACTTCAAGACCAGATACAGTAAGTGACAAGTGTATCTAAATCAATTTGACAGAATTTGTTTCAATGGCACTTGTGAGCAACAAATTCTCTAAAATCAGTTTCTTAGTGTAAGTTCTGACCTATCCTTCTTACAAAATACTGCCAGGAGGTTCACACAGCACTCCTAGAACACAGAAATGACCATTCCTATTCACCCTAAAGGCAAAATGTGACTGAAGACACCTTAAACCTTTTTAAAACCTTTTTTCCAACCCAGGAAGAAGACATTGCCTTGGAGAACAGCTGGCTCGAATGGAGATGTTCATTTTCTTCACCTCGTTGCTGCAGAGATTCCACCTGCACTTCCCCCACGGCGTGATCCCGGAGCTGAAGCCCAGGCTGGGGATGACGCTGCAGCCGCAGCCGTACCTGGTGTGCGCCCAGAGGCGCTGAAGGGCAGCCCAGTGCCCCGAGCTGCACCTCAGGATCCACTTTGCCTATTCCTAAACCTGTTCAAGCCAGAATAACAACAATTTAAAGGACTGTTAGTTTCTTTTTACTTGGTTTTCACAGAAAAAAAAAACCAACTAAACCAAAGGTGTGGAACACATCCCGATGTTTTCACTCCAGAAGACTATGTTGACTCTAACTTCTGAGACAGATTTTAAATATTTAATTACTTAACAAGCCATTGTACTTTGAGAGGGTGTTTTCATAAGCATGGAGAATATGGTTCAAGATGTTTATGCTTGAATTCATCCATGGAAATATAATATACATTATTCCAGCTAAGCCATTCTTTGTAATTATCCATTAAATTTTCATTAAAAAGGGATTTTAAAAGGTATCTATTTAAATACCTGTAACCAAGAATAAAATATATTTTCCAGCCTTGAAAAACAGATTGTCTTTTAAAACATTTTATCCTTCTTTTTCCTTGCCCTGTCTTTCCAGTTGGTCATAATTTTCTAGTGAATCAGATAACAATGAATTCACTTTTAGGACCTTTTATGGCTTGCTTCTCACTTAGCATCATACACACAGTGTTCAGTTATTGCCATACTCCTGACAATCACAGGGCTTTTTTTCCTCCAGTATATTGCATTTCCAGACTCCTGTCCTCCACTGCCTCCCAATACAAAGTACTATGTAATGATTAATCTCTGCTTAAACAGCCTGAACAAGCCAGTATTTGTGTTACCACAGTCACATGCAATCATACTGCGAGTAAAGAAAATAAACTGCTCACCCTTCTGACCAGAGGTGAGACCTTCTGGGGAGAGAAAGCACAATAGGATGGGGAGAAACAGATTTTAAATGAATTTTAAGCACAAATTCCAGGTTTTAGGGCTACACTTGACTTCTGCCAGCTTCATTGATTATTCTTGCCAGTTCTTGCTTTGTGGTTATTGGTAGATAAAAATGTGTGTCTGCAGACCTTGCAGGAGCAGCTGGAACTCCAAACACAGGATTTAGTCCCCTCTGTGTGGGCAGAGAGGGCCTCAGGACAGGGTTCAGAATAAAGTAAGCAGCTATTGAAGGCCAGGGCTGAGT
Source organism: Zonotrichia albicollis (assembly GCF_047830755.1). Classification (NCBI taxonomy): domain Eukaryota; kingdom Metazoa; phylum Chordata; class Aves; order Passeriformes; family Passerellidae; genus Zonotrichia; species Zonotrichia albicollis. The sequence goes on from NC_133824.1 coordinate 43,723,968, forward strand.
GTTTGACCTGGCTTTTTACACAGATAGTGCTGCAACTCGGAGCTGCAGGGAAGCTGAAAGGCAGGAATTGGTGTTTGTCTGCTGAACTGATGTTTGCAGCTTATGCTGAGGAGAAATACTTCCTTTCTTTTGAAAGAGCAAAAGAGAAAAAGCAAAGAGAGCTATTGCCAGTCTGTGATGGCGTTCACAGGGGTCTGAGGATAAGGGAAGAGACGAGGATCTGCCTCCATGTTTCAGAAGGCTGATTTATTATTTTATGATATATATTATATTAAAACTATACTAAAAGTATAGAAGAAAGGATTTAATCAGAAGGCTAGCTAAGAATAGAATAGCAAAGAATGATAACAAAGGCTTGTGGCTCGGGCTGAGTCAGCTGGGCTGTGATTGGCCATTAATCAGAAACATCCAACATGGGCCAATCAAAGATCTACTTGTTGCATTCTACAGCAGCAGATAATCATTGATTACATTTTGTTCCTGAGTCTTCTCAGCTTCTCAGGAGGAAAAATCTTAATGAAAGGATATTTCATAAAAGATTTCTGCGACACCAGTCCACTCACATAACAACCTGTTGACTTCAGGTGCAGCAGGTCCAGATTATTTTACCCACACAGAGCAGCTCTAACACAAGTTCCTGTTTCTCTGAAGAGGCTAGGCAGGCTACTCCACTTCCTGAAAAAGTGCCTTTTATAGACAAGATTTAAAACTCAAAAAAGAGAGGAAGGAGGCAAACCTAATTGCTGTGCATTGAGCACACCATGAAAACTGAATAAACCCTTGAAAACTGAATACACCACTCCTGAGGCATTGGCAAACAGTGGGGTTAGGAGTCATGATTAAGGTTTTTCTGGATACCAGGTAGATGTGGTGTGTTTGTGGAATGCCTGAGGAGAAATTGTGGAACGCACTGAACTTAGGTGCCTTCAGCATGAAGCAGCCCTGAGGAGTTCAGCTCTAGTTTTGGACTCGCGGCAATTCCTCCTGTTCCCAACCCTGTGCTCTCAGAGCACAGCCAAAGTTTGTGTAGCACCTAGTCCTGCTTTTTGTTTGGGAAGAACTCCAGGCCATCCTTTGTTACAACATGGCACAAATAATGCTCATTGAAGTATGAGCATGGGAGGGAGGATTTAAAACCATCAAGAACCAGTTCTTGCAGGGACCCATGCTCAAAATGCAGCTGACCAGTTATAATTCCCTTTTGCTGAGGTATTTTGAGATCTAACTCCTGGCTAGTCTTTAATCCATTTAATGAGAACCATATTGATTATATGTCATTCTGGTTTCTAAATCAAAATGCCTTGTAAAAGCCTCAGAATATCAATCCAAACTTTTACCATTATCTGCCAACTTATGGTCTCATTTAAGCAATCAAATATGTTTGACAAACAGTCTTTTCTCTAAATCTGTATCAGTATTAGTCATATTTACATGTTTCATTCTCTATCAGCTTTTTTATTATTTTCCCTCTGATGTAGAATTATCCTAATGATCCAATTTAATAATTTGAAATATTGACATAACAGTAGTTTTTTCTAGTCCTCCAGCATTCCTCCACTGTATCAACACTGGTTACAGTAGCCAGCCAGATGTTCAGAATTTCCTGGTGGGATGCTCAGATAATTCCAGCTGAAATATCTAGGATGGATAGCAGCTGGCTGCTATTTAACATTGTTTGTGGATTAAAGGTTGATATATTAACCAGTGTATCTTCACTGCTGCAAGAGCTGCAGCCAGAACCACCATCATGTGTAAAATCCTCCTTTCCAAATCTCTGTCCTCATATTTAAATTTTTGGGTTGTTTTTGGCCATGTCAGCAACCCCAGAGACTGAAAAGGGAACACTACAAGCATGTCGTATATGACACTGAAAAAATGCTGAAGAAAAACCTCACTCATTGCCACTGAATTTCCTGAACTTCCAGCAGTTTCAGTGGTATTGACGAATACATCCTTAGTATGAACCTAATAAATGCAGGAGGGTTCATTAATTAATTCATTCAGAAATTAACTATACGAAGGAAGATTTCATAGAAATTCAAGGAACATTACTGCTTCTCTGAAAGGAAATAGTATAAACTTACTGTGATATATTTTTATATGTATCCAGGATGTGTTCAGCCTGAATTGAGCTTAAGGGTTTGTGCAAGCACTAGAGAGCAGATGAGGCAGATCATGTTGTCATGAAGAGAGCAAGTTCATGAGAAAAACAGCAAGCTCAGAGAAAAACACAGTAAAAAGTAGTGAAATCCCTTCAAAAAATGAGTGAAAATTAGATTGTGTAAATTTCATAATAATGCATTAGATATGAAAACAAAGATTCAGGCTAAATGAGGGAGGGGGGAAATCATAAATGAGGAAGATGCCAGATCAGAATCTGACTTTGGTTGAGAGAGAGGGACTGATGAAAACACAAGATAACATGGCCACGATCAGAGGATCAGTAAGAGTTTGAAAAGAACTCAATATTCCCAGTATAAATTGCTCTGTGAAGGTGCACACAGAAGGCTGGTATATGTTTTCATACCAATAAGTTGTCCGGTGTTTTTCTGGCACTGGGCCTAATAATTCAAACCCTCTGTCTAATCGAGATCAAATTAAACTACAGCTCTGGAAATCTTCTGCGTTCTTCTGTCCTTTCACAACAATGTAAATTGGGCATCAGCAGATTCTCCCTATTCTAGATTATCCTTTCAGGCATTTTGAAGGCTGTCAGCTCTGTCCATGTCATTGGAATTAGGCAGGATCCACATTCAGTGTGTTTATTCCTTAGGAGGACTGCCAGGCTTCAGGAGATGCTACATTTGTTACATTCTTCCGAATAAGTAACATCCCAAATAGATTAAACCCATTAAAATAATGGGAGCACATCAGGAATGTGCAATCTAATCCAATATCTTGCTATTACTGCAGCAGATGGCTGCTTGCCAAAATTTTTACATGTGATGTAGACTGGCCTATAGCAACATTCTAGAAAAGAGAATAAAGTTACTGTTTATTCTGCTGCTGATTTCAAGCGACGACCTCCTTTTCTACACTCATGTAAAAAAAATTTAAAGGAAATATTTTTAATTTGTGTTAACTACGATTTATCAGAAGCATGAAGAAAATATTATGTGTTAAAAAGCTTTTTACATTACAGTTAATTTGTTCAGATGCTTATCCACCAGTATCCAGACAAGAGGATCCACCCATCCATGTCTCATAGACATTTATACTCTCACCAAAACAAGGGGATAAAGGATGCCTCATTGTTCAGGTCCCTCACTAATACAGGTAATACAGGTTCAGCTTCATACCAGCAAGGAATGAAAGTTAGGGAACAGAATCCCTATGGATAAAACATCTGAAGGAATTCCAGTTATTCTCAGGTAATTAAGTTTTCTTTCTCCACAGGCATCCTCATTTAAGGAGTCAAAATGCCCCTTTGGTTCTCTTCAACTTATTGTATAAGCTCATTTAAAATAATAACACTAATAATACTTATAATAATACTACTACTAATAATAATAATAATAATAGTGCTGAACATGCACCACAGCAGAATTTTATAAGTCTAATTTTTCCAGGAAAAACATTTGTACTTGCAACACCTCTTTATCTAATATAGATTAGGAAGTTAATTTAATTTCTTCTTTTTTTTTTTTGGAAGCATAAAAAATGCTTTATAAAGCCACTTCAGGGCATTTTCAGATCTCCTTCTATTTTATTTTATATTCTGTAAAGACACACCATTTCTCTCTCAAGGAATGTACAGTCTAAACTGCCACACTATAGAGAGAAATGCAACATAGCTTAATATTGCATTTACTTCACCACAAATTGTAGGTGTAATCTATAAAATGCTCTCTGTGCCATAATGAACTTCATGATGACATAGAGACAGTAACAATAATTCATTGTTGATGGGAATAAAATTTAGTGCTAGCAGCTAAAATTTGTCTAAAATTCCCTACTCACTGATATTAATTCTTTTGCTAAGTATATGAATTACATCATCTTCTGAAGCGTCCAACACCTCCCAATGTCTCAAGGATGCACTTTATTAAGATCTAGAAAGGCCCAGATAGATTGAAAAATATTTAAAATACAATCAGCTCTAGCAAACTAACTTAAGATAATCATATTTTTAAAAAACTTTTTGGCTACTGCCTCTGCATTTGTTCACCATCTGACAATTAGATTCTTATCTCTGGCTAAGGTTCAAATCTCACCTATTTTTTCAAGAGGATTCTAGCTCTCTCAACAAATAAAAAGACTCTTTCTGGTGGGAGATGAATTATGGGTGAGATTAATTTAAAATAAAAAGGTTTTAATATTTACTGAAATAAAGGAGTTGATGCCTCCAGTTCTTGCTGTTTGAATGTTATTATTTCTATAACTGTGCACATTTTCTTCTTGGTATTTGAAGTTTCCATATCAGACCTCTACTCTAGTCCTAGTGTTTAAAAAATAGGTTCAGAAAGGATCTCAGTAAGTTCTGCAGTTCACTCATCTGGTCCACTAACAGTTTTACAAAAAGCTGTTTTTCAGACTTTTGGGGTGTTTTTTTTTGCAGAGACTTTCTTAATAGCCCAAGACAATCTATTTCAGTGAGTCAGAGCTCTCTCAATCCTTGGACAATCAGTCATGTTTGAGCCTTGCCACCTGAAGGTGTTACTTCTTGTCCTAAACACTATAAACAGTGAAAGCATTATTCTGATTACTCTTTGAAACAGTCTCCTAAGGTAACCTTAGAATATCTCACTCAAGTCTGATTTTCTCTAGACTAGGAAAATATCTTTTTAATTAATTTTATCTTTCTCATTCTCTTCAGGCCACGTCATCAGCCTCACTGGTCTGTATTGTAATTCTGTAAATCTCTCTAAAGGACAGGTGTTTTTCCTGGGGTGTGGCATCTGAAATTAGAAACTCTATTTTGGTAGTGACTTGGTTATGATGAATTGAATTAAATGACTACAAACCCATTCTCAAAGACAGAGGGCCTTACTTATCTGCTTTTTTGACTGAAAGAAAACTTAGTTAATATGAGTCAGATAAACTGGCAGTACTACAGATTAATAAATTCCACTAGGATGAATGTCATGATAAAAAAAGGGGGCATGCTAAGCCCATTTGAATGACTATATATAGGAGCAAGTTTTCACGTCTGACAGGCACAGGAGACAGAACCTGCACTCTGCTCCTCATGTGCAATAATTAACGTCAACCCTATCCTCAGTATTTCTGGTATGATACCTGCATTTAAAGCTCAGCATTACCTTTTGTTTTATATGCAATTAAAATGAAGATATTTTGATCTCACTCAAGGTGCAAAGGGTTCTGCTGATCCAGAGAGATGAGTCAGAAGTGACTCATCACCTGTTTTTTGGCAGGATGCTTAGAACATGGACAAACCACAAGGTGAACAGTAGGGATCATTTGAAACACCGTGGTCTCTCACCAGTACTTAAAGGCTGGCTTGGTTAAACATCACCTTTTTTTTTTTTTCCTTCTGAAGCCTCACAGATAAACCAGCAGACAGAAAGTACCACCCCACTGGAAGATTTTTACTCTATGAGATTCCACAGATGGCATCATTCTGCCAGGGAGCAGAGCCTGTGTAGCAGAACCTACCACAGGCACCAGCAGCTACCTCCTGTGATCTCTTGAAGTCCAGAAATCACAAGATGACTCATGGTGCACAGATTCCAAAAGAAACCTTCCTGTCAAACATTTCTGGTTGTGTTGTGCCCTTCTTAAAGGGTGTCTGAAGTGTCACACAGAACCAAGTAGGTCAAAATCACTTACACACCTAAAACCAAGTGCAATGGAATGTTTATCCTGTAGCAGCTTGGTCCATCAGCTTTCTTTCCTCTAAAAATGTGTTATTCCTTCTCACTAAGCAGAAGACAAATAAACTGATTGCTTATAGCCCTTTTTAGCCCTTTTAAACTAAAATCAGATAGACAGCAGTTAAAAATTGTGTTGTTTTGTCAGCTCCATTCTTGACAATACACTGTATCACTTTATAGCAAATACTTACTTTATAGTTAAATACTTACTTCAGAAGATATTGCATAAAAATTCCTCATTGGAAAAGTGAAAGTAATTCATTACCTCATTTGCCTTAACATAGACATGACTGAAGCAGCACATTGTCCAGAGACAATTCTGAAGAGAGCTGGAAGAAAAAATGCAAAATAAATACTGCCTTGGTCATATTTCTGGTACCTCATTTAATCAACTTGATATATTTGTTTTCACTAATTTCATTTTTATTGGCCACTGAAGGACCAATTGCCTAAAACTTCTATCACAGCTTAAGTTGCGATGACTGCATCATTATTTCCATCACTATTTTAATTTCATTTCTAAAAATCCAAGTATTCTTGCTTGATAAAGACATACTGTTTCTATAGTATTCTGAACACAAACTGGCCTGAGACTATAAACAGTGTCTCTCTTTTGAATATCTTTAAGATATTTGTGTGTCTGTGTCATCCTTACCCTCTTGTTTCCAGTTCTCATCATCCAAGCTAATTCCATGCTCTTAGTCCAAAACAACTCTCAGGGTGGGATTCCTGCTCTCACACTCACCAGTGTATGAGACACAATTCTGCACATCTCCAATGTTTTTTTGGACAAAAGGAGAAGTGCTGCCATGTGAGTGCAGGAGCCACAGAGAATCACAGGATGGGTCACGCTGGGAGGGACCACAGGGATCATCTGGCCCAATCCCTCTGCTCCAGCAGGGCCATCCCAGAGCACATGGCACAGGATTGTGTCCAGATGGTTCTGGAACATCTCCAGTGAGGGGGACCCCACACCCTCTATGGGCAATAACACACTCTGGATTATCTCAAACTCTGTCTGTGCTTTCAAAGGATCCAGAAGCCAAGATTCAACTGCACCTACACCAGGAGCAAGCACCAAAGCTGAAACTTTGAGCTCTTGAATTCTGCTAACTCCTTTTACTGATTCACCTGCTCCTGGTTGTGGTTAAATCTGGATGTAAATACAAAGAAATAGTTATATGCACAGAGCAAATGAAGTCTTACACAAACTTTGTTACTCTGGATTTACCTTAAGCAATCTCAAACCATTCCTTTAATTTTGAACCTTACACTCACCATTTAACTTTGTCATGGAGGGAGAACTCACAGGAAGAGGTACCAAGTTATTAATTTTGACTTGTTTAGCACCTCCTCCACATCCAGAGGACTCCAGGAAGCACAGAGAGAATTTTGCCCTTATAGAAACTTGGCAGGTCTAGTTCTGTGCGTATGGGTGCAAGTAATCCAACACACGTTGGAAAAGAAGGCAATGAGAAGACGGGAGACTCAAACCTGAGAATATTATGCATAAAAGTTGTATTTCTGCGTGGCATAAACTTCAGTGTAGGCTAATTTGGTCCACTTCTTTGGGGGAAAAAAAAAAAAAAAAGAAGAGGTAGTGTTGCATTAGAAAGTATTTTAAATGTATTCCTTTGTGTGGTTTTCAGCACTACTAAGCATCCCCTGGCAGCTGTGAATTACTGAAGTGTGATCACAGATTTAAGAGTGATATGCCTTATATGGAAAGATGCTATTTTTGACAACAGCTCAATCAACATTCAGAGGACCCTCCATTACCATTTTTGAAAGATTTAAGACCAGCTTCAGTTACAGCCACATTCACTTCAAACACTCCCTGAACCAGCCTTTGTTAGTCTTTTTTCCAGTCTTTTCCCTTTGCTCTTAGAGTAACAATTAGTCACATACTGTGCACACATTAAAAAAAAAGGCACTTTAAAGTTGATTTAGAACACATTCATAATTAAATGTATCTTTGAAGCAATCTATTATAAATATCTAATTGGAAATACATACTAGCATTACAGTTTATTAAACACTGATGTTTGCTGCTTGTCACTGGATTTTAAAATTGCTTCAGTATTCCTAAAGAGTTTAAGAGAAACCTGAGGTAAGAAAGTTGCTGGCAAAGATTTCACCACATATTAGTCCTGCCAATGCTCTAGTAAAACACAAAATCTTAATTTTTACCTTGTTATACTTTTGTTAATTTTTAAATAATGACATTTTAAGGGAAACTAAAAAATGGAAACTTGTAATGTAAAATAACAGAACAGAAACTTTAGACAAAATAATGAGTATCATTTTTCAAACAAAGCAAAATTATATTAAACAATATTAAAATGATATTTGATGTACACAAACACACTATCTAAACACAAAAATGCTGAGAACACAGCATACTGAAAGAATCAGAATTTTTCTACATTAACTGTAAGAATATATGCCCAAAGAAATGTCAAATACCAGGTGTATGATCAGTAAGTGCCAGCTTCAATAGTGCAACATTTTATTAATGACAGAAATATCTGGTTTAACACTGCTCATGTTACAAAAAAGTGCAGTGACAGTGATAATGGCAGCAAAGGGGAATTTGGCACTGAAGATATAGCAAAAGCACATTTCAGTGGTCTTTTAAGTGCATCAACAAAAGGCTCATTAGTGAAAAGAGCAAAAAGAAAAAAAAGCCCAAACCTTTCAGTTATTTAAACTGGCCAATGAAACAGCAGAAGGAAAATCTGTGTAAAATAGTGTAGTACAGTTTGCACAAGGTTATCTTTTTTTTTCCCAAGTCAATTGATGCAAACACAAATATGCTGAGACACATTTAGAAATAGCACATGTGCATTTGGGTTTTATTCAGTTCAACTACACAGCATTTAAGGTTCAGTACTAAAAGGAACACTTTTAAAACCAGGCTTATCTCTGGCTTGCTTACCTGTAGCCTAATTTTCAACTTTTTTGTTTGTTTGTTTACAAATTAGACCTACAATGGTAGTGTTTCTAAAAATACATTGGGGTGGAATGTGTAAGTTTGTTATTTTAAAACTCAACAATCTAAAATGTGGTACAGTACAATGATTTTTATCTTGTATCAGGCTTTACACAAAGTTTCCACCTTCTGGTTTCCATATGTGTATTTCAGGATGTACATCAAGCTTGAAGGCAATAAAAGCTGTGTCTGTGATGGAAAAAATGTGTGGGGCAAATTAAAATAGCCATTTTGCAACAGTATTTTATGTCTTAAAAAAAAATCTTTAATTCTCCTAAAGCTTTACATACAAAGAATAAATGAGATACGATCTTATTTCCTTAAAATTTAATATGGGAAACGGGTGCAAGATAAAAATCTATGATGTGGTTGACTTGTTTTTAAAGTGGACCTGAGTAAGGGCAGGAAATACAACATTATGAGTAAAAGAATAAAATTCCTTCATAATTTAAGTAGCTGAACAGGTTTTTAATGTTCTACCACAAAACAGCAAGGCAACAGATGAGAATGGCCTTGTATTCAATGAATTATCATGAACATCCACTGCAAACCTGAATATTTTCTGCAAAAATAAAACATCAGATTATGCACAATAATAAAAAGCATCAGAAATAGATGCACCTGGATTTTCTTTCCTCTTTTTAAACCACAAATATCAGAATTCAGCACTTCTGTCACAGTCCTTGAACAGTTGCTCTGAGATGACTACATGAAGCACACTACTGCACTAAGCAGACACCCCACAACAGGCTTGCACTGCAGCAGTAACATGGTTTTCATGTAGGCACAGACTTTTTTTTTCTCATTCATGTTCAAAAACAACATGAAATAAGCAACTCAAGACAACATTAGGATTCATCCCGCGGTTCCTGGTTAGCAAAAAGTTCTTGCCACTTTGGTAATCAAAGTTCAAATCACTGAATGTTTTTTTAAAAACTGCAGGTACCTCAAGGAAAAGTGGAGTTCCATATTCAGCAAGGCAGCATTACATCAGGATATTTTATACCAACTAAGGCATAAAGAACTTTGCATCAGGGTATACAATACTCAATCTCCGAATAAAGTTCCGTATTCTGTGTGTGGCAAAAGTGCATAGGAGTGGGATTCCACCAGAGCACAAAGAATCCTCTCACAGTATTAAGGCCTTTCGATTTTATGTGTGTGAGCTGGAGTCAGCACAGTGGAAAAAACAGGCTGTCATCACACTGGACACCACTGGAGCTCCCTTAGCACGCCTTCTCTTCCCCTAGCTGTCGTTCATCATCTTCATCAGCTTCCTCAATAACCTGAATGTCATCTGCTTGAGGTAAAGATGAGATTTCAGTCAGCAGTTTGGCTCCTTCTGTCTTGCTTTTCTCTTCCTCTTCGATCGCTTTCTTCCATGTTTTGTGATTTTCACTGAGGTGGTGTATTAGCTGGCAAAATATTCGTCTACCTTTTTTTCTTTGAGCTTCTGTAAAATTACAAGCATATTGGATTGTTTGACATTCTGAGTAATTGTATTGTACACATACAAAACCAACGGCACATTGCAAGCAAGATGTAAATTTCCGCAAGGCACATGGATTATTCTGAATATTTAAACAGAGGCATGGCAAAGGATATCAACAAGTTTCTGTTTTAAATTGCATATCTCCTGGTAGCAACAAAATTTTTGTTAAAAGAGGAAAATTATGAAGCAGCATAATAATAATCAGCAGCATAATAGCAAAATCTACAAGGTTCTTACTGCACAATTTCAACTGCCACTGCTACATCTGAAGCAACTGAAGGACAACCAAGCACCAACTGAAACACAGGAACTTACTTAAAATAAGATCATCTTCCATTTCTTCATCATCGCTCTCTAACTGTGCACCATCATCATCTTCAGTGCTTTCTACATCCTCCTCCTCCTCTTCATCAACCCACTGCCCTGGAAGCAACCCAGCTGCATTGTAGGAATTACAAAGGGGGCCAACTATGTGAGTGATGAAAGATTCCTGCAGTTTCGCCAGCTGGGGAGATGAACGATCCATGAAGGGGCTTATAGGTAATCCAAGACTTGCTTCCTCATCACCCTGAAAAAGAAATGAAAAAATTTATCAGAATTTCTCACAAAATTAATTTTAAATTCTTATTTTAAAAATTACTTGTAATGAACTGAGTAGTCTCCAGTTTCCTCAGGAGGGGAAGCACATGGAAAGGCACTGATCTCTTCTCTCCAGCGAGCAGTGACAGGGCTCGAGGGAATGGCATCAAACTCTGTCAGGGGAGGTTCAGGCTGGGTATTAGGAAAAGGTTTCTCACCCAGAGGGTGTTTGGGCACTGGAACAGCTCCCCAGGGCAGAGCTCACAGCACCAGCCTGACAGAGCTCAAGAAGTTTTGGACAATGCTCTGAGACACAAAGTGATTTTGGGGATGTCCTGCACAGGATAGGATGAGCCCTGTGGTCCCTTCCAACTCAGGATATTCTGTGGTTCCATGAACCACCACATGGATTGTACTCTTTTACTGGGGAGAATAATTGTACTGTACAGACTAAGTGAATGAAAATGTAATTAGGCCAATTTAAAATAAAGACACTTTATGGCTCAGACTTGCACAGTCCATAATCCTCCCTCCAGCTTTGCTTGTGTTTGGATGAAGAACTAGTTCTACAGGAGCTGCCATTCCTCTGCCTTTACAGGATGGCTTCAGAGCAGGCAGAGACTCAACTTCAACTGCTGAGCTGGTGAACAAAGTGGCAAAGTTATGAGCCATAGCAAGGCATGCTGGTAATGACATCCCCTGCAAGGCCACAGGAGAGTGAAATGAGTTATAACATCCAGAGTGAAGTGGTTTTTTTCCCTCCATTTTATAAACTGGAGAAGAATAACACTGAACACTTGCTCATTGAAAAATCTGAGCTGTAATTACTTATCTCAGCATGGACCTGACAGCTTTAGAGTTGAACGTACAGTTTCAGTCTTGTGTATTTTGAACGTATTCTTTCACCTAGAAACACATCTGCGAACTCAACTTCTGAAAGTGGAAGAAGTTATTTTGATTTATTATCATCATGCTAAAGAAAGAAGCTCTCCCCCTCAAAAATCCCCTAATATCTGAAAAATGGAGAATATTGTCTGGCAGCTTGTTTTCTAACACAATTATTAGAAACCAAAAGATCATGCTAGTAAGCTAGCTGTGAAAATAAATTTCCGTATTCAGAATGAGAAGATGGGAATACCTTACCTGAAGATTTAAAACAAGGAATAAAGCTTAATTTAGTTAAACCACTGGTAAAACAAAGTATTATCTGCCCATCATTAAAAGGGAAAATTGCTCTTTTCATACCCACCTGCTCATAAAATTCATTGACAATGCCTTCAGTCCATTTCAGGTGCAGGTCTCTGATTTTGGCTGGGCCATTGATGTCAGCCAGTTTGATGCATATCTGACAGGCCAGCAGGCGATCATTCTCATTGCTCCACTCTATGCCATTGCTGTTCATGTCATTGACCTGGGGCAGGCACAGACATCCAGTTCAAACCATGGGTTTATTAGGCAACTTACAAACCATCTACAGCCCGTTTGTACAAAGGAAATGCTCTACTTGCATTTTAATAGCTTAAATTTAAATAATATAAAATTTTAAATGCAAGTAATTAAAACCAACAATAATTGAGAAGTAATGATAAAATCTGTATATCAAGACCAGATCAGTGCAGACACTAAAGTGGAACAAACCTTGGCATTAAATTCTGCCAGGAAATCAAAATGCTTCTTGAGGTCTGTGGCAAGGATTGCTTCAATCACTAAGAAACGAAAGCGCTTGAACTCCACGTGATCAAGGTTTGATAAAAAGTTGTATTCTGGTCGTGATAAGAAAAGATTCCAGGCAGATGCAGCATGGTGATTTTCTAGGACTGATCTGTCATTGTAGAGAACAGCCTACAGGGGAAAAAAAAACCAAGCAAGGAATCATAAATTACACAGAGAAGTTTTAAAGTTAACATTAAATATTCTGGAATTCCAGAGCCAGTCAGAAACAACATTAGGTAAAAATAAAAATTATGTTTTGTCATCTAGTTTTGGGGTTAAAGTGACACTATAATTACAGATGAGGGAACCCAGCCCCCCCAAACTTAACAATTACCAACATTCTTTTTTTCTTTAGAAGTTTTTAATGATGTGTTAGTGACAGCTACATTCAGACTGCAGGCACACACACAAAAACCACTTAAGACTTTGCACAGTGTATGTGTGGAGCAGTGTGTTTTATGTCACACAGTGATGTAAAAAAAAAAAGAAAAAATATATCTATGTTTGTAATTCCTCTTAATTGTATTGGAAAATCAAAAATGACAAAAACCCCAATCCAGCAAATACCAAAGAAATAAACAAAAACGCACAACAAATGAAAAACCCCACTAGAAAAAGGACTCCAAAACAAGTAAGAACTGTCATAATGGAAAATGGTGCAAATTATCACTAGTTTTCAAAGGGCTATGCTTAATGCTAACGCACAAATTTTAACAGCAAACAAGCTAACTAAAATATAAAAAACAGTAGCAGATTTTACTCACAGCTTCCATGTTTCTAAAAACACCCTATAAAATAATTCAATACAGATTAAACAGAACCTGAAAATAACTTAATTTTGCCAATGCTTTTTGCAAATTTTCAAGGAATGCTTGCATTTTTGTGACTTGGTGATGGATGTCTATGTAGTTTGGTGATGTTCTTCCTTGTATGCTGCTTTCAGCAGCAATACATAAGTGCCTACATCCTAAACTCCTTTGTAATAAGAAGTTGATGAAAACTAATTGGAAAGTTCATTTTCAAATGCTTTATCTCCTAACAAGCTGTACCATTTTCTGAAGTACTGTTATTGTTGATGTTTTTATTATTACTTAAGTTTCTCGTCTGTAACTTACTAAGACATCCAAACAGCCATCATGGTTGATTAACAGACCTAGGGCCAGCCCTCTATGAAAAAATAATAATATAAATAATCCTTTACTCTATCCTGCACTGGTTTATATCGTTATTTTCAATTTTGCAAATTGAAAGTTGTTTCTGCAGGCATACACAACCAGTACATACAAAAGACATCAGAATTTAACAGGATAGAAAAATAAAAATATTACACAAGTATAGTACATGTTAATTTCCCCATTTCTTAAATCAGGCCTTAAATACTTCAATCCTAAACAACTTACTTTAGACATACAGAATAGAAAAAAATTCTTTATATTGATTTCAGACAGAATGAAGCAATTTTCTGTGTGAAGAGGTTCCTACCTGAGGTGCATTTGTGGCCACCAGAAAAGCATTTGTACGTCCAGGATGATCATAGTCGTGCATGGCAGCTGCTACATACAAAGCCATCAATTCCAAAGCAGGAATGTTGGAAGCCAGGCAGCCATAACTGTCATCAGTAATAGGACAGCTTTTTGAAGAAGTGTAGATGACTTGAACTGGGGCAATACCACTGGCTTCATCTAAAAAAAAAAAAAAATTTCAAAGTACAAAACCAGAATATTTTTTAGAACATTATTTCATTCATATTTGTAGTACATTATAAATATATATAAACAGCCAGACACTGTTGCAAACACAATACATTTATCCTTGCTGTCATGAAGCTGAATAATTGTCAGACTAATACTTTAAAAAAGAAAATTAATGATAATTTTTATAGATTAACAATTTTGAAGAAAATTTGAAGTGCCATTGAGTTGCAAATTTGTAGCACTAACAGAGCATTCTATTGCTTGTTTCCAACCTGAATTTGTCCAAGAAAAAATTAATCAGCACCTTCCTTAGTATTTCTCTAATTTTCCCATTTCTTGAACTTGCAAACCTACAGGAAAACAAGGAAGGGGGCTGTGGAGACTACTGCAAAAGGAATTACCTCCATTAATTTAGAAATAATTGCATGATAAGACTCACAGTTTTATTATCATCTTTCCCATGGACAAAGTCACTACTTTAAAAAAAAGGAAAAGAAACAGCACTTATTTTATCAAGGCATAATATCAGAGGAACTCCCTTGCCTTAATAGAATAAGTAAGGACTAAAAGCCTGAAAATATTTATACAGGAAGCGTTTCCAAGCAATAAGATTATAATTTCTTATTTTAATATTTCTTTTTTGTAGAGGAGAATAAAATTATTGTTATCACTTTTCTCCAGTTAAACCAGTCCCAACCCATTTAACACTTGGAGAAAGAAAAGGCAATAGGGTACAATCAATATATTGGATAAAGAGAAAATCCCAGCCTTTTAAAAGCCATATAACTTGTGTCTTTTTTTCTACTATACACTTAAAACAGAGTTCTTGATTTTATTTTATCTGAAATACAAACCATTTAGCATCAAAGTCTATGTTTCCAATCTTTTTTTAAATCCTTAACTTATAGGATACGATTAAAAATTACAAATACTAAATTTAAAAGTTTCTTCTATGAAGTCACAGACAACACAAAAGCAAGCTTCACTGGAAGTAACTTCACACAACATTTGAATTTGGAGGTATTATTTCCTTTTTGCGGATGCTCTTATGCAGTTATTGTTGGGGTAGTCATTTCAGTGTTTGAAAGTCTGCATGGGATACCTAACTGAAAATTCTAAAATAACTTTTATCCTAAAGCCATTAAGGAGAACTTCAATTAAGTTAAATACTTTGGTATTTTTCCTTTGGTCTATTTAACTTTCCAATAAAGTTAAGAAATATTAGCCTAATGTATTTCAAATGCTAAAAATACCCTGACTATGGCAGAATACAGAGGTTTCATTCAGCATAGAAAATTTATTAAGTGAACCAGTTTTCTTGGCTACCAAACTAACCATTACTCATCTACTAATTTTTCTAAAAGTCAATTCCATGATATTTCTGAGTGGGGTGTGCTTTGTGATTTTTTTCTACTGCATTATATTAAAGTACCAAAAAAAAAAAAAGTGAGTCATAAGAATAATTCTATATTTTCTTCCAGACTAATTTGGTTTATCTGCTGTAGTTTCATTTTAACATTCTTCAGCAAAACAAAATCAGCCTGTGTGAATACACACCTATTTCACTCTCCATTATGTGCTCACTACGGATTTGCTGGAATCCAGGAATGGGCCGTGTTGTCAGATACCACACTGCATGGAGAACATCCGTGGCATGGATACGATTGTGATCTGAAAATCAGCAAGATACAATTCAGAAATTGTTACCTGAAATGGCACCACATGGAATAATAAAAACAACAAAAAAAGAAACGTACGAAATGTACTAGAAGTGAGATTTTGATTAAATCTAAAAGGAAAAATAGAATTTAAAATGTTAGTGGTAGATGTATGTATCACTGAACATTTTTAAGAAGGCAGTTAGATAAACAAACAGTGTCTATGTACACTTCATCCTACCTGGGCCTCAGGAAGGGATTAAATGGCCTTTTAAATCAATCATGGTGAGAAACAAGCGTGGCCTGCAATCTGATACCTACAAGCACCCGAGCTGGGCAAACATCTGTGGAGTGGGGAAGTGTGGTTTTTTGTTTTGTTTTCCAATAAATTTGGCTGCCTTGCACAGCCAGGTGAATAACTACCATCAAAATTCTCCATTTTCTCCTTATTTTGTTAAGGACCTCACCCAAATTTCTGTTAAATCAGCAACTATTCTCCCATTGACTTCAGTGTGTTTGATTCCACCACTATTTCAAATTACCTAAGATTATCTTCAAACTCCAAATTAACAAATTCACTTTCAGAGTCCACCCACTTTGTCCTGCAATTCTCTAGACCCATTCTAAGCTCTTTCAAATGCATTTACTAAACACACACACTAAGCTGCCCAGAAATACAAATTCCCACACCAAAGGAAAGCCACTGACAACAAAATTCCATGTGACACCAGGGAGCACTTACAGGGAATATCCCGGTAGCCATTCTCCAGCGCACAGAAGTAATTCATAAATTCTTGAGTGGGGATCTTGAAAATTTCAAACAAGCCAGTGTCTTGAAACAAGGTATAAGTAACCTAAACAAAGATTTAAATTAATTTAAATCTGAAATATTTAAATACTGATGCACATTCTCCTTTTTCAACTTTAAAAATATTCTTGTTTTTAAAATTGTACTTGCCAACAGGCATGGACATCACTGAAATTCTACTAAAGAATTATTGGGATACTATTGTCATAGAGATATATTTAATATATTTTTAGCAGAAAAATGTGGATTTTTATGATCCCCTCAATAATGAATAATAAAAGCTTTTATGTCATTACTGATAATTCTATGCACAACTCATTTGTAATAATATACTCCAAAAGTTTTTTATAAGGCTAAATAAGCCATGCTTTATCCCATTAATGACATAAAAAGAAGAAATTTACATTCAGACTTATTATTCAGAACTTCAAATTATTTAATTAAAACAGCAAAGTCATTAATAATAAAACAAAACAAAGAGAAACAAACAACACCAGTCCTCCAAGTTGTTTTGAGACTTCGGCAAAGTGATGCTATTTCTTGAATTTATTATGATTTCTCTTGAGGGTTTTTAATAAAACTAGCTGGTAAACGAAGAAGTATTTCAAAAAGGTACTCAGAACTTGTATATATTTATATAGACCATATATTATTATTTACATGTAGAACTCAGTGTACTTCAATGCCTAATCCCCCCATCACCCACAGCTGCAAATATTTAAAAAAAATTTAAAACAAGTCACTGCTACTCATTTTTATAACCTTTTTTCCTAGACACAGGAGAGGAACAAGAAGTTCTAAAGCGTGGGAGGTGCTCAGAGGAACAGAAGCTGCAAAATTAGGGGACATCACTCCAGGGTGGAAAACTAAGGTACTGGAAATAAAACTGTTTAGCGGTCAGATCAGAAGCTCCATGATTGCTAAATCCATTCTAAAGAAAGAGGCAGAAGCTTCCAGATGACCTTGATGAATGGGACAAGCTGGGGAAGAGCAAACAGGATCCTATTCTTGCACCTGCCAGCAGGATTGGCTTCAGCAAACATGGAAATGCATGGAAATAAATCAGAAAGAGCTAAAAGAGATACTACATGCAAAAGGCAGAATGGAAAAACAAATCCGCTGTTTGTAGGATCAAGAGGTAAAAGGCTGCCTAAAAGATCACTTCTCTTCCCCAACAGGTGGGGCAGAAATATTTTACTGAAATGGAGAAAAAAGTAATGGTTGCCAAGCAGAGTAGTAATTCTGAAAGCAGGAGATAATTCTGCACTGGAAATTATGGCAAAACCTCATCAGTGTGAGTCTATTTACATTGAGAACGAAATTCAGAAAAACTGGAGCATGTTCTCTATAGATAAACCATTTTTTTGGTTTACAATGACATGGAGTACATGCGAAGTCATATTTCTGCTTTTGAAGACAGCCACATAAATTCAATTTCAAGTATTCACAGGAATGTTGACTGCAAAATTTCTTCATGGTTTAAATAAAGGACAGCTTTACCTACCCTCCCTCATATAATAAAGGACAACAAACCTGGCTGAGGATCCTTCCAGACTGATCTCCCATTTCTTTTACAAGGTCAAAAACTTGGAAATTCCAATTGCTCATCTTCTCCATCAGTGAATCATGGTCTAATAACATTGTTTCTAATGTAGAACTCTGTTCCACCTGTATGAGATTAAGATACTTTATCATCTCTAAAATAACAATGAAAATTAATTTATCAGTTGTGCTGGCAAAAAAAGCCTTGAAAATGATAAATCATTAGTGAATTTATTGAATGGAGCTGCAACTATGGCTATGAGAAAATCATAAATCAATATCACAAATAGCACACTTAAAAGCTTGAGTTTCCCTGTTTTGGGCAGCAGATTCTGGGGCTGTCTGAGATAGTGCTAAATTTTCCTTCTTATTTTTTTTTAGATGAGTTAATAAAAAAAGCAAAAATACACATAGGCTAAAACCAAAGATTTACTGAGCTTTAAGAATAGGTTAATTGGACAAGTTTTAAAAACACCTGAAGTATAAAGCCAAAATGTTAATAGCACTGTATTGGACATTCATTTCTGTGTCTCACTGCCACAGCTGCATCTCTCATGAAGTTCCAAAAGAAAATATTAGCCAGTGTTTGAGCATACCCTCTCAACATTAAATCTACACAAATCAATATTGATCAACAAAATCAATACAACCACAAGCTTTCCTGTCATTTGCTAGTGACATTTATGCAAGACAAACAATTGTTAAACGAAAATTTTAATTCCAACCACGCACCATAACCCTTTAGAAATTACTATTTTAGCAACATAAAGGCCTCTTCACAGCAAGTTAGAAATGATAAAGAAATAGTGAATTGAGAAAAGTTATTGCAGGGGGGTTTTTTGGCAATTACATGCTTACAAGCAGTGTATTTTGTGTTTGATCGATCATTTCCTTCTTTTCATCTTTCCTCTTCTCTGTATGGTGGAAAGATTCTTTGGAGACATTAGCACTTGCAATTTCACCTTAAAGAAAACACACAGAGAAATACGATATCAGTAACTGATTTGTAAATTACTACTGTCTAATAATTTTTTAACTGATCATTTGACACAAATATAAGTAACAGCTTGTTTCTAAACTATTTTGTTTAAGAAATACGCAAAAAAAAGTCATTGAGGATAATATTTATTAGACAAAACCTATGTGAAGATAATGAAAAGCTATAAGCATAGCTTTTATTAAAAAAAAAGTGATTAGTTTAGCTTAGTTAGTAAAGCACTTGTTTGATACATGGAATACAGAACTATAAAGGTATTAGTGGAAGCCTGTTTTAAAATTCTTACTAGGAAGCAGGCAATATTTCATCTTATTTTGATTATTCTAAAACACAAAACTATGTAAAATGCATACATAGGTTAAAATATAGGAAAAATTATACAGAAATACTGAAATTTTAATTTAACTGGCTTGGGGGAAGAAAAAAGCACTAAGTTATATTAAGTACTTGTCTATTTTGAAACCTCACCTGATTTTCTCTCTCTGTATTCTGCAAAGTCTGGTTCTGGTATTGGAACAGGCTTGAGTATCTGACGTCCACAGCTTACAGAATACATGAAAAATATTTACAACATTCAGTAACTTCCTTCTTTTGCTACTGCTGTCTTCTACTGAAAAATATCTGCAGATTACTTTTTTTAAAAAGGCTTGTAAAGGTTTCTTCAACAACTGACCAGAGTATTTTCTCCTAAATTTGGCACACATAGATTTAGTCTGTCCTTAGATAATAATCAACCATCACCTCCCCCAGACTTAGACCCCTGAATTATTAAAGTAGAGCTTATAACTAAGAAAGTATTTAGAAACATAGAATCCAATTCCCAAGTAAGAAACCCTCCTTTTCTAAAATTCCACAGAACATTGCTCCTCTTACAATAACAGCTGCTGAGGAGGATGGGCCATGTCAAAGCAGCAACATACACTCATCATTCTTTATTCTCCTCTGGATAACACAGTTACAGATTATTATGAAATTTATGAACATTTTCTGTCCTAGTAGAGGCACAGGTCTTGATTTTTTGTTTTTGTTTTTATTTTAATCACATTCTTTTCAACCCACATGAAGCGACTGAAATTATAACAGAATTTACAGTACCTGCTACACATATAACCTACAGGTGTTTTAACTGGCTGCTGCAAATCTGGCGAGCTAGGTGGGTGTCCTGGAGGCTTGTGTATATTAATGCTTGGTTTGGTGAGGAAATCAGCAGTGTCAGGGAACTCCACAGGTGACCAGTTGCTGAAAGCCCCGCTGGAGACAGATCCATGGCTTGGTGAGCCCACGGGACTCAGGCCGGGAGAAGCACCTTCCAAAACAAACATGACACAGGGTCCAGATGACAATAAAGTCATTGCTGTTTACAAAGGGAGGATTTCAACAGCGAGGGACGTGCTGCAGTTATTTTAGTGCTGTGTTTACATGTGATGTGCCATCCTGTTACTGTACAAATGGCATGATCCTACCTGCTCGTCTGGGAGCCATGTGATGAGCCAAGGTCACAGAGGATGATCTTTGCTTTGGTATTGTCAGCAAGTTTGCACCAAAAGACCCATTTGAGTGAGATCCTTGGCTGAAAAGAAAACAGTGAGGATTTTTTTTTTCATTGTTTCTTAGTTTGTCTTCCACTTTTATCAAATAAAATGCTTTTAAAATAGCTACACTGCCCTGTGACAGTGAAAAGTACAAGAAAAAAAGTACAAGAAAAAAAGTACAAAGCTGTCAAATTCAAAACCAGCTAGAAAATACATGTCAATTTCATGAAATAAAAACTGCTGAGTACTAATTGAAAACATCAAAAAACTTAACACATCCTAAAGCGATGCAGTAAATATACTCAGATTATGTGTGACAGGTTTTAGTTTCTAACACGCTCCTTTCCTTGAATATTTGAAGCAGGATGTTTCCTAACAGATTTGAAGATTGATCACTTTGGAAATACATAATTAAAATTACTAAATAATTAATAATTAATTCTGTGGTTTTAGAATAATTAAAACCTTACACAGCCACAAATTTTGCACACTCAATTAGGTGTTTTATTTATTATAAACTTAAAACTGAAGCTGGTTTTGACATCAGTGTTTTGCTTCCCTGGCCAAGTCCTTAAACTCGATTGCTCAATCCTGCCATCTGCTGTTCCAGAAACAAAATTTCACTCCGTGGTTTAAAATCATATTTCCTTTAGGGAACAAAAATGTAGTATGCAATTAAAAATAACTATAGTGTTCACTTCAAAGTGAAAATAGTTAATTTAAAACTATTTTTCTTCAGGAGGGGAATATAGTATTTACCAAAAGGTCCAATACAGAATTAATTCTTGATCTCCCAACACTAGTTTAAATACATGAATATGAAAAATGAGTTCAAGAATAAACATGGATTTATTCCTGTGTATCTCCAACTACAGGAAAGGGTCCAGTGGAGGCCATAAGATGATGAGGGATCTGAAGCATCTCCCATCTAAGGAGAGGCTGCAGGAGCTGGGCCTGGTTAGTAGAGAGAAGGCTGAGAGGGGATCTCATCAATGTATATAAATATCTCAAAGGAGGGCTAAGAGGATGGTGCCAGAGTCTTTTCAGTGGTGCCCAGAAAGAGGAGAAGGAGCAAAAGCCATAAACTAAAACATGAGAAGCTTCACCTCAACACGAGGAAGAACTTTACATTTTGAGTTTGTGTTTGAATGAGAAACCAAGTCAAAAAATCTGCATATTAATAAAACAGAAGTTCCCAAGAGCTGCTTTTGAATAGTAAGGAAAGTGAGGAAGCCCTCTGAAAATGTACACTGAGATTGCAGCAGGAGCGCTGAGTCTCAAATTGAAATCCCATGGTTGCTAAGGTTAAAGCAATTTCTCTGGTCCCTGGTTATTTTCAGTGGGGAGGTTCATCTATCTGGACACCAGCAACCAGGTCAGCATGAAAATATAATCTTTTAATGACTACTACTGCTTGCATTAGAATCTTCAATTGTAATTCATACACAAACCACAATTAAGTTTAACAATGTAAAAACTTAAAGATCATCTTTTATTCAAGGGAGAAAAAACACTGAAAGGGACAAATTATTCAAGTAATATTTAATTAATAATAATTAAATTATAATAATATAATAATTAATAATTTAATTTAATATTAAATATAATGCTGATAAGTAAATTCTTGGACATGTGTATGTAAATTCCCATCTACTACTAATAATTACCAGTTATCAGCATAACTCATATTTTCTTTTCTAAAAATGCATGTTATACTTTCCTTATGACCTGTGTAGAACCATTTAAAGAAAAAATACAAACAAAAAACCAAATCAAGTGAAACACTCAAATAACCAAACTAAAACCCAAACAAAAAAACCAAAATCAACAAGAGAAGCAAAACCACACACATTTTTACAGATTTGAGAAATAAAGATGCACTCATTTATACATTTAAATAAAATTAAATGTGTGAATTTTCACTAATATACAACTTTATACAAAAAGGAAAAAAATCCCATTCATCTTAATCCTAATTCAGAATGTTATCTTGATTCTGGAAATAAAACCTCTATTTGCACCATATTTACTAACAAGTAGAAAAGAGATTACTACATTAATTTATCTTGAAACTTGCTTGATGACTGGAGAAATAATAAACATTATAATGCCCACAACAGCAGATATCAACCACAAGAAAATTGTCTCACCTTTTTAATTATGCATGGGTGTATGGAATTTGGCAAGTGATACATATATTAAACAAAAAGAAGGAGGCAGTCAAGACAAGATTAGAGACTAGTTTGTTTTGCAATCATGTATGCTGGACTTTTTTTTCATTTCCTACTCAAGTTTATATCAAGTTCTACTTACTATGACAGAGCACACTATTTAACCTCAGAACAACCTGATTTCCACTTAAGATCAACCTGAGTTACACGGCATAGTACATCATTAACTTTTCCAGTTTATGCTGGCAGAATTTGGAGCCTTAATTCACAGGACTTTACATCCAGTACTTCTGCTGCCAAGTTCCAGCACTATTATTGCCCTTAAAATGCTGTTCAGTGCTTACCTTGGTGTGTTATATTCCTGATGGGATCTCTTGCTAATGCTACTCCTTTCCCATCTGGATGATGTTGATTCCATAGATGACAAGCCAGAAACTCCTGAGGATCGTCTCAGCTGTGGGGTTGGCAGGCTGCTCCTGCTACTTAATCCCTGTTGAGTAATTTGACCATGGTTAAAATCCATGCAAGTAAAAGCAGATGTTAAAATTTTATTTATGGTTTGTAAGGGCTATTTACTGCTCATTTTTATAGCCAAACAGCTGATTTGGTACCTTACCACAGGTATGGTCTCTTACTCCAGGTGGGGGTCTCCCAAGGCCAGGAGGTAAGAGATGTGCACACTCAGGGGTTTGCCTAGACAACTTCTACTTGCCTTGACTGTGAAATCTGTTAAAATCATGACTGTTAATAACAGCAGAAACCCACCCATCTGGAAAGCATTCTACTGTCATACACTGGGAGATCTGGGGACAGTTCTAGGGACAGTCCTGATGGAAGTAGAAACTTTCTGTTGCAGAGTAGCCTTGCAATGTTTTTTGTCTCATATCTAATTTTTTTTTTCTGAATACTGGGCAGTTCACACTTCCAAGAAACCCACAGGGAAGGGTCAGCATTAGATAAGCAGTTATGACTAGCCCAAGGTCTGAAGCCCATTTACATTCTTTTCCCTGTTTTTAATTCCTTTCCTATACAGGAGAGCAGGCAGCTCAACACTGAATCATGGAATGGTCTGTGTTGGAAGGGACATTAAAGATCCTGAAGTTCCACCCCACCATGCCATGGACAGGACGCCTTTCCCTAGACCAGACTGCTCACAGCCCCATCCAACCTGGCCTAATACCCCATCTAACCCTGCCCTCTTTCAGTTTGAAGCCATTCCCCCCCTCCTGTCACTACATGCTTGTGCAAATTCCCTCTCCATCCTTCCTACAGGCTCCCTTCAGGTGCTGGAAGACCACAATAAGGTCACCCCAAAGCCTTCTCTTCTCCAGGCTGAAAAGTCACTGTAGGAGAGGTACTTCAACCCTCTAATCAACTTGATGACCCCCTAATCAACTTGAAAATTACAACTGAACACACTTTGGAAGCCACTCAGGGAAGAGAAATAAAGATGATCCACAGCAAAAAACTATGGAGAGATCTTTTATATTCCAAGTCAAGGAAAGAGAGAGTGGGAACCTTCCAAAATCATCCATATTGAAGAAATACTTTCATGGTATTTTCTTTGCTGCGTTTTAACCTGGATTTTTTTCCTCATATATCTGTTTTTTAAAAGCAAAAGGAATCTTTCTCTTGCAGTAACACACATAGCCCAATATTTGAGCTTACTCTTAAACACACCAAAGCCAAAGAATTATTGAATGACTGTGGCAAGCACTAGAAAACTTTCTATACAGGAAATCTCCAGAACTTGAGGAAAAAGTTACTTTTTAGGAAGGAAAAAAAGAGAGCAGCTGTGAAAAACCATAATATTTCAACCTCACATATTCTTTATAACTGGTCTCCAGAAATTATTATTTTTCATTTCACACTGTTTTGACTAGCTATAAGGAAATTTTAAAAATCAAAAGGTATGCCAATCCTTAGCAGCTTTTAAAGACATCCACAAAGAAAAACATGCTGAATGACTGCGATCCCTGCCCAACTGATTTCTGCAGGTATCCATTGTGATATTCCAAGGAATTTCATACTTCAGTGGTTCTTCAGGATATTCAACAGAGTAATCTATAGATACTGAGTTTTTCCCCCCAGAAATATGGTTCCCAACACACATTTCACAGGCTGATTCAGGCTCCAAAACACTAAACCAACCGGATGATCAGTTTGGGCCACGTTGCCCACTTCCTGGAAATGTAAACAACTACAGGGCATGTCCCAGAGCAGCCTCCACAACAAATCGCTTCAAGCTGTCAATACTGGGCTAGAAATATTAGCTCTGGTGCTCTGCAGCTGAATTCCTATATCATAATTTTTTTCTTTAGCATTTCATATAGTAACTGCACTCTTGCATTCACTTATTAACCCAGGGTAATGGAAAGTGACAGTAGATTTTACACTGGTCTCATAAAGTGATTTGCTGAAGAAAAAGAAGGGATACTTCTCCTCTTACATAGCTGATTTGCTTTTGGGTGATGGCTGGTTTGCTGCCCACAAGAGCAAATTTCTTGGGGAAAAAAGGTCAATCAAAAAACCACATTGACAGTAATGGTTAGATAAAGAATGCAGAAGAATCAAGAACAGCCCTGCTTGTCCCATATCATGAGACTCTAACACCTTCCGTTTATATATGCTATTATTTTGAGGAATGTTGTGGTCAGGGTGCAGACCAGTGCTTGCACTGTCTACCCATCAACCACTTGAATTTGCATTTTAGCACTTATCTCCACTTCATTCAATGTGTTTTCACAGCTGCTCCCTTTTGACCTTAAACATTGTCCACAGGTACCCTCTAGAGAACCTACTGTGCATACAGGAGCATTCCTTCTAGACGAATTTGCCTTTATCTATTTTTTTTTTTTTTATTGTAACACACGCGCAAATGCAAATAAAAGCTGTTAAACCTTGAGCAGCTTCCGGTCTTTTTCAGCAGGATCCTCTATTTCAGGACAGGGGAAGAAGCCCGGGAAGGGAGTGAATGGGCTGGCCTTTGGCCTGCAGGCTCCTGAGACAGCACCGATGAGGCTGTTAATGCTCCGGAGGGAGGAGATCACGTGTGGGGGCAGGCATGGGTCACTCAGGAGCTCCGTCAGCAGGTTCCGAGCCTCGTTCAGCACCGAGAGATCCGCTCCACTCCCACTGCCAGCGCTCTGCAACACACGGAAATGCTGAAAACTATCAGCATGCCAAAACACTTCATGCTAGTCTTTGTTTCAAGTATCTTGTGCGTTGCAAATTTAGCAAAAATAAAATTTTTTTTAAAAGAAATTGTGTTGCATTGATTTTTAAGAAAATATATATAGACATTCAGACAGCAGTGTCTACGCAATAAAAAGCAATCCACAATTCAAGATTATCTCTCAGCTTCCTTTTCTCTATTTGAAATCTGTTGGCAATTTTTAAATCTCTACTTTCATTACTTCGTCTCAGAATTAAACTTGCTATTCCTTATCTTCCAACAATATCAACAAATTTGGGCAGTCAAACTGTTAGAGCCCCTTACAGAGGTACAATTTCCACAACCTCATAATTTTTATTAACCCTGATTCTACTGGAAGAAGTTATAAAAAATTTATCCAAACAAAAGTGATTCATTTTAATTTTGCATAATTCTCTGAACAGGAACAAGAAGAGCTTACTACAATATAAGAGACAGAGGGAAAAAATAGGTAAATACAGCATCAACAAAAGAACTGAAATTTGACAGTTTGAACAGTTTTGAAATCTGTACTCAATCACATTTCACACAAAAAAAAAAAAAAAAAAGACAAGTAAATTCATAATATACTGACCTGGTAATAGGGCTTGTACCATTGCTTCAAATCCCAATCCCAAAGTATCATCTGTAAAGATAAAAAAAAGGAGAAAACAAAAGATTAATAAAAAGGTAATTTGTAAATGGTAATTAACAGGTAAAGACAATTAATAAAAGGTGATGTGTTAATGTTGAAAAACAGCAGTGGCATAAATTTTGATTATGAGATGCAAAAGGAAATGTCTCTCCCTTTGTTGTTTCATATGTAATTAGGGCCATATTCTCAGTTAATGCTCTCCAGCAAGAGCCCTAAAGAAGAGTTTAAAGAAATTGCATGCAACAGAGACATTGTGATGACAGAATAATATGGCCTTATTTCAATATTTTTGGATTGCTCATAAATCATTCAACATACACATTAATTTTGATGGTGATGCTGCTTTCCTGCTCCTATTCACTTCAACATAAAAAACCAAATCTAGGCTAAAAACTCTAAAATATTTTTTCTTTCAGAACCATTCAAACAGAAGCATTTTTTGTAAATACAATGAAGAAAGCATTACATTAAATCATGTACTTTTAAAGGGGGCAAAAATCTCTCCAAAGAGGTTAAAAATTGGTCTTTTTAAAAAGATTTTCTTGCAGGAGGTTTTGTTAGGCTTTGCTTCAACATTGCTACAAAGCCCCGTGTTCTGAATAACCTCACTAAACCCACCAAACCCACAAAAGAACGTCAGCAACACAATCTGAAGATGCTATCAGCTTCAAGTACGTCAACAGCACTCACTTAATTTGTCTTTTATACTGACAAAAAATGAAAACAACATACAAGAAATGAAATTCAGATGTCTGTTCTGTTTCAAAAGCTTTCAGTCTTCATGACTTCTCGACAGATTCTAATTACTCTTTGATAAATTAATCCATTTGCAAAACCATTTGCAAAACGAGTATTCACAAATTAAACATAGCTTTTCACTCTTTTACATTGCTACAGAGCACAAATAACATGCCAATACCCCACTTGGTAGTTAATATTTTGCAATCCTGAAAGCTCTTCTGCTTATTTTTACAGGTGAGAACTAGGTATGTTTTTGTTCCTCTGGCACTAATAGCATTTCCATGGAGAAAACACAACGTTCCAGTCTGGTGCTTGTCCAGAGGAAGGTGCAGAAAGTGTCAAAAAAGAAACACAGGTGGGGACGTGTCAGCAGTGCCCGGGCAAGGGAGGCACTCAAAGGCACTTTTTCTCCTCAGCTGTCATCACAGAGATGCCACTAAACTGTGTTTAAAGTTAATAGTTATGACATCTGCTCGCTAGGAAAACTGAAGAGATCAACCACGAAGCATGTGCTTGAACTGGGAGTAAGTTGTGCTCTATCAGAAAATCATACTGGGTAATACTGGGTAAAGCAAGCAGATCAAAATCAAGAATTAAGAATTTTGGTATTTGAGAGTTTTGGGGGATTTTTAAAGTGAGTAATCTAGCTACCATATCTTTTTTTTTTTTTTTTTAACTGTTTGTCACTGACAAACAGAAGAGAATGACCAACATTCTGTGGCCATACCCATTTTGCCATGATGCATTTGGTTTCAGCAACATCTTGCCAGACTGGGTTGTTTCTTTTCATTTGTTTGTTTGTTTGTGTGGTTTCATTAAATTTTCTTCATTGCGAAGCATCTCTTTCTAGACTAACGTTTCCTTACTGTATTGAACATCAGTAAATCTTTTGGTTTCATTCTGTCCCCGCACACAGAGACTGCATTAATCTGCTTCATTAACTTTTGCCTCAATCAGCAGCAGAGATCAGCTGTCCACATGGGTTTTGTTAGTTGTATTAGTAACCTTTGATACTAATGGGCCACAGAGTTGCGTCAGCTCGCTCGTAATCGTGCAGCCTCCATTAGGGGACACAAAAGAGGTTTTCCTCTCAGAGTATTTTATTTTTCTTTTGAATATGTGGTATGTTAGCTGATTTTGTCTGCTACAAATGAGCTCACAATAATAATAAAAAAACCTTAACTAACAAACAAAATACCAAACCAATAAACGTCTTGCTTACTCCAGAATGTTTCTGAACCAAATCATTGACTACAACTCTTCTATTCATCCTTTAAACAACATGTACTCATACACATGTTCACATAAGCTATGGTTTTGGGGGTCAATCTTTGTGACTAAAAAGGTTCAAAACCTTCCTTTTTGTATAAGCCCTGCTATAGTATATAAATAGGTTCTAATGACCCATGCTCACCCAGTAAACACAAGGCAGAAAAATCTTCCAATCTACTTTCAATGCAAATAATTGATACTTGAAATGACAGGGCATAACTTTATGCAGTTTTATGTAAATGAAAAATTTCACAGCTTGGATTCATCACTGAAAATTTTCTGTTGTCATTTAAACCAGAAGATTTAAACTTCTTCACTGCTACCAATTTTACAGCAAAAAAACTAGAACAGTTTTGAAATTAATACAACTGCAGTTTACATATACTTTTCTATCAGATTTTTCTTTAATTCATTATATATCACCGTTAACTAGAAGCCATATCTCCTGAGAGAAGACAAGGCAGTATATTAACACAGCCAGCAGCTACCACAGCCTGTCACATTTTCAGGGGTCATTCCACACTCTACACATCAAAGTTATTAAAATGGACCGATGAGAAGTTGAGGTACAAAGTAGGAATCTCTGCTGCTAAGCACGACTAGGAAAAAATGCAGATCTCTATAAACAAGGAATATTTTTCCATGATAAATCCGACTTCGTACATCTCTGCACTAAGCAAATCCTCGCAGGTTAGTAGTAGTGAAAGGGGGGACACCTTTCCTTAGGTGCTTAGAAGGCACCACAAGATGGCACTCAAAACCCAGAAAGCCTCCCCCACAACAACAATTTCTGGAGAAAGAAGCAGAACACAGCACGATATTCCATAACACACCTTCTGCAGAATTGCCAGGGTTTGAAAGTCAAGGAGGGTGACGATTTTAAATGGTGACAGCTGATAAATTCTTTTTCTCCGTTTGAAGAAAAATTTTCTCCTAAGAAAACTTTATTGTTTCTCTCACTACCTACCAGACTTTAAGTAGCCTAACTCCTTGCATTGCAAGTTAAATCTGGAATACAAAACAAGCAGCATTTCTGGCATTATTTTTTCTTGAGAGCTTGGCATTCTAAGTTTTATTTCATTACTGTGCATCAACAAAAGTTAAAGTATTCCCAGAGTCACACTAATCTGACAACAGGAGTGAAAAGACACCCTTTATTTTGACCTACTGTGAACAGACCCAGAGACCTTAAAATAGGTCTTAGGCAGAGCCTCAGCAATTTCTGATTTTGCAACCATGAGACTTGTTGCAGAAAGATCTGTACTCTGTAATACTAAGATTTTGTAATCCATTGCACATAACGTTCTTCCCTCACCTCCTCCATCAAGAAACACCTTATCTAGGATGGACTTGAGTCATAAAAGTTCCAAGCTGCAACTTAGACCTCTGCTCAGTAACTCACACACTTCGGTTTTGAGCATCCATGATCAGTGGCAACATCACAGCAATCACATTGGAGCCCCTCTGAAAATCCAAATTCAGTGGGCTCTGATACTGCAAAAGAACCTCTGAAAGGCAGCAAATCTACAGCCATTCCCACCAGAAATGTGTATAGGACATGCCCAGTCAGATTGGAAGAGAAGTTCTCATTCCAAGCCCAGAGTCTTCCCAGTTAATCCAGAGAGCCATGAACACTCTTTCCTGGTTTTGTATAATTGCCTGACAAGCTGGTCAGGGGTTTGAAGGACAGCTTCAATAGAAAATAGCTTCAAACAGGAAAAAAAAAAACAAAACAAAACAAAACAAAAACCCACACATGCACCACACCTTGTTCTGTAACAGTCAGGGTCTGTATTACTTTCAACTATAATAATTGAATCTATTTAGTCTCTGAAATATATT
Organism: Zonotrichia albicollis; assembly: GCF_047830755.1. Lineage (NCBI taxonomy): Eukaryota > Metazoa > Chordata > Aves > Passeriformes > Passerellidae > Zonotrichia > Zonotrichia albicollis. Next base: position 43,754,683 of record NC_133824.1, read on the forward strand.
TCAATGTGGCTAAAAGAAGACAAGCCAGCTTAGACAACTCCTTTAAGTACAAGTGACTTTTCCCTGTTTGGCCATCATCAGCCAGCATGGGTCAAACTGAAACTTGTCACTCAAAACACCCTAAGAGCCTCAAGAGAATTAATTTGCATCTCTGGAAACAAGTTTTTAAAGGTTAAAAAAGTTGTTAAAGCTCAACAAATTCTCCCCAAAGTTGCTGTTCTGAGCAATGAACACTGTATTCTGTACTATGGGTGTTCAGTCAGATCTTGGGAGACTTTAAATACTTGTCACTTAGAGGATATATGGAGTAAAAAAAAAAAAAAAAAAAAAAAAGACAGTAGGCACCAGGCCTGTTTTCTCAAACCATAAAAACAATATTTCCATGTACTTCAGAAGAGATCCCATGCTACTTGAACACAAGGATATCAACCTAAACATCACCAAAGCTTAAGGACAGCACTGTGGCAAAGCACACATCATTAGCAATATAAGAAGCATGTTAAAAAAATAACAAGGTAATGGTGACAGAGGCCTTCCCTAAACCAGCTTCGAGCTGCAACAGCAGCAGCAAGGCAAAGCTGCTTTTCACAAAATAAAAGGCAGTAAGTGCTCCTCTGAGAAGTTTATAGTCTAAGCAAACTAAAAACAGATGAGAAATGGGAGAAGACAATCAAGGCAAACCAGCAGGGCTTCAGGGGGTTTGTTGGGTTTTTAATTCCTGTTCCATAGGAAAGGTTATCTTTCCTGTGGCAGTGCACCCAGTGGTTCCAGGGCCAGGAATAGATGTGCCTTTCAAAAGAGTTGATGCCATGGCGGGTGGAGGCTTTTTACATCATCTTTATACAAATACCACAACTCCATTTGTCTAAAGATCTGTTTGAGGAGCATTTTCAACTTCCAAAGGCTTAAGCATGGTAAAAGAGTATGGATTTTACTTTTGTCAAGCTATAAACGACTGAAATTACGATAAAAGTACGCTAAGCATTTTTAAACCTTTTTTAAAAAAAAAGTAATCTTAAAATATATTCGACTAGACAACTGTGCAATAATGTTTTCTTAATAATTTAACTTATAAAATACAAAATCACATCAGCTTAGTTACTCTAGAATTACTTGCTTGTGACACGTTATAGTAAGAACAATATTAATGCTTATGCAGAGATTAAAAATACACAGCTACAAAAAAAAATTTTGGAGCTTTAGAAATCTAAAAATAATTTTTAAAAGCTGAATAAAACCAACGATATTCTCCTTTTCCCAAGCTGAAACGCGCACACTAAACCCACACACAATGTTAAAATTTGTATCACTGCTATACAATTCCCTAAACCTAAAACAGGATTTCATTTCACTGATGATACTTTTTAAGAGATTCAATGTGTACTTTAATGTCCATAACAAAAAGAAAACTTGTCCTATTTGAGAACATCCGTTCCATTCCACGCTCCAAAATTATAACGGAGAAAAACGAGCACAAAATTGAGTTTCTACTTCTGACTGAGTCTTTCATTGATCAAATATAAAGGATTCCTAGTTGCCAGTAGCATCTGTTTGACACCATTAGGCATTAGCTCCGTAAATAAGTATTTCCATAGCAACCAAGCATAGAATTAACTAAACAATGAAACCAACACCACAGCAACTTGATTCAGAAATCAACTCTGCAAAAAATCACCTCATTCAAAAGCCAAATTCTACAACTAGATAAGAAATAAACTTATTGCAAAATATGAAAAAGATTGTGTTACATACCCATTTCTTTTCATGACTGCCTCTCAAACAAGATTGATCCATTGCTTTTATTTCCAGATTAGTCTTTTGTAGCAGCTTACAATCAATTACCGTTTTTTATCCATGTAATTTAATAATGCAAAAAACCCCAGAGCATTTTACAATCCTGAAGCCTTAGGGGTCTTATTTATTATTAGAGGTCTTTTCCCTCTCTGTAGAAAAGGTAGATGTTGAAAAAAAGTATGTTAATAAGTAGTTAAATTTTATACAGTACGAACTAAAGGTGATGCAACCAAAGAATGAGTCTCAAAGAAGAGGCAGCATTATTTAGATAAAACAGACAACGTTCTGTTGTGAAATCCTGCAGGCCAAAACAGCAGCCACTTGCTGTGATCAAGACAAAATGCAGCCCTCAGTACCATACCCTGGGCATTTAGAATCATCATGGTATTTCTCCACTCCCTAAACCTTCCCATGAAAATAAACGGAAGAGGGGGAAAAAACCTACGGTATTTTTGGAACCCTAATACTTATCACTTCCTGACTCTATACACAATTTATTTATCCAAGGGTGTAAAATGGCCAATGGGTTGTGAATTCTGCAGATAGCCACAATCTTTGAACAGAAGCTGTGTGTGCTTTCATGGTTCTGAGGTTTGGACACATATCCTGACGGAAACAGTCACATCCCCTGTCCAACGACTCAGTTGTTGACTCTGCTGCACTCTTTTATGAAAGACATTACTTTTGCTTTTTTAAGAGGCCTAAAATCTTCCTTCAGTGAAAAGAGATTCACTTCTTCTTAATTGACTTAATTAACACTCGTCTGTACACTAAGTAGTACCTTCAATATATTTGGCTGGGCACGTAAGAACAGCACTGGATCATGCAGGTGTCTTGCCACCACAATGTTTCCAGCAGACTCCAAGTATCCTGATCTCCCTTGCAAATACAAATCTTTGACAAGAGCTGCACCTAAGTAAGCTTTAATAAGTCACTTTAAAGTTTTCACAAGCTTAGTTACTATTTTCAGTAGCTTTGCCCTCAGCACAGATACAAAAACAGAGCAAAAATGCTCCAGTGTATGCTAAAGCTTCAAAGAAGCCTTGAGCAAGCTCATTCTTACAGCTAATACTACTCCCTGCAAGCAGATTTTTTTTTGTTTGGCTGAGGTTTTGTTTCTTTTTTTACATGTTTGTTTCATTTGGTTTTTTTTAAAAAGACATGCTACTTCTGCTTTTGTACCCAGGAGTATCAGCAGGACAGCGTCTACGTTGTCTGCTGTACAAAGTTCTCAGTTCTTATTGCCTGTTTTTTTTTGATCTGATCTTTTTTTAGATATATTTTTTAACATCTTTAAATGTTTCAAAAAGGTTCTAAAAGGTAGAAAGTTGAGGGGTTTTTTCTTATTATGTAGGTAATGAAAAAAAAACTGTCTAAAACCACACTTAGATCATTTCCTGTTCCTTCTAGGTTTTGTCAGACTTGCACGTCAGAGTAAAGGCCAACCAGTAATTTATGACAACTGGGGGAGGGAGGGCGGGGGGCGGGGGGGGGAAGCCTGCTATGTGCAGATCCTTTAATTGCCCATTATAAGCATTTTCCTTTGGAGCATGTGGTTCTAATCACCATCAAAGGAAAGCAATAGTGCTAGGTGGATTACTGCTCTGCTCCGGTGCAGTTGCTTTGGTGTTCTGGCATTCTGCACCACTTTTACTGTCATCCAAAACCCAAAGCCCTTTATTTTTTTAAAGTGATGTTTATTTTGCAGAAAGCAAGATCTAGAAATTGCTCCCCAAACATCCTTTTCCCATTTACCTATTGGCATTATTTTACAATTATACACAGTAAAAGCCTTTACTGCTGTGTTGACACACTGTTAATGCATCATGTTGGAACAGACAGAGGGAATAACATCACATTTTATCTTCCTTCAATAGAAGGATGTGCAAAAATCTTATGCTGGAATATTTTACTGCATGCTGATGTATGCTTAATGCAGTAACTAGAAACACTAAGAAATGAACCAATTTCTCCTTCTTACAACTTACATTTTTCAATCAATTGACGTTTTTCCACCTATTACCCTGAAATACAGGTTTGAATTTTTTTATTTTTTTTCTTAACAGCAAAGAGAAACTATTCCATAGGAACACAAGTGGGTTTTGCAGAATTCAGCTGAAAAGGGGGGATACTGAATTTTTCACTCAGAGTTTTCTCACAAATTTTCTCTGTAAAATCTCACACTTATGTATAAAATTACTTATATTTTCCTCTCTCCCCACTCCCTCTCTAAAACAAGAAGCATAAAATTAAACTGTATAACTCATTTAGTGAAAAATTACCACAAATCTGAGAATGGTTAGCATCAAATGAATTAGACCAAATTATCATCTAGTTCAGTATCTTGTCATTAGCTAAGGATATTCTTAAGAAAACAGCAACAAAGCCCAAGAATCCGTATGTTAGAACATTTATTTCATTAATATTACAGAAGTCAGTGGATTTTTCACCTTTGTCTTTCTCAGACCTAACATAATGTTCCTACATCACGCACAAAAGCATTTCAGAAATTAAATGCACATTTTGCAAAGTTCCCTTTCACTGTGGATCCGTTGCACAGTGAGGAAGCAAACAACCAGCAGCACTTTCATGCAGCTCACCCACTGAACAATTTGTTTTTGCAAAAGCTCCAAGATGTTCTCCAGCTGACTTCAGGCAGAAGACAAATTTTTTCAGACTACGAGGCTGCATTTTCATATCCCTCAGGCTACTTCAGGGACACAACACCTTCAGCAGAACAAACCTCTAAATCACTGAACACCGGCACTTTTCACTCCATTCTGTTAATTGCCATCTTAGGAGGGTTTTTTTCTGCAAAATTGCCACAGGGTACAGGCTTGACTCAAATGACTGTTGTTTTCTTTCAATGACTTGAGGATGACCCAAAAAGAAATATTAGAAGGACTGGAGTTAGAGAAGTAAGCTGAAAGAAGCTGGTCAAGATGCCAAAGAAGATATTATGTCATAAAGGAAAGCAAATATTGCTGCAGTGCTTTGGTTGGAAGTTATACAGTGGGCCTGAACTGACTCCATCCTCAGCTGATGAAGCTAAAGACTTAAAAGCAATAATTTAAAGCCAGATGAGAATATAATTATGAGGCTGATTACAAGAGCAAATACGTTAGTGAAAGTTAAATCAGTATTAAGAAAATTTATCTTAATGGACAAGTTTCTGGTTGAAGTGCCAGGAAATACAAGATGATATCTCTTAGGGGGAGAAAAATATTGAAAGTCTGAAGAATGTAATACAGATTGCTCTCAGTAAGAGAGGGGAATGCAAATTGCTGCATTCTACAGAAAGTGCCAATTTACTTTTCTCTAATGTATTCATGGTAAGTAGTACTTTAGTTGGCAGCTTCGAAAGCAGCTGAGAAAAGAACCAAATGACAGCAGATTTGAAAAAAAGCAGATTCCTTTTCCCCACATAGTAACACTGTGATGCTGTTCCAAATGAAAAAAACCAACAATGATGCCTTCCCACTTGTTCCAGCATCAGGCGATGACTAACTTAAACAAAATGACTTGGGGAGATCCACTTTGTGCCCAAAATGCAAATCTTGCATAGATACTTGTTTATCTTACATGTGCAAAGTGAACACAGGAATTACCACCACCAGTATGGGAGGGTCACAAACATGGTTGCACCTTGCCTCATGATCGATTCATCAAAGAAAATATGCAGTCAGACTGCTCTGGCAGTGGCTACCATTGACTAATATGGTGAAAGAGTTCTCTGTGAAAATACTGAAGGCTCAGATTTCAGCTAAAAGAGGGAAAAAGATTCCCAACCAGCCTCAAACTCCAGAAGTCATTGTGAAATACTGTGGGTTTAATAAGGTTTAGTAGCACATACTTCTTTACATTATCTCCTTTATGTAGGTGTAAACTGGATTTCACATTCTGCTAATGTGGTAACTAGAGGTGCCTTCCGCAATCATAATTTCCTAAATCAGATGTTCTTTTTTTCACTGGCTTTTCACATATTAGGTTCCATTCTGCTGTTTCAACTATCACAGGACTCTCACACACTTAAATACACAAGTGTGCAACCTACTAAACACACAGGTAGTGGAAAATTGCATCCAAAAGCCTATCTCCATTCCATTGTTTTGATTTACTCTCTAAGCTACTTTGCTACCCTATTAGTAGAGCACAAGTTACAGTTACCTACAGCATTCTTATTGCAAAGGTTTCTAAATACCATCAAGTCAAAGCCTAGCACAAAAAAAAAACAGGGGAAAAAAATTTATGCTGACTTGTTCCCTAGTTTTGTTTCTATGTTTTCCCACAATTTTGATGAGCGAAATCCTGATCCAACCTCCCCTGAACTAAAAGAAAATATTTTTTTTTAAAAAATCAAACTTTTGTTTCTATAACATAGGATGAGTAAAATCATTACTCAAAACTCCCACTCCCCTCCAAAAGAATAAACTTCTTATAAATGCCCAGACTCAATAAAATCTCTTTTTTTCCTTTCACTTTGGTAGCAAAACTCAGATGGAGAAACTAATAAGAAAGAAAGAGGTCAAGATGGGTCAAGTGTCTTCCAGTGCCTGCAAGATAATAAGGACAGCTTGCCAGTTTTTCCTATACAAGCAGAAAAGCATTGGAATCTTCTTTTAAACTGCAAGACAATTTTAGCAAAATCATCACAATAGTGAAAGTTACATAAACATCTACAGAGAACAACATTGGCAGTGAGAATATAATTTGCCATTTGGGACAAGTATTACTTACAGTAAAGTTGCAGTGTAGCATGCCCAATAAATCCATCAAATTTTATAAATGCATGCAAAGGAACTTTTCCTTGGGGAACAACACTAATTTTTTTGTTTCTCAGCCTTTTTTTAACAGTGTTTAATGTGTTTGCTATGAAATCTTTTTCAGAGTGTGTTTTCAAAATAGTTGCTAATAAGACAAACCTAAAAGAACGAAGCTTACGCTCATCTGTGACTAATTCTATGTTCTTATCAACAAATTCATCTCTCAACCAGCATCTCATAGAACTTGCATATGTTTTGATTTATTTTCTGTAAAGCAGAAAAGCGGAAAATACCAAGAATTTTAACCATAGAAAAACAATGGGACGCCAAGACTCCCAGCAATATCTGACTAGAAAAATACTGTCCCAGTGAGAAAAGCAGGAAAGCGTTGACAAAACTTATCAGACCATTTTAATTTGCCATTCCATAAAAAAAAAGTCCCCAAAACCTCATAATCTTTATTAAAAAGGCAAATATTTATATAGCTTGGGGGTTGTTAACCAAAAGCTATGCACCTCATGATTTATAAACAAATGTTTCTTCCAATTCAGGAATTATAATTTTACTCTCAAATTAATACATATAAAAATATAATCTGCAGCATTTCATTATTTAATTTAAACTGATATGAAGCAATTAAAATTTTCTCTCTATTTGAGTGTTTTTAACATATGAGTTTACTTATGACATCCAAAATATGTATTTTAATCAAATACTCTTGCAAAGCACATACAAATTAAAGTATGAGAATGTCTGGACAAAACAAATATTCAGGTATTTAGTCATTCATGTAAGATAAGATTTTATTGTAGGAACCTTCAAAGGAATAAAATCTGTACATTGTGTTAAAATCAATCACAAACTATGTCTTGTACCATAGGGCCAGAAAATGACAGCTACACCATCATCTTTTAAAAGGATGCATAAAAATGTAAGGAAAATGTCAGAAAAATTGGGGGGATGAGATAGGGACAGAACCCTACAAAATTAATTTATAGCTACACCATGTAAATGTAATATTGACAAAATCAGTAGGATTTTCTTCACTAATACCTTGCCAAACAAATCTACAGGACTTTTTGACTGCAACACACCAATAAAAGTGGACCAGCCAGTCAGTGTGCTTTGATTTAAAAACCAAACACAAGCAAAACACAATGAGCAATTTTGATGTGGCCTGCCTTTAGTGATCCTGAAGAAATTTCATTTACATGGGAAGAAAGGAATGGCTCTCCTCAGGATGAATGATTTGTTAACACATAAAAAAATAAAGAAAGAATGAGAGTGGAATGTTCACAAAAAATAATAAAAAAAAAACCCCAATACGTACTTCCTCAAAGATTCAAGCTGAGATCTACCCTAATCAGCCCACTCAAAATGAATTTAAAGAGCAATAGATGTCTAAAGTGCCAACATGCATTGACAACACAAAATTCCTGAGTGTACTCAGAAATAGAGTTGATTGTGAAAAAACAGCAACAGGCCTTAATATAGTGATTAAATAGGAATAAAACCTTGCTGAAATTCTGCACTAATGAGTAAATGCTGAGAAAAAAATTAATTTTAAAATATTTATATAGAAAGTTGTGTTTTTATTATAGCAATAACAACCAGAAAAACATCTTGGAGTCAGTTGCTTCAGCCCAATTCTCAAAGATGCTAAATGAAATATTAGAAAAGGAACATCAAACAATACAGACAAAACAACGTCACTGCATAGATCTGAGCAACACCCACAGCCCGAGCTGCAGAGAGACAGAAGTACTGAAGAAATAAAAAAGGGCAGGCTAATGAGAGAAATAAAAGGGATGGAGCAGCTTCTACTGTGAGGAGCTGCACAGGCTGTGAGACTGGGATCCCTCAAGCGTGAGGAAAACAGGGATTATTACAACGCCCTGTAGTTACCAGTGGCATGGAATGGTTGGTCTGTGCTGTTCACAGGCTCTAGAATGGGGGCCATGTAATTAGACCATCTGGCAGCAGGCTTAAAACACGCCTAAGGAGGTATTTCTCACACACTACATAAATAAATTATTGCAGTAATTGCTGCTGGTTTTTACAGGAAAAAAATGTAACCAAAGATGTTAAAAGCCTTCACACAGACTCATCAATCCATGGCTACTCACCACAGCCCAGATGTATCCTCTAGCTAAGGATGACAAAACATGGCAGAGAACCCCAGAAGGGAAAGAGCCACTTCTGAAAGAAATGCCACTACTGACTATTGCTAAAGATAAAAAGCCTGGGCTTGATATTATCTCCAACTAGTGTAAAGAAATTAATTATAAAAATGGGCCCATCTTAGAAATCTTCCTAGTTGCATGAAACTGTAAAGTTCTTTATATCCTTGGGAAGTTTCCTAATGAGGCTTACAGAATTGCTCCTCCCATCCATTTCTGTCTGAAATAGAGATCTCCAGGATTTTCTGTAAATCTCAAAGAATTATTCAGGTTGGAAGGGACCTCTGGAGATGGTCCTGTCCTTGCCAAGGTAGGGTCACAGGAGCAGTGACACAGGAACACATTCAGGTGGGTTTGAATGTCTCCAGAGAGGGAGACCCCACGAACTCCCTGGAACAGCTGTTCCAGTGCTCTCCCCCCTCACTGAAAAGTTCTTCATTTTGAGGTGCAACTTCTTGTGCTTCAGTTTATGGCCATTGCTCCTTGTTCTGTCCCTGGACACCACAAAAAGTCTGGCACCATCCTCTTGACATCCACCTCAGAGATATTTGCATGCATTATTGTGATCCCCTCTCAGTATTCTCCTCTCTTGACTAAATAGGGAGAGCATTCTTCCTCCACTCTTGCAGTTGGGAATATTCTTCCCTTCTCCCCACCCAATATGATGCCAAGGGCAGCAGCAGTCTCCTACTTCACCCAGAGAGTTCCACACGACCCACTCATTCACTTTAAAAGAAATACACTTTTATAAAATATATATTATCCACCTGGTTTGTTTATATTATGGCTCAGATATTACTGAATCGATTGGCTCCTTTTGCAGAATAAATGACATTAATGATCTAGCCCTCCTCCAGCAATAACTAAGTTTGTGGCTTCTTCAAAACTTAAATACACAACAGATCAAACAGCTTGGGAAAGCCTAATTACATTCCTTTTCAGGCTGTCTGTATTTTTATATACACATATGCATATACATCTGTCTATGTACACATGTATATACACACAAACTCTACAGAAAAGGGTCTATAAAGCATCCAATCACATTATAAAAGCTCTTTAAAACATATCATTGCACTAACAGTATTATCACCTCTGCCATGCTAGAGCATCAGCAAACTAAGGAACAAATGAAGAAACATTAAAACATCACCTTGCATAATGGTGAGAAAACACATGGAAAAAGTAAGCTACAGAACTTTTGCTTTTTCATGCAATGCATCTCATCTCTTATTTTTCATTACACTTTCAAAATGTGAACATCTGGCAGGCAACTAAAAATAATCAGGAAGGTTCAATAGAGACAAATAGGGGTAGAGCAGCACTTGCAGCAGCAGAGATCTCAAGTAACAAAATGCAGCCCCAAATATTAAACACAAAACTGAACCAAGTGCAGACAGCAAGGGAATAGAGCTGAGAATTTGCTTACAATGGTACTGAACTAACCAAACACATTGATCAATCTGTTATCACACATCCAATTAGAATCTAATTTTGGAGATCAGAGGAAATTGCAATTCTAATCCGAAGATGACAGGCACTGTCACAACTGTAACTAACTGCTGTAAAAGACACAGGGTACACATCTCTGAACATCATCACTGAGCAGCTTGAACAGGCCTAAATTCAGAAAAGATGTGTAAGAATTCTTGAAGAGATCATCACTTTCCTTAAAACTAGCTAGAGACCTTCAGAAGCAGCATTTGAGATTTGAATGTGTTCATTATAATTACATTTCTAAATGAGAACAAGTTTAGTTCTTTCCCCATGCTTCATCCTCTAATAATTTTACTATTACTGATTGGAAATAAATTAGATGAGCAGTAGCAAAAGGAGAAAAGGAGGGCAAAAGAGAAATAAGGAAAATATTATTGTGAGATCCTAAATTACTATTCCTTAACTCACTATTTTCTTTCAGAAGGATTATTTAATATTTTTAAAGTATTTTACAGACTTGTCAGATTTTCATACAAAGATCTGCTCTATTTACACAAATGCTTATTTTTAATTTGATGGTAGTGGCTGCTGATCACATGATCCATAAGAAAGAAGAGGAAAAATAAACAAACCGTGTATAGAAAAATTTCTATTTATGCTAATGAAATTGGAAAAAAAAAATCTCAAAAAAATCTCTGACATAGAACTTTATACACCATAGACACCATTAAAGATATTTTGCAGACAAAAGGTTAAAATTAGGCAGCCATAAACTCAGAAAAGAAAAACAGATGGAAAGAATCTTGTCTGAAATATATGGAAACACAGAATTATTTATTCTATAGTACCTTTTTTTCCTTTACTTTTTTTTTTTAAATCCTTTCTTTTCAATCTGCCTTTTTGTGCTGCCTAACTTTTTGTATTTGTTTCTGCCAAGGACAGTCAGCTGGCCAATAAGGGCAATTAGATCAGCAAGACATCACATAATTGCCATGGATTTTGACCCAAATATCATTCAGGAGGAAGCTGATGGGAAAAACAAAACAAACAACAAAAAAGCCCTTAAATTTTTAGGCAGACAGACTTCATAAAAAAGATACAAAATAAACAAACAAAAAACCCCAAAGCTAATTCACCTGAAAATTACCCACTACATTTGCTGCTTCTTTTTTTGTTCCTGCTTTCATAGTTCTACAATAAGACCCCATTAGTTTGCCCTTATTTCAACCCCTTCTATCCATCAGGCCATTAGGATTTCAATCATTCCAGGCCCATGAGGGCAGTGGTTCTTTCTTGTTCAGAGAACACAGTTACCATGGAATCACAGAACACCCTAAATTGGAAAGGACCCACCAGGATCAGAGTCCAGTTCCTGGCCCTGCACAGGACACCCCAGAGTCACACCCTGTACCCAAGAGCATTGTCCAAATGCTCCTGGAGCTCTGTCAGGCTGTGAGCACTGCCCTGGGGAGCTGTCCCAGTGCCCAAACACTCTCTGGGTGAAATCCAAACCTTTTCCAGATACCCAGCCTAAATGTCCCCTGGCAGAGTTTCAGGCCATTCCCTGGGGTGCTGTCACTGGTCACCCCAGAGGAGAGATCAGTGCCTGCTCCTTTGCCTGCCCTCGAGAGGAAGCTGCAGATTTCAATAAGGTCTGCCCTGTCTCTTCTCTGTTACACAGTTATCAATCAGAAATGCTCATTAAAGACCCATTACTAATTCCAGGTTAAACTGGACAGGGAGGACACCCTTCTTCCTTTGGAGCTCTGTGCTGGCAGATGCCTCTGCTCCCTTGTGCTTCAATTATGCCACTGATTGCTGAAAGTATCTTTTAACACTGAGGAAAAGCAGCCACAGCCGCTTTAACAGCAGATGACAAAGCAGGATACACAAACAGTTATGAAATACTAAGCCCAGAGGGACTAATTTTATTCTTTAATTACATAAAACAGAGCAGAACACAGTAATTTCTGCACCCATCCCATAAGTACCAACTGCTTTGCTCTAGAATCTATTTTTAATGGTAATGTCTGGGTCTTATCACAGAAGTTAATTTTAGTTGAAAGAGAGAATGTGTGAATGAATGCTTTAAATATTTACTCTAGATTATGTCATATGCAGCATTATTGCACTAAATCACCTCACCTCTTCAGATTACATGGGAGCACAGAAAACTCATCCTCCAAAAATTAATGATATTTTAAAAACTAATTTTGTGTTGAACAATTACAACAAGAGAGAGTTTATATCTCTCTTCAGATTCCAACCTCCTACAGTATCTTTTGCATGTCCAAGGAGGAGTCCTATGACAAGTTCAGCAGAGCAGGAAGATCACTGTTACACTTCAGCTCTTCCTCTCAGGAGTAAAATAAACAAATCTTGCATTTCAAGACCATCACAAATACTGGGGGGCTGAGGGATCAACATCTGCCATAACCTAAACTATTTAAATGCCTTAACAACTAAAAAGGAATTTATAAAAAACATCATGATAAAGACAGACAGACTTTGGTTCCGTGGGCAGTTTGTAATCAGAACTGCTCCCAGGTGCTTCACAGTCAGGCAGGAAAACACAGATTTAACAGCAGTCCATGTACAAAGGCAGACTGGACCAATATTACAGATCAAAAGCTCTGACAGAACTCAACTTAAAAGAATTGCTTCCTCAAGGAAAAAAAAAAGCACTATTTTCTCCAAGATAAATTTGGTTAGAGACCGATTCTTTCTCAGAATGTATTTCCCCCACATTTATAGAAGGTCCTAACTGAGCCTGAAGTAGATTTAGAAAACTTTCCAACTTGCTACCAGAGCATGAAAGTTTAGGACTTCACTGGAGGAAATTGTGGGTGTTCCCCAAAAAATCCTTTCATTCCTGGGGACAAGCCCAGATCAAATATCGCATTTGTCAAACAAAAGCCTAATTGCAAAGGTGTACACAGACATCCAACTCAGAAGCAACCCCCATAATAAATGTGGTTCTAAGGCATGGTTAAGTGTAAATGAGAATCTTTGAGGCACAAACTAGAGAAGACAAAAAGCAATTTGTTTAAACAGATGTTACAGTACGGGAACAAAAGACTAATCAGACAGCAAAAGTAGTAAGTTGCTCAAACTTAAAATTGGTGTGTAGTTTTAAGAAATGGTGATTCTAGGATAAAATTTTTAGGATTAGCAAGGTTTATGGCAGTGAAAAGACACACAGAAAGGCAAGGTTTGTGCAACTGCCTTGATAGGAGAAGGTCTTGATAGGAGAAGAATTTTTCCAGTCTCCAAAGCAGTAGTATGTGCACACCTATGGAACTGAACTACGGATGAAGAAGCATGATAACAGAATTCTTAACTAGAAGGAAGTTGCACAAGTCTCATGCTACTTTTAAGAAGGAGTTTTCTAGGACTCTGGCTATAAGAATTCTTCCTGTGAGCATGAACTCCAGAAGAAAAATGTTACAAAAACTTAAGTAGACCATTGAAGTTCTCCTATTGTATGCTATTCCATTTCTTTTCTTACTACAACCCTTACTGCGTGCTCTTACTCTCGTTATATAAAGGCTATTTCCTCTTTCTGATATAACTTTTTTTCACCACCTTCTTTCACAATAGCATCAGCAATGGTCTTTTAATGTAATTTAACATTTTCATGCTGCTTATGTTATAGTATCTGCACTGTCCTACGATTCTGTCAAAAAAATTCTTGTTAAAAAATAGACACGACTGTAAAACGTGCTATTTAGACACTTCCAAAGAAATTTAGCAGGGTGTGCAAAACTCACTTTGAAACATCATCTCATCAGGTTTGCTCTCTCAGAATAGCTTGAAAAAAGTAGCAATGCCCTAATTTATGGGTGCTTCTCTCACCAGCCATCTGCCTCAAGCAAAACAGCTGCCAGTGATGCAAGCTGGGAAAGTGGCCAACCTGGCTCACGTGCAACTATATACCCAATAGAGCAATTAATAAGTCACAAAACAGTGCCCAATTATGCAAGAATTTCTGAATCTTGGGGCTCAGAACAGGGTTAAGACAGCATGAGAAAGCCTGAAGGAACTCTCAGCATTCAACTCCACTGTATGGATGTTCCAGCACCACCTGATCTTCCCTTCCTAGTAGGTTTCTTCAAAAAAATGAACCCAGATGCCAATATTTAAATTGCAGGAAATATCTTAAATAATTGCTTAAGCCCCAAGACTCACATAATGCTACTTTTCATTTAAAAAGCACAGGGTATTTATTCATGAAAAATGAGTCAATAATGATTTACACAAGTGACATTATTCTACCCTACTTATGCAAGCAAATTAGAACATTTTTTCTATTGTCTTCTTCCAAATATCACCATCTGAATTTTGTGTATTTTGTTTTTTAAAAGAATTAATAATTTAAAATTTAATAAAGAAATCCTCTCCAGACACGAACTGAAATGCAGCCAGGGTTATTTTTTGGCAGGTAGAAAGCAAGATTCAAGCTGAGCACATCTCAGGAAGTTTTGACAGTTGTGTCATTTCAAATTAATTTTCAATGCTCTTTTGTTCACAGCAAGTTTCACTAATTGTAAAAATATAAGAAAATTAAGGTCTACACATGTTTCAGTCTCTGGGGCTTCCATCAGGAAGAAATCAGGCTATGTTAGAGCTAAAAAGATTAATCTACACTTTGTGTTTTGTCAGATTAACTGGAGGAGCTGTGTATTATGAAACTGTCTCCAGGTTTATTAAAAAGAACACAGACTGATCCATATGCATAATATAAAAATCAAACCAGAAACGTGATTAAACATGTAAATAAGCCTTGTTTGGTAGCAGTTTCCTGTTTTGTTTTCTGACATATGAGGGATACTTGTTTGTCAAACTATTGTTACAGTACCATTTCTTGGCCAGCATCACTACAAAAGGAGATGGTCAAAAGTGAAGAATACAACTATACCTCTGTTACAAGCCCAATCCCAACGTTACTTCCCCAAATAACAGTATAAATTATATTAGTTTCAAATGCAGACAAACTGAGAAGATGCCTAAATCTCTCCTACTTTCTCTCTCTCCCCTGCAAAACAAATTAAAATAAAACATAGCAATTTGTTTACAATTCTGCAAAAATCAAAAATTATCCATCACATTCAATTAAATAGAACATTAGAAATTCATAAGATCAAAATCAATATGGCAAATTTTAGCTCCAAAATTGTAAGCATCTTCTAAGAGGTACATAACAGTCCCATGCTTACTCAACCAAGCTACTTGGTTCAACAAGACACTTTCAGAGTAGAGAGGGAGCAGCTGGAGGAAGACAGAACCATAAAGAACTTCTCTTTAGAAACTCCAGGATAAAAAGGCAACAGGGAAACTCCTGCTTGATTAACTGACACCTGCAATGAAGTTAAAGATTTACTGAAAGGAACTCTGTTCCTTGCAGTTTTAGCAAATCTTTTGGAAAGGTCTCACTTCAAGAGAGAAAATCCAGAATCAAAAATTCAAGACTGATGTCTCAAAAGTTACGTAATAAAACATTGCATGGAAAAAGAGCAAAAGGGGACAGTCAAAAACAATACAACAAAACATTGAAATGAAATTAAGACTGCCATGCATTCACTATGTTTGTGAGGTCTTTCTCCCACAATAACCTCTATCTGGCAGAGCATAGACAGGATCTTGCCCTGAAATCATTAATACCTGCAATCCCAAAACTTAAAGGAACTGAATCATAAGTCACATCTACCCCTTCATCAGTTTCTTTAAATGATGCAACATGTCCAAAAGCTAGCAAGCAAGAGGGGACAGATGTACAGGTAAATACAGACAGCTCAGACACTGTCCTGCACCCTTCTGCCTGCAAGGCAGAACCACATGAGCTTCACTTCCTTTGGAAACTGAGCTGAAATACATATTATACCCCCAATACTATTTACTGAATAAACATACCTCTTCCTCCAAAGGAATTGTTCTTTCTGCACTAGTAACTTCTAAAAAAGGAAATATAATAATTCAAATCTATCAGTTGCATGAATCTAGAATGATAAAGTTGTGAAAGGCATGAAAAAATGCAAGGCAACTTCCCCAGAACATTGAAGGGATGCAAAGGAGCTGTGTTTCTCCTGCCACTGCACAATCTCTCCATTCCCACATCACACAGAAATGCTGAGGCCATGGGGTTGCCCCTCAGACTCAGAGAAGGTCAATATTTATCTCTGACCTCAGCCCTGGCACAGTTTTGCTACTTGCACCACCCTAAATTTAGCTTCGTAAGCCTCAATACAAAGTGCACTGTCAATACTCACAAATCCCTCTGTCACCTTTAAGGAGTGAAACAAAAACAATCAAAACCTTTACAAAAATATTTAGCTAGATAATAACTCCACAAACTTTTATGACACAGCATTTACCCAACTAATAACTGGCTTTAGAACAAAAGGCCTCCTATTACCTCACTATTTATACACAGAGGATAAAGCTGACAGGACAGAAATGCCTATTTGGGGCCTGCCATTTACTTAATAAAGTCATGGCATGAGGTACAAGCCAAGGATTGACCACTTCTGAAAACCAGGAGCCATCTGTCACACACCAACATCCTGCAAGCGCTCCAAGGGCTTTAGGAGCATCTCTAGTCAGCCATACCAGGGTACAGTTGTGAAATTTTCCATTCCACTTCACAACACTCCTGATTTTGTGGGAAGTTTAAACCCATAAATAATCATTTTGCAGAATAAGGAAAGAAAAGAAAATGCATCTTTATGCAATATAAATGTGGTTTGTGTAATCTGTAAAAAGAGTAAGATTTCAGTTTTTGTAATGCAGTCCTTTTGGGCAAGGATCAAGTTTAACTTGAAAAGTGAAACAAGTTACATGAGTCCCACATAACAATAAAACTAAAATGTATAAAATGGCTAAAGAATTGTTTCCTTAATTTTTTTATCCATAATAATAACAAGCCAATTTTTTCTTTTTTTTTTTTTTTTCTCTTTACTCTTTTTTTTTTTTCTCTTTTCTCCTCCTCTGCCATAAGCTCTTGTGTGTTTAAAGTTAAAACAATGACAAAGACATTTGCAGGAAAATCAAAGTGCTACAAACCAAGGAAGGTCAAAAGTGTGACGTCAGAACTGAACTTTACTCTACAATGACACCTTTTACACCTCACTATCACATTTCAACACACAGGTTGAATGTATTTTACCTGTTTGTTTTTCAGTGTAATACCCAATAATTTTTAAAAATCTACAGATCTCCAGGGTCCTCTTCAACCTCAACCACTGTGATGGGCACACAGCAAGTCTGGAGTCCCAAATGAGATCAAGCAGACTTTTAAAATTTCAGGAAAATTCTAATATTTTTTCCCATCATTGAATCACTTTGTGAAAGAAAACAAAAATTTGCTTGTATGCCCATATCTAGACACTGAATAACTTCAGAACTGGGACAGAAGCTGATTTCTTAATGAAGCTTAAATTGGAGCTTTTTGCCTTCTTTGCTTTTCTATACTAGTTATTATATTTTGAAACAAAAAAATGAGTACATAAATACTCACTATCAAAACACAAACCAAATACAATCACTAGCTATTTCCAGGGGTATAAAAGTAAACAGAAAAATCCTACAGGTTGATTTCTGCATCATCAATTTCCTAATTTTAGTTAAAAATTCCAGTACCTCCTGCCACCACCCCTCTTCCTTTGTGGCATTGATCAAAAATAGGATGGATTTTAAAAAACTACTTGATGACTCATAGTTATTAGATCTACATGGTTCACACTATGGTTTTCTCATCCTTGAGTGAACCTTTCTGGAAGCAGGCTAACAAATGTCTTTCCCAAAAAAGCTCCTGAAAAACTTTCTTATTTCAAAACAGCCAGAGCTTCTTATAACACCACAGATAACACCATGCTGGTCATAATTTTATACACAACTTCTGTGAATTCAAACAGTGTCATTTGAAACGTCTAAGGATGCAGCCTATTTTCAAGTTACCACTCTGAAAAACTACATCAGACACCATAAATCAAATAACTCAAGAGGCTTAATGGTCTCTCTGGGCTCCCCAGCAGGGTGCTGAGGCACTGGGCAGAGGATGCTAAAGCAGCTCCTGCCTTCAGTCAGCTCAGGTAACAGCCCTGCTGCAGCAGAGAGAACTAAACTAATTTAAAACCTTTTACCACAGCTCTGCCATTCCAGACACACGTCATCATGGCCATTAGGGCATTTCAGAAAGCTCCAAGTTGCCTAAATCTGCACAGTGCCATGGTTTTGTGCTGAGCTGTAGCATAAAACGCACTGGATTTGGAAAGCAGTAAGACCCAGATCAACACAACCTGTGGAAATGTTTCAGGGGGTATGACAACATGAGGACAACATGCTTGGAGTATTGAGCACCTGATAAATAAGGGCTGATGATCTTACACCTCAAGCATGTGTTCAGTGATTCCTCTTTATGGCATCACTCCAAGCTGATTACGTACAGAGACTGTTAAACACAAAATACGTGTCCAGTGAAACTACAGGACTGGTCAGAAATTACAGAAAAAGTTTATGCACTCCATCAGTCTGACACATTGCATACAGAAGAAAATTTTTTAAAAGGGAAACAATTTTGTCTGGAAGATACTTTCTACAAAGTGCCACTCACTATGCCCCTTGACTGTGGTGGTTTTTGTGGCAATAATATAAACTTATGGTCATCTTGATTTGACTTTATCCTCTTTTTTTAAGACAATCTATGCCTTCTTCCCCTGAAGAGCTTAAATTCCCAAAACATCTTCCTTAAAATCTGGGATTAAGCTGAGAAAGTGCACAAAGAATCACATAAGCACCAACCTTTTGAAAGTTTCAGACAGGCTTTTTTTTCTCCACTCAGAGACAACTTGTGAGCTGCATTTTATAAAATTATGATAGCAAAGGCTACTTTTAAGTGGACAGATTGACAGATAAGAGAAAACAAAAATATTTTTCCTTTGAGAAGACACCAGTCTGCACTTGGACAATAGCAAAAGCCTCTGCCAAGCAGAAACAAGTTTAGAGGTCAAAACCTAGTGCCAGTATTGCTATCTTGAACAATAATCACTGTATCCAAAGAATGCCTTTGCTGCTGCATTAATATTTCTTCTGTGAGGAAGGAAAAATGCAGACTGAACCTCACAGGATTGCCAGATATCCTGCATAATTAAGAAGTTGTGTTCTAGTGGCCAATTCTATAGCCTTATGAAAAGCCTTTATGGTACGGCTTTTCCTGCATTTCTGAAGTAACTGTTGTTTTTCCAAACACACAAGAGTCAAGGCATCCAGAAGAAGTGGTTATTATGCAGATAAATTGTACTTTCCATGCACAGTTAATCTGCATATGCACACTTGAGTTCTCTGACATCGTCCAAGATTTTAGCATCTAAACTCTGGCAACCCTAAGATATTGCCAAATTTCCACAGACAAAGAAAGAGTCTGTTTCAGCTCCAGATGTGATTGTGACTAAGGAGCTGCTTCTGACCCCCCTCCTCTCTCCCACTGACCTTGGCAAAATACTTGTAAAATGGGACTACTTATATTCATGAGCTGCCCTCTCAGAACTTGTTCATCACTGCATCCTCAGTCTGTACACAAAATGATTACTGGGGGCAAAAGATGCAAATTTGACTTTTCTGATATTATTAACACACAAATGTTGAACCAAATTGCTACAGGCTGGTAGGAAAGAAAAGAAGTCAAACTGCTGAGAAATCAGCATCTTACATAGCAAGCAGACACAAGCTGTCATTCTGAAAAACAGAATTTGCACTGATGTAGGCAGGAAAAGCTGTAAGATGGTTTCTCATGGTTTAAAAAATTTAAGAGGACAGCCGAGTAAATGACAGAAATTGCCTGCCACAGAAGAAGAGACAGCTTTTCAACTAGATATTCATTTGACTTCATCTGTTTAAACCTAAATCTTCAGAATATATGTCAAATGATGAAACCTTAAAAAAATACATATCTCAAGAGACTCTTATCATCTATGTAAAACTGTCAGTCACCTGTGACACTGTGAAACTACTGTATAGAAAATTAACTCAACCTTTAATCAAAACAAAGAGAAATGCTGAGATTCCTCATATTAATGTTTTAATAAATTCAATCAACCCATTTAACTTTCTTATATATGCTGAGCAAGCAGTAGACCAAACTTTTTTTAGTATTGTAAAGAAAGTGCAAAGTAAACCCTTAGAAGTTATGAGCAAAGTAATAAAAGCTCTAAAATTAAAAAAAAAAAGCTTTTGAAGCAACAGAGTGAATCCCAAACCCTCAATATATATGCCTCTTAACTCTAGAAAATGTGAGTTACGGGGTTTCTCAAATGGCAGAAGCAGAGTAATAGAGCCTGACTCAAGACTGCTGCAGTTTCACATGGAGGTGACTCTGTCCCTGCTCTCTGGGACATTTTCCTAAGCATTAGGGCCCCTCAGACACAACCATCAGACAATTAGAGTGGCTCGAGCTGCTACTTTACAAATGCTCCAACAGAAGCATCTCAGTCTTTTTAAAAACCAAAGTACTTCAAGTTATCATCCCTCAGAGATAATACACAGGGAATATCTAACTGCACTGGAAATAAAAGCAAATCCACGGGCAATTACTGCAGAACAGCTGATGTACCTTAAACCAGCCAAGCCATGGCAACACACCCACCCACACAGCTACATGATCATGGGATAAAAGGTTAACTTAGACCATTTTAGAGCAAGGAAACAATTTAGCATTTCTTTCTATTCCACACTTTCAGTGTGATCTCATATGTTCCTTACTGTAAACCTTCCAAACTGTGATGCAGATTAATTTTCTAATGTGTTTTTTACAATGATGTTTAAAACAACATCTTCTCCAAGACAGATGAAAGCATTATGATAAATACTTTAAAGACAAAGACAGAAATACAATTGACATAGACTGGTTAGCGGCATAACAATGCTGTATCAGGCAAAGATTCTTTGTCACTCACTTTTTACAACCACAAAATGACCTTCTGTCACCATATTTTCAACTCTGAAACAAAACAAGGCATAGCTCTTAAAGCTTCATCAACTACAGAATGTCTCTAATTATCAACACTGATTATTTTCACTGAACACATCCAGGCTGTACCTGGAAAAGAGAAAAATGATAGCTGGAAAAGGAAAGGTTTTATGATAATCCTTTCCAATGGAAGAGATTTGAGGGCTGTTTATATGGTAACATTTCAGGCAAAACTGCAATGCATAGATGCAGGTTTCTCAAATGCATCCCATGCTTTACTGCACTTAAAACTCCAATATTTGAATTGAAATATATCAAAATCACAGCACCACTGCCACGTGCTGCTGTGTTATTAACAAAGATTTCGATTCATGACTGGCAGAACTGGTTCTGTTGCAGCAGAACAATTGATGAGCTGTCACATTCCTTTTTGGTGATGTGTTCAAGCGGTTCGTCATCACTCACTCCAGCAACCAGAAAGCGTTTGTCAAAATTCCATGGAGAAAATGTATCTGTGGAGCTCTCAGTCACACGAAGTAGACTCCAGTTTGATGCAATGGTTACGTTTGGGAAATATCATGCTAATGTGTGTGTCTAAATAGAAAAAGAAACAAACACTCCCCGTGTCAAAACACTAAGACGTCGTTCTAAGGGACTTGCAGATGGGCAAGTGAGGCAGAAATTTTGTCTGCCTGCAAGGATTATAGCAAGTGTGAGCTGTCACATTTGAAAAACAACAGATCAGGCCCACAGAAAGAACAGAGTGCTCTGCTGCTTTATTGTTCAGGGTACAGCCCCAAAATTGAAGACTACAGTTGAAAACTGCTCAGCCATTTTTCTTTTCACTTCCTCCGCTTTTGGTATAGTGCCTCCCATGATAACACCTGAATATTCACACACATTCTTACACAATTAGTAACAAAGTGCTTGCAAAATATTGCAGTGCTTTACTGATCAATACCTCAGATTAAAAAAAAATTAAATTATCTTCCTAAATTTGGATGCCTAACTGAAGGTTCAGTTTCTTTCACAACTTAGACTTTAGCCACTCAAAGTAGGATTGATGGACTTCAGTTACAGCTGCTGGTTCCTGTTACTGCAAAACAGATCCACATTCACAAAACACAAAGCTAACAAATAACAAAACTGAAACACACACAGGCTGTTAGGAACCACGCGGGAATAACAAGATTTTAGTGAAATGCCAAGGATCTCACACAAAGAAATTTTGGTGGCAAAGTCAGAACAAAATTCAGTTCTCCAATGTAATGTTTAACTGTCTCAAGCCTAAGTACATCTCTTTTTTTCTGATCTCCAACTCAATTCTTTACACTTACTTGTGGTCACAGAACTGGGAAATACATTGAGAAAACAAAACAAATCTCTCATTGCTCACTGTGTTGTACCAAAAATTTCAGGAATTGGAGGGAAAAGGGGGACAGAAGAGGTGTATGGAATTATATATTTAGAAGTGGAAAAATCATAGGCACAGTATTATTTAATTATTTTAATTTTTCAGAAACACAGCCCATTTTAACTTTCTTGTTGCTACATCCTAGTTGTTCTCAAGGCACACCAAAACTCTGAAATACCACCAGTTATCATCACACTGATGGAGTGAGAAGCCAACAGACCCAAGCCATTGGAGCAGGGAATGGCAGAAGTCAGCTTAGGGTTTCTTTTTCTGGTGAGTATTAGATATCACCAAGAGCCCTTCACAGGAACTCTTGCAGCAGAGGGAGATGGTGTCATCCAGGTTCCTGATGTTCCTCAAGAGGCTCAAATTTCAGCATGTTCTCTCAAATACAAGATTTACAGCCTCAGCCATTCAGCATTAATCCAGACTCACCCCATCCCTCCTTATTCCAGTTTCATTCTTCAGCAATCTCCAGCTATGTTTACTCACCAAAGCCTCCTTGTCTAGCATGTCAATCTCATTACTCCAGACATAAAGTTATCCCACCCTCACTCAAGCTCAAACTACCATTTGAGCCTCCTCTCCTTCAGTCCCAAATTCTTCCCCTCTGCTTGCCAAAACGTTGGACTTATTTTCTTCTCCACACCCACATCCCGTTCTTATCCCTGCTGCAATCAAATCAGGCAAGACAAGGCAAGGGAGAGACAAAGCACAGAGGAAACTGTTCTCCTGTTCACTTCTGGGGCACAGCCCAAGCTCAGAGAAAAAACTACAGGCCAAGTCCACTTCAGATCAGATCATACACATTGTGATTAAGTCCCCAGGTACTATGTTACAAAGATGAGAGAAAATGGAGCATATGCAAAAAAACATTTTTAAAAATACAGCTACTCTGAGAGCAAAACTTCAGAAAGAACACCCCACACATCCTTGCCATAAAGGCCATTTCTATTCAACTTCCAGTCTTGTCCTGCAATAGAGGACTTTGACACAATATTCAAACCAATGAAGGAAAAAGAAAGAAATAAAAAGGTAAATTTAGTCCATGTGCCAATTTAGTAGCTTTCAGTTTGGAAAAGGGAGGCAAATACAAATTAGATTATAATTTAGAAATCAATTTACTAATCAATTTTGGCTAGACAGGCTTAACAGAAGCTTGACTTCCCTTCAGACTCCTTTATCTAACCTAACAAATATGACCTCCTATGTGGAGAGGTAAAAAACCATACAAACATTAACTCAAATACACCTAGGTTCAGGCCAGGTTTCACATTTTCATGATCTATGGCATTATGTAAAAATGAGCTTCACGTGCTTGTATTTTGAGTTGCTCAGGAGGGACTCCCTGCATTCCTACTAAAAAAATACACAAAGTAAAAGCAACTTGTGGACCTACTGTATATCCTGTAATTCTTGCTGTCACACACCAGCTGCCCCTGTATTTGGCATTCCAATCAAACCACATTCTTCCAGCTCCTCAAATTCCTGATAACTGGTAATTCAGGTGACAAAGTGGAGGGAGCACAACCTTCTAGAAGTCCAAGCAGACTGTAGTAGAGAGATCTTTATTATCTGCAAACTTGCAGTTCCTTAAAAAAATTCTCACAAGCTGGTTTGATGTAAGACTCAAAGTAGCAGTGTTGTTTCCTCCCCAAAACATCTTTCTCTGAAATGAGTCATTTAACATTTGTTATGATTTCTACCAATTTGCTGCTATGAAAGTCGTAATTATTGGCCAACAATTCTTTAGAGCTTTCTTGGAAACTTTTCATTAAATGACTTGCATTGGCCAACTTGCAGTCAGCAGGGACCTAATCAAATTTAAGTAGAAGGTTGAACATGACATTCATCAGTTTGGGTGGTTTTTCCTCAAGTGTCTTGAGAACCTTGGGTGTGCATTATCTGGTCGAGTTTGCTGCTCTCCTGCTAGCAAATGTATTTTGCAACACTTAAATTTTACTTAAAGCCTCTGAAACATTGCCAGTGAACTTCCAGCACAGGCATTTTCTCCAGATTCTCCCACAATTAATTTCCTCAAAACCAATATTTTCTTTACCTGCTGTGGCCTCCTCTTGTATGGATGGTTCCTTCTGTTTCTGAGAGCCTGCTAGTTCTACAGGCATTCTAGGAGGCTTCAAGCTTCTAACGCATTTGTACAAACACTATTAATTTTTTAGTATATCTTCTACAAGCTGATAGATTATTTTTTATCTGCTTTGAATTATTACATTTATTCTGTCTGTTCTAAATACAATTATTTTAAGAATACTTACTTTTCCTATGAGCCCTTTTTAGCATCCTCTTTAATCATGGCATTTCTCTTTTTATCTTTACATCTTGTTCTGATGAATGGCATGCATTTGCCTCAAGTCTCCAGTGTGATGTCTTGGAACAGTCCTGATCTTGCCTGCAGGGATTCTATTTCATTTACTTTCCCCTTTTATTTTAAAAGTTTTTCTGAGCCCAGGTGTAACAGATATTTTGCCTTCCACTTCTCCAACATGAATTCTGACTGATCATGGACACTGCCATCATTATTATAAGAAATGCAGAAATGTTCTCTGATTGCTATTTTGAAGGAGAGCCTAAATATCTTCCTCAGGAAGAAGTTAACACTTGTGTTTCCTTTTCCGATTGGCTGCTCTAATAAACAATCACTGATGTTATCTAAACATTTCATCCCAGCACCCACCTTCATGCAAAATCTGCACCAGCCACATAAAGATATGCCTAATTCATGTAGTTTTAGAATTTTTCAGGTACCAAGACCTCAGAGGGGAGAGAAATCTTCAGTTAAAATTAATACTGATACTACCTCCAACTCATTCAACCTCCAACGATTTATAATTATCTGGATTCTTCAGATTTGTGAGATTTTCACTATTCCTAATTCAACATGAAAGCCAACTTGTAAAAAATGGCAATAGTGTTCTTTATTTTGTTCAGACTCAAACTATACTAGCGTGTTATTTCTACACATAACATCACTCTCCATTTCTAATTTTCTGAATAAAGCCTGGTATAAGGGACTATCGAACTTGTTAAATCCTATACCATAAATCTAGAGTACTACTGATGCAGTGAGGAATTTTTACAGACCTTGGAAAGACATTTTTCTGTTACAGATTGTTTAGAAACCATCTCTTAGTGGTCCAGTCCATCAAACAGCTCCTTCAACCCTTATAATAATGAAGATATTAACAAGCAGCAAAAGATCCAAGCCTCAAAAGAGATGCCAGTATCCTCCTCTGATGGAGGAGAATGACATCTAGCAAGGACCTTTGTGTGGCAAGGTTTTGGTAGCAGGGGGCCACAGGGATGGTTTCTGTGAAAAGCTGCATGTGTGCAGCTTATTCATTCTATATTACATAATCTGTAGTGAAGGACAAGAATCATATGGCCTCACTTCTTTCTCCAGTTTAAGAGGTGCAAATTTCTGACAGTTCTATATGGAACATGTAAAGGAAGGCACAGATTTATACTGTTCAGAAAAATATACTTCAAAGCTCATTCTATCATTACTTCCTTCAGCAACCTTAAGAATCCAAAATCAATAAAAGTTTCACACCAGGATAGGGATAAGAGAACTAAATTTAAAATACCCACAAGACATTTAATTTTTGAAGAATTCAGTCATTGATATTGAAGGCTTCTAATACTGCAGTGGGAAGGCACCGCAACACAGAGTTAAAGCATATAAACATTTTCCTCTAAAATTCACAAGATTTCATCAAGATGCTGATGTAAACATCAGAGCAAGTAGAAGTTTGTGCTGTGCTATCAGAAGTATTCGGGTTTCAATGATATTTAAAGGCACAATGTGACCTGAACACAAGTTGCTCTGACTGCTGTGCTACAGAATGGGAAAATGTTAAAGGCATCTTAAATGCCTCTTTCAGAACACTAAACATTTATTCTGCTCCCACCACCTTCTGAAACACAGATTTAGTATGTGCTGATAAGTTTACACTAACACAATGAGCTAACAGACTGTTCCAGGTTCCTGGTTATAGCAATAAGGGTCTGGTTTTTTGCAAGTTTAATCCCATGAACAGAAAGATGGGATATGTAATGAAATGTGGCCTATTTCTACAATGACAGGAGAGTTATGAGCAGTCATTAAAGGTGCTGAGATACTTCCAGCTCATTCACAAAGCTAGCAAGGAGCATGCTAGAAAACCAGAGATTTATAAGCTAAAAAGCTCAGGCAGCACTAGCTCAGTAGCCACTGAGTGGCTGGAGTTCAACATTGACTCAATACTTAAATATTTGCTCAGCTCCTTTCCCAGGATTCACAGCCTGAGAAGAATTATGTGCTACTGCAAACATGCCCTCAGCAGTACCTGCACTAGTTAGCTATGTCTACACAAAACTTCACACCAACAGGTACAGCCTTCCAGGATAATTCTGCTTGCAAGGAGCCTCAAGGGGTCACAGAGTCACAGCGTGTCAATAGCAGACGTTTTCTTTGAAAGAATAAACGTTATCCCGTATCCCCGTCTCACCTTGGAGTGGTTGCCAACTTTATTTCCCTTGTGATAAGTTCCATTTCAAGCCTCATTTCTCTCAGGGTTAGAACTCCACATGTTAATGAGCAGTTAAGCTTTTACATCAGGGAAGGAATTCTCTTAGCAACTGCTGTTACCCAAAGTAGGATGACAACCATCGCCATCCCAAGTAGTTCAGGAACAAATGATGTACAACACATAAGACAACCAATAATTTTTGGCCAAGAGGAACAGTCAGTTTCTGGAATAAGGCAAAGCTACCAAGAGCAAAGAGAGAATAACTAACATTTCAGAAAATATGCTGTGAATCCACTCTAGAAACACCACATAAAACACCTGGATCCAAAAAAGCACACAGCAAAAGGAAATCAAAAAATAAAACCTACATGTCCAGACTGCCCCCACAAACTGCACTATGCATTCACATACTCAGCTGAAACTAATTCTTTCAGCCATACCTAGCTTAGGTACAAACCTTGCCCTTTTTTTGGCAGCCATATGTCAACTATCCCTCACAGAAGTGTTTATTCTGGGCTACAAAAATCTTCTTCAGGACTTATTTATGAACATTTTTGATTTGTAACTTTATAAGTGCACTATATTAGCTAACTTTTCTGTTAATTGTCTAACACATGCTAACCAAGCCCAAGGTGTATCTGTTGAAGTTCTCCTAGCCTTGCAAGGTGTTTCTAAAAACAAGAGCTGCCCAACTTTATCTCTGGAATAAAAGCAAAAGTCATATGAAATTTAGGAAGAAGACATTTATAGGATCAAAGATCAAATATGTATTTTCCTAATCTTTGTATCAAAAAAAAAAATCTCACTGATAGCCAGTTATCAGTGGGAGATTATTTAAGTTCCAGCATCTCATACATATTCACATTCACAAATTTTTGTATTTCCTTATTTTAAAAATCCAGCAAATAAATCCTCAAAAAGTTATAAAGAGTCAGCATGGGTATTCTTGCAAATCTAGAGCCAAATACTTCTCAATTTGTCTATTATAAATCTACAGAGAGCAGGTTACGGATCAGAGCCCAGTTACAGGTTCACAAACGAACAGAACATACAGGATGGTAACTAAGAAACCTGAGACCAGAATGGTTGTTATAGGCTGTACTGTAATTAAGAAATATAATAAAATCCTGTTGCTTTGTCTCAATTTAAAATAATTATGGTTAAGTCATAACTGTTCTTAAAAATGTTATTTTACTATTTTATACCCTTAATTCAAGAATGGGTTACAGTAGCTGCTTAACAAATTAAAGAACTTCATTAAAATAAATTACTATAGAATTTAAATTTATTTTGTAGAGTATCCCAGAGCAGCATTTTGAAATTGGACTGTTATAAGATCACAAGTCATAAAAAATGAACAAGGAAACAATGACCTTTTCTGTCTATAGACCTGTATTTTGGGACCTGCTGTGATGCTTTTTGAACTCAGTGACAATGAAAGAATAACTTTTGGAATAATACATTTCTTCACAAAATCTTTAAAAATTTGTTCTCTGTGAACAACAGCAGAATAAATACTTGCAAAAACCCGAACTCTATGTCCAAGGTGCATCCATTTCTCTGGAATTACGTAAAGACAGTTGAGGTAAATCCAGCTGATCTCACAACACCAAATCAACAACATTCCCCTGCAAAAAGAAACCAATGTAATACCATGGTATCTTAGCACAGTGGGTGGATTTTTCTGCTTTTCTTTTGTCTCCAGAGTTTTTTCCACAGGAACATCTGCTATCATTGGGCAGAATTTTGAGTTGCATCAGCCTGCAACAAAAAAATCCTAATAGCAAATAGTTATTAACCTTCAGGAAACAGAAAACCTGTGTATTACTGCAATATATTCAGAATATAAAATCTCATGAAGTTTGCTATGCCAATAGGGTTTCTAAAGTACCTTAAAATAATTTTTAAATCAATCACTTATTGTCATTGCTACAGTGAACTCCTGATTGGTGCAAATTCTGCCCAAGGAACTGGTCAGCAGAAAGTTAAACACATTAGAGTACTTTTTTACAGCACAAGAACCAGATGCCATTAGCATGGGCTAGGAACAAGACAGACCAAACCAGAGAGAGACAGTTCGTCCCCAACAGGGAGGAAGCAAACTGCTTTATCAAAGGATGCAAGGAGTTCAAATGTGTTCAAGAGAAAACAGGACAAAGGAGGAAAGGTCCATCCATTGAAAAGGAGACTGAACAGCATTGACAACTAAAGAACTGAACCGCACCAGAAAGTCCCCCAAGGTGAAAACAGGTGGAAGTTGGGAGAGTGTGGGAAGGTGGTATGGGAGAAAAGAAAGAGTATCATATGTGATCATATTTTTATCCTTCCATTGGCTTCTGATTACAGCTATTTTCTTTTCCCCCATGACCTTTAATGCACTTAATTGCACATTAGCCCTTGCGATGGACGGGAAGATGATAAGCAGCAACTTGTGATTATAGTTTTTATTGATTTTTCCCTTGGTGTGCTGCTTCTAGAGACACTGCAGTAGCAGGCAGATGCACTGGACAGACAGAAAAAGTTCTAACACACCCTTTGGCCCCAAAAGTCTTTAATATGACATCTTCAAGCCAAGGAGGTAGAAGATATTTAGCTGTTACAAACAGATGTTAAACTTGACCTTAGACAAAGATCAGAGATTGGAGACAGAATATTAAGATAAATGAACTTTTAATCTGACCCATTTTTATATTTTAATACTACTAAAACTCAGAAGTGACTTGACCATTAGTTCAAGAGCAGTTTACTGAATTAAATGTCATTTCCTAAGTCTGACACTCCTATTGAAAGCTGAAAAAATATCTTGTAGTAAAAACGTGGCTAAAGGGAGTAGAGAAGCTACCCTGTGAGGAGAGGCTGGGGGAGCTGGGCTCACCCAGGCTGGAGAAGCAATGGATTTTTGGCTTTGGGGGGAAAAGTCCTGCTAGTGTCTAACAGGAGGCCCTCACAACAACAAAGCCAGGCTGTACTCTGGTGCAGAGTGTGAAGATGTGAGGCAATGCTAAAACAAGGAGTTCAGTCCAGAGGCAAGGAAAAAATGTCTCACTATGAGGGCACACAAGCAGGGAGACAAGGTGAAGCAGAACACCCAGAGAAGCCGTGCTGTCTCCAGCCATGGAGGTCCTCAGGGCAGGAGGGGATAGCACAATATAACAACACCACATGATACGTAAAAGGTGGATGGAGACTTCAAGATTGGCAAGACCACCACCACAGCCACATTCAACCTGGACCTTATTTAGCTTGACCCTTTCACCTTTATACTTGCTAATATCCCCCTATGTCCCACAGGCACTTTTTTTTTTTTTGCTTTAATCTAAGTTTATTTGGAGCACTTGCTCTTGGCTTTTATTTTGTTCTGAAAGTTGCTGCTTCTATTCTTCAACCTGAAGAGGAGATTCTATTCTTGTTGTTTTTCTCCCTGCCCTATTATGCCATTCAGTACTGCTACTACAAAAGCTTCACTTTTTGGCCTACCATGACTACAGTCCCACTACTTTAATGAAAAGATTTTCATACAAAGAGGTTTTGCTACAGGTAATTTCTATTCATTATGGGTGTGCTGCAAGTATATTCAAGTACAAAAAAAATTTGCAAAGGTATTTTAGCCAGCTCCACTCCAACTCTATTTGACACAAAGGCATGCAGTGAAATATTCCAAGAGTATCATTCCAGCTTTTCCAAACGTATAGACTCTGGCCAAAAATCTCTAAGTTAATATGTTTCACTTAAACTGGAAATTGTAAGCCTGCTTTTGTTTCTACCAGTTCTATTTCCAACCTTGAGATCAGGTATGTGTGTAAAGCTTCATGCTATGACACAGCTTTCTTTCAAATTCTCATTCTAACTGTGCAGCAGAAAATAAGCAGCGCAGCTTCCCCTTTAAAGCAAGAGCAAAGAGAATATATACCCCCTCCTTATCATCCCCTGCAAACGAGATACTGTGGCATATGCAACAGAAGATACAGCTGCTAATCAAAATAAAATATATTTTAAAAAAATAAAAAAAGGAGCAGGGCATTGCAAACAGTACGTACGCTTATTTAAAGCAGTAATCTCTTTGGTCTAATCTAGTTACATACTTTCGTCTTTTCTAAGAGTCTGCCCACAGCAGATAAACACACAAACCTTCTTGTGCTGCACCAACTGACGTCAGCAGTCGCTTAGGAACCGCGTTTGGTGCAAAAGTGGTAGTACCGAAACTATGTTTACAATTGAAAAAGAATGAAGTATGCAGGGCTCACCAGAGCCTTGGGAAAAGAGACACACATTTATAAATGTAAACTACAAAAGAGCTGCTTGAAAAATTCGCTGCGTTTTCTGAGATATTTTATCTGTTTAAGTACCTTTATTGCTCTATGTAGTCACCAAGATTTTTTATATTTTCAATGGTAAAATTTTCACCCTGCCCAGAAGAAAAAAAAAAAGAGTAGTCGTCAGTTTTGCCAGTTTAGAATGTAAGCTTTGAGCTTCTTTCACTTCTGTATAATCTCTGAATGAAAATTCAAATCCAGTAACAACTTTATTGGGTAACTGTTTACAGGGACAAAGCCCTGTTGATCCCAGAGTGAGAAAACAAAAGATGCCACAAAACAAGCTGCACCAATAGAAATAATCATCCCATCACTATTTTCTAAGTAGTCAACTGTTTAGGAAGTCTAGTATTTAAGGAACTTAGAGGTGCTGTATTTTAAATAACTCAGTGGAAAAATTATTTAGAAGACCATGAAGAATAAACAACAGATGCAAAGCTGTTTGAGACAACTTTCTAAATCACCTGAATTTTTACAATTACAGAATTTGAATTTTTGAAAAAAATGTGTGTGAAAACTCTATGCACAGGCTTACTTATTAGTCCAGTGTAATTTACAAGTAAAGCTCAAATTCTAAATAGCCTGATACCTTCCATTCTATAACGTTTCTAACCACATCTGGAAATCCTTTGAATGAGAAAAAAAAAAATTGCGAAAAGTTTTTAAAATGGCATTTGAAGTGCTAGATACATGTATTATACTTCCTGTAAGCACTCAGCTCCAGTCGATGGAAATGAAGCAGTTTTCTCATCAGAGCTGGCCCTAATAGGAATGCACCGTAATGTTAGACATCATAACAGAGGGAGTCTGTATCCTGTGTGCTCACATTCCTCCTGCTGGCTCTGAGAAAACATGAAGGAAGAAGCTAAAACGCAAGTGGCCAAAAAAAGGACACTGCAGAGAAGAACACAGAATAATTTGAGTCAATATTGCAAAACCCAGAATGCTTATTTTCATATTCTTTTGACAGATATCCAATATGAAACCCCACATTCAACAGTCCCTCTCAACCCCTGAACTGTAATTATTTACTCAGACCTGAGGGGTGGTGCGTGCATTTATCAGGTTTTTGCTGCACAAATCTCCAATCAAAAGCAAAATAAAAAACAACAAACAAACAAAAACTGCACAGAAAGAGAACACAGTCTGCCTAACATAACCATTATCATAAATTTAGGAAGGCTAACTGGAATATATGTTATATCAAATGAAAGTGATCAAAATCAGGAACAACCCCCCTTTACTTCACCAAAAAAACCCACCATCCACGTGCAAAGTGGAAAAACTACAGAAAAGGCAGTAAACAGGGGTAAAGCTCTCTTTTTAAATACTTAGTTCCTGACATGCAAAGAATTTTACCCGTTCTCTAAAACCAAAACAACCAAAACGTGCAAGTGAAACCAACTTGATCTGAAGCAGATAATGACTGATTTTACTCATCTCAGTATTTTTTGGTCTTTTATCAGGAGCAGGAGAAAGCTCTGATTCCAATTTAGGGGTGATTCCAATGCACCCCTAAAGAATATTGTCTCTGGACAAAGTGGCAAGAACAGCTGTATGATCCCAAACTGAAACATTTCAACACCACCCAAAGGTCTAAGTAGTTTATCTGGAAATGAAGCAGAGTTATCTGAAGAACAAAAATGGCTCTGCTAAACTCAGCAATGCCTTACTTATTGATCCAGATAGAGTTCTGAAATTGCCTCAGCTTGCTTTCTGATTTATATGCCTCTACCTGGGCTCTAAGTCAACTGTTCCAGAATTCTGAATTTACCTCCCATCACAGCTCTCATCATGACAGCTGAAAACTGAGTTGCCAATCTTCTACCACCCCCAGAAAACAAAGCATGACTTTCCTGCTGCTGTATCTGGAACCAATCAAGGTGCTGAAGAGAACAACTTGCTGCTCAAATTGAGACTTTTGAGGGGCTACAGCACAGTTCAACTCTGCTTCCATGGACAGCAGCAGGAGACACTGTTCTCCCAGGTCTGGCAAACCTCCCAAACAAAGACTTGCAGAAGCCACCTGGATAATCTTTTCAATATGGCTTGGGATAGGAGGGAAAGAGCAAGAAACAAATGTCCAGTTGTTACCAAAAAACAACTGTGCCTGTGCACTAAGCACAGACTACACAGAATTCTAGTCAGAATTATGCTCCCACAATGACAGCTTTGTGACCCACAAAGAGGTAAGGCTTACTGGGGAATTATTTTGTTGTTCTAATAACTGGTCTTGGAAGTGGCCACGTTTCAAGTAAGTGTCTTTTTCCTTCTTCACCCTCCCCTTTTAAAGGTTAGCTAGTTAATTTTAAAACAAACAAAAACATCACCTCACTGCTCAAACAGATGACAAATGCCTATGAGCAATGTAATAAACTATGAACATAAAAACCATCTTTTCTGCCAGCAAAATGTGAACTTGGAAATAAAATGAGAAACATTCTTACCAACACTTAAGTTCTATTTCTTAGAGTGGGGCAAAAATAATTCTGAGCATCAGAAAAGAGTGAGGAAAATGAGTGGTAAGCAATGTTAAATCTTCAAGCTTTCTGGTCATTTAGTGAAAAGAAATTCTATGAAAACTCATATTTTGCTTGAAAAGCAAGCTTCTTTTCTTCATCTTTTTATCTGTCCATTTTACTACTTAGGGCTCCACAAGAATAGACTGTGACCTATTCTTTTATTGCTGAATAGATGGATCACAAAATAACATATCAGTGAGACAACTTTCTTTTACATCCCAGCAGCAGCAGTGAATCAAGCCTCACGCCAGATCAAAACTTGTACAAGCTTATCCTCCAAAGAATGGCTATTACCATTCCTATCTAGTAGCCTACTACACTGAAAAAGAAGTTGTAGACTCTGCAACAAATGCACAGAGCACAAAAAAAGAAAAATTAAAAAAAAATCAGCCAATAAATAAGTCAATATTTCATTTATACTGGTGCTGTCATTGCTAGACAGCTCATTTCCATAACTGGTAAAGACTGAGGAGCAACAAATTAAGTCCTTCTAACATCTCAGGAAATACACTGTCATGTCTCACTACAGAGGAGAGCATCTTCCCAAAATTTGAATAAACATCTCAACAAGGAGTATTAGGACAATAAATACACTTTTTCAGTAAAAGGATAAATGTGTCTGTGAGGAGCACAAATGATGAAATCCTAAGAAATTTTGTCTTATGACTGGATTACCTGGCAGCTTGGAGTTGGATGTCTATCCTTTGTCAAATTTCACTGAAATAAGCAAGGACTTTAAAGGTACTAAAGATGAACACTTCAGGCTGACCAAGCTGAGGCTGTTCAGCCTGGAGAAGAGCAGGTTGCATAGAGACTTCATAGCAACCTTCCAGTGTCTGAAAGGGGACTACAGGAAAACCAGGGAGGGACTCCATCAGGCACTGTTACGACATGACAGGGAAAAATTACTTCAAACAGAGAGAGCAGGTTTAGATTAGCTATTTGGAACAAATTCTTTACTAGGAGGGTGATGAAGCAGTGGAACAGAAAAGCTGGAAGTGTTCCAGGCCACACTGGATGGGGCCCTGAAGAACCTGGGCCAGTGGAAGGTGTCCCTGCTCACGGCAGGGGGCTGGTGGAACTAGAACATTAAGGTCCCTTCCAACTCAAACCATTCTATGATTTTAGGAATGATTGTATGACAGGAAGGTACTTGAATTAAACTAAAATGCATGCACACATACACTATGTGCTGATATATAAACTTGTCTATATTTATATTAAGGTCTTCATTAAAGAGAGGGTTATATATCCCAAATAAATTACCCTAGAGAAGTATGTCCAAAAAGAAGGTCAGAACTGCCACTTCAGAGACAATTTGGAAAAGAGACACCTGTGGTAAGGGAACAAAAATTCTCTACCAAGTTCAGATACATTTATAGAGTTATAGAAGTTTTTAAGATTGGGAATGAACTTTAAAATCAAGTCCAGCAAGGTTTAGTACTACCACCACATTGACCATTAAACCAAGTCCTCAAGTACCCTAACCACATGGTTTTTCAACAGCTCCAGGAATGATGACTACACTGCTCTCCCGTTCCAATGCTTTACAACCCTCTTCATGACAATTTTTTTCCTAATATCCAATCTAAACCTCTCCAGGGGCAACTTGAGGCCATCTCCTCTCATCTTATTGCTGGCTGCCTGGAAGAAGAGGTGGACTCCCACCTGACTACCACCTCCTTTTAGGCAGATGTAGAGAGTGATCAGGCCTCTCCTGATCCTCCTTTTCTCCAGGCTGAACACCCCCAGCTCCCTCAGCTGCTCCTCACAGGACTTTCCAGACCCTTCCCCAGCTCTCTGGACTCACTCCAGCCCCTCAATGTCCTTCCTGGGTAGAGAGGTCCAGAACTGGACACAGCACTCAAGATGTGGCCTCACCAGTGCCCAGTGCAGGGGACAATCCCTGCCCTGTCCTGCTGTCCACACTGTTGTTGACAGAAGCCAGGATGTCCTTGGCCTCCTTGGCCACCCGGGCACTGCTGGCTCATGTCCAGCTGCTGTCAACCAGCACTTCCAGGTCCTTTTCTGACACTTTTCCAGGCACTCTTCCCCCAGCCTGTAGTGCTGCAGGGGGTTGTTGTCACCTGACAGAACAATGTCTTGTATTAGAATTTAACAGGAAAATAAAATAGGAAACAGGAAATTATTCTTGCAAGACTTTTTGTCTTGTATCATAAAATTTAGGGATATATTTATGGTTTAGCCTCTTGAAAGGACTATGATTTCAAGAATCAGTGCAAGTTCAGAACTAAAGCTTCAATCATGAAAGATGTTCAGAGGAAACTCAACTTGAGAGCTCACAAAAACAAGCTGGTTAGACTAGAAAAAGCTACTTATAAAAGAAATGCTGAATCAAACAGTTCAATTAATCTCTCTTCAATGAAAAAAATCTATATTGGTACTTGAAAAAACTCATGTAGAAACTTCAAACTTACTAACACCATAAGACTTAGTCACATTACCATGTTTAAACAATGTTGACTCCCACTTTCACACTGAAACCGTTTTAATTAATTGCCTCAGGCCACAGAAAATGAGCTACTACTTTGCAAACTAGAAAATGCAGTTTCCCAGTGTGTATAAATGGTTATTAAAAATGATTACAACTGCTTAAACAAAGATATTCTGTACAGTTCATATCACTTATCAAACTAGTGAGAATACAAAGCAATATGGTTTAAATGTCAAAATGCAAAAGCTGCTACTTGATTTCAATAATTTTGGATTATATTTTTGACATTGGCAATTTTAATAACATAAAAGCTTGTGTAGCTCTCTTGAAATTAAGATATTTCAGTGTGAATATACAGGAAATTTTATAGTATTTAGTCATTAAATAAATATCTATCTCAAACTGGGGTGGGGAAGACAGGTATCTTCTGTGAATGCTGGACATTCTAATTTTCTTTTTATCCTTTTATAAAATTTTTAAATTTTGGGGCAAAAGTATTTTTTAAATTCAAGCTTCAGAGTAAATGCTCTAATAATCATTACCAAGTAACCAACACAGCAGAGTGCAGCAATTCTTCAGACAAAAAAAAACAAAACTAGTAAAGCCACACAAAGAACTCACAAGAAGCTGTAGAATGAATGGCATTAATTATCATGTCAATATTCCTAATTTTCATATTGAAAATTTGAAACATTTTGAATGCATAGTTGAATTTTCTGACAAAACATTGTCTTCTGAAAGTAGTCTTATTTTGTCAAAATAAGAATCCTTTACAAATATTCCAAGAAAAGAGAGACTAAAATTCTCTTTTACATAATGAATCCTAAAAAACACAAATCTATGATAGCATTTTTTAGCATTTTAACAAAGCAACAAAAAAATCTATGAATCAAGCTATATATTAAATACCAACGCAAACACTTAAGGAGATTCTAAAGTCACTTGTCTTTGATGTGTGTTTCTCACCAATAGATAAAAAGGTGACCTTTACTTTTCCTCAACTCACACAGGGCTGTAACCAAGCTAATTAATTAATTAAAATCTGCACACAGGACATTTGCATTGAGAACCAAGCCTGTAATATATAAAAAAGACAGATTTT
Source organism: Zonotrichia albicollis (assembly GCF_047830755.1). Taxonomy (NCBI): domain Eukaryota; kingdom Metazoa; phylum Chordata; class Aves; order Passeriformes; family Passerellidae; genus Zonotrichia; species Zonotrichia albicollis. The sequence goes on from NC_133824.1 coordinate 43,792,152, forward strand.
TGACTGGAGGCCGCCAGACAGTGAGGTTTAAAAAATAAAGCACGGAAATCAGATTAGAATTGCCTGGTCTGGCCTGGGGCTTTATCCCTGATGGCACTGAGCATTTACAGGAAACATTGGCTAAATTCACAGAGCATTCAACTTTTGACAGTTTGTCAGCCACAACAAGGAGATCTGGCAAAATATTTAAAGTCCTGTGGGCAACTTTTCCAAATATTTATCAGAAAGATTAATGGCAGAATGGAATTCAGCACAAAACATCCACCCATGCCCACCCAACTTCCGGAGCAGATTTCACATGATACTGTACCATTAGCAGCATTACATACAGCTGGTTTAGGGCCACCACAAAGAGGAGTCACTGTGTCCCTTTTCTTGAGATATTATAGGGTCATTTATAGCTCTTTACAGTCATTATAGCGGATGACAGCTAAGAGCCACACTCTTCAAAGTGCTTGCCAAACTGCCTCAGTCAATGAATAATTCTCAACTATTTCTTACAAAATATTTCTAATCATGTTTTCAGTTGAAAAGTCCCTTCCACTTCAGCTCCTCAGTGTATTTCTGCCAACAAGCCATACTTACTGTAAACCTTACAGGGCACAACCCTGGCAGTGTTCAAGGCCAGGCTGGATGGGGCTCTGAGTATCCTGGTCTAGTGGAAGGTGTCCCTGCCCATGGCAGGGGGGATAGAAGGAGATGATCTTTCATTCTACTCCATGATTCTCTGATATTCTGGGGATTCTGGTGACAAAGGACTCTGAACATCCTCCATACTTCACACCACGTTGGCTAGAACACATTACCATGTACAATCACTACCAAATAGGTAAAGCCCTAAAAACTGATTGGACATTATAAAATTAAAGTGTTCTAACTCCATCTTCTGGCTAGGAATAATTGATATGGAAAATCAAAAATTATCTAGTGAAATCAGCTTGACATTAGGCTTTACTTACAAAGTTCAGGCTTATGAAGTTTCCTCTTTATGTGATTAAAGCTTTCTCTCCAGTTTACTTCTCACTTCCCTCTCAGCTCTCCCAGGTTTGAGTTTCATCTTTGTCTTCATCTATGTAATCAACATTTTTGTTCATGTTTTGGTTAAAAAAATGTGTATTTAATCAAGAGCAAATTTGCTCCTTATCTTCCTGAACCTTAATTTAAAAGATAATAATTAGGTGATAACTAACAGTCCTTGTGTTAGGAACACATCACTAGTTGCACAATGCAAGATTTAACAATTCAGATTTCATAAAGGAATAGAGCTAACAAATCCAAACAGCAGGGCCACAGATGTTTTCACACAATTCTCTCTGATCACAAACCTTGAGACAGTAGAAGAAAACACAGAAAGTTCACAAAAGAAACAGATACCTAAAGACATCTCTGTCTATTACTCAGCAGCTGAATTTGTTCAAAAGCTGAAATGAGACACATGGTGCTCCTGCTTCTATCTCCACTCCCAATCCCTTCTGCAAAAAAAAATTGTCTTGGTGACTTAAGGCATCTTACACTGGTGATTCTACTTGATGTAGAATGAGGTGACAGAATAGATAAGCAGATAACTCTACAAAATGAACATGCCACAGACTAGGAGTTATTACAAAAGCAGTAAGCAATGCACAATTCGATTGCTCAGTTCCACATTACAAAAAATTGTAAAACTGGATGGAAAAGGAACTCACAGGAACAAAGTCACAGGACCTACTTGTCCCATGAAATTCAGCCTGGGCTTGAAATATTAATGAGAAACTGACATTTTCATCATATTTTCCTATTCCTTGTTAGTCACATATGTGAATTTTTGGCAACGTGAAGACTAAGAGACAAAGAGGATTACTGCAACGAGCTGGATAGAAGCTTCCTGACTGTAGCAATTTACTTCTCTGGAATTTCAGGTACCCACAAAATTCAGAAAAATCATCGCATAGAAGTATCAGAGGGACAGACACTTGCTGACTCAGTATGAGAGGATTTCCACTTCTGCACTCCCAGGTAATAGCTTTTCTTCACTACCACATTATGCATTCAGTCCTGTAGATGGAAGTATGATGAATTGATGAGAGTGCAAGACTCAGAAGGTGACTCACAGAAGTGTTGTTACAGTTTCATAAAGTTTTCGTTTTATTTCGCTCCAAGAATTATGAAGAATTTTCACATAAACAGAGCAGTATTAAAGCACTGTTTTAAAAGACTGCCAAATATTCTGGTGTTTGAGAGAGCCTAATTCACATGTGCCCTTCACCAGTTCATTCTGTACTGACATACCAATGCAGTAGGATTCTGTCTGTGACGACACAATCTCAAATTGTTCTTCAAACAAACCCTCTGCTCCACGTACGTACAAGTCTCACTTAGATATCTAAACTGCACCTTTCCATTCAAAGCCTTTGTGAAAACTTTGTGTAAAACATTACATGTGGCAAGCATGGTACCACATTTGCCTACAACTGCTTAATTTTATTTACCTGTTTGCCATATTTCAGCCACCCAATGCCAAAATGTTTTGCTCCTTTACATCAAAAAGACAATGCAGAATATATGGCTCACTCAAGACATGGAAAAAAAAAAAAAAAAAGAGGCTTTTGGGCGTGAGGGGATGCTCTTTTGACTGATTTATTGGGAAGTGCTAAACACATCCATTCTTTACACGGCAGTGCCATTAGTTGTCTTAAATCAGCACAATTTGGCAGGGCCACAAAGCTGCAGCCCTGCCCTCCCTCTGCTGCTCATTCCCACCCCTGGGTGACTCCCCCCTCCTGCAGCAAAAGCCTTTACACAGACACGTGGCAAGGAGCTACAAAAAAGAACTGATTACTTTTAACACGGATTAGTTCCCCAATTTAGTTCACTGTGTAGTCTCATGAATGCTTGTGCCAGCACAATGGGGGATGGTGCCAGGGCAGGAATGAGCAGACAGGGCTGGGAAGGATCACTCCTCTCAGTGTTAGTGCCATAAAGCATTCAGGGGACTGGAATATTTGAGTAGAGGTGTTCAGATTAGAAACCTAATGTCCAAAGGTCACTATTAAAAAAAAAAAAAAATCACTTTTTGTGACTATATAAAAACTAATTTAAATGGGACATAGTTTTTAGCATCAAAAAATTATGCTCTGACATCAGAACTCATAATTTTAATCAAGACTTGCACTGCAATTGTACCTCCCAGCCAACAAAACCTGCTGTTGCACCACACATTTTACTTGGTTCTGCTGCTAGTATTCCAAGCAAAAAAAAGGCAAAAAAAAAAAAAACACCTAAAGAAAAAACTCACCAGTATGTGAACGAACAATGAGGAAGACTGGGGTGAAAAATAGAATACAGTAGAGACAAATACAAGAGGTCAGCATTCCAATTTTTAAAAAGTAAATAAATAAAGGAGGGTGGGAAGAAAGGAAGGAGGTACAGAAAAGTTACTGATAGCATTAAATTACTTTATTTTAAAAGTTATTGAAATCTTGGCCTCCAGTATGCATCTTAACAAAAACATTTCCTCTAAATAGGTACAATATATAGAGGATAACACTTGAAGTCAAAAATGCTTATAAAATTACTATCCCAGAAGGAGACTGTAGTGGAATATGAAGACTGAGGAAAATCATCTGTAACAGTAATCTAGAGCAATGAGAAGGAGAAACGAGGTCTCCACTCCACAGGATTTTAGCAAACTGTTACATTCTAGTGATTAGTTAAGGACTCAAATTCTGTGTGGACACCAAACACATTGGGAGGAAGCCTAACAGTGAAGAAACTGGGAACAAGCTAGTTACTTGGACACAGCAAATAAATAAACTACGAAAATCACAAAATAGTAAAGGAAAACTTGTGACATGCCAGGAAAATTTAGAGATGGCTGTGGCATGCTTCTGTTATTCTCCGTAGCTTTTATCCTCTGAAAATCCAAAACAAACAAAGAAGCCCAATGACAGGTTTACCACAGGCTGAAATGGTGATGTTCTAGGGTGGAGATGTAGAGAAACTTCCTATTCATAAGAAAGAGGAAGATTTTATTATCAGGAGAAAGGGGCTGGAGAACAGAAATATATCCACATCATTTCCTCTGTTGATCTAAATGATTACATAGAAATAAAAAAAAAAAAAAACCATTCCCAGCAAAGGTAGTTTGAAAATAAAAAGACCTGGAAGAAAGTTATTCAAATTAGACAATGGGAATAATACTAATAATAATTTTTTAAAAGTTGCCCATTTAAAGGATTCTAGTTGTCATTTAAGAATATGATGAGGACACAAAACAAAGAAAACACCTCCTTGTGCTGCTCAGAAAAGCAGGCAAGCATTCCTGATGCACAAAACTTTCCACACAAGGTAGTCTGACTGCTGGTCATTCTAGCTTCATACACAAACAAAAAAAAATTGTCAGTCACTTCCTTCATGTTTTCGGTGGAATTTTCTACAAAACAGTTCATAAGAGCTCCAAAAACATTTTGCTGACTTGTAAAAATCACAATCAGAAGGAGATGGTAGAGACCTTAATCCCTTTTCTTTCATAGCACCCACCTATTTGACTGGTTCTGTTACAGAACAAACATTATGAGACAAGATGACTTGTCATGACACTGACAGATATAAACCAAATGTTTCCCCAGGAATTGGACAAAACATCACTGATTTTGCTGAAAAACATGCAGTCCCTTACTGTAATGCCTGAAAGATGAAATAGCCAAGCAGCATCCAGTTCCATCTGTTATTACAGACTTATCTTTTGAAACATGCATGTATACCAAACAGTCTGGCTGAGAATCCACAAAACAACAACTGAGTATTGTCAGCTCATAAAAGGACTTTGAAAATGGCTAACAAGTGCCAGAATGAAGACCAAATACAGATAATTAAATAATGTTAAAAGTTAGGCAGAAACATAAGTATGTGATCATGTAACTCCCATTTCCTTCATCGAAAGAAAACTGACATAGCTTAGTGGGCTAAAATACTAAACAAGGATAAAACAAACTATGTACTGCATAACTTGCAGGAATTGCACTAAAAAATTGACAGAATTACAGGACATAATCAAACCCAACATGGACCTGATGACACCACAGGCTCCATTTCACTGTCCAGAATTGAAGGGGCAAAGAAAACGAAGGACAGAATTCTGATTTCCACACCTTGCTTTGTTAACATCTACACCAGCTCTGTATTGATCACCCAGATTTAACTTCTAATACCCATTGATTTCAACAGTAAAACTCCGTATCTTGCAGCTGAGCCAACACAAACCCACACCAAGTACAGCCCTTCCCAAGCAGTGGCCACATGTAATGTCTCAGTGAGGCTGGGCAAGGCAGCCAAAAGACTCTGAAATATCAGCAAAACCTGGTGTCCTTCCTTTTTAATGGCCAATAAACCCCTGGTGTTTTGGCCACCTCCACACTTCTTTTTTTTTTTTTTAATTTAAGTAAAATATAATTGGAAAGAAACCTGCACAAAGGTCCCAGGCCACACAGACAGTGATCACCATTTGGAATGCAACCCCAGTGACCAGCTAACCATAAATGACACTGGCCTGCAGTCCAGAAAATGTCCCTAAGAATATGGGCTGCCAGACTCCTACAGCCAAGGCAATTTATCATCTGTGCCTTGTATCCAAGGGTTTGGGGGGGAAGGGAAGGGGAAAGTAGGGTTTGAAATTGAGAAGGTTCAGGGATTTGTTTGGTCGTCTTTTTCCCTTTATGCTTTTAATAAAGAATTAAATATTTGAAAACCCAAGTATTCAAGCATTTAAATTATATTGACTTTTTAAGCATTGCACAAACTGAGGAACATGTGTATTCTGTATTAGCCTTGATGTTTTAACAACTCTGGCCTTCAGCTATGCACGATAATTCTAGTTTGTTAAACCCTAAGTTTGCATGTTTGCCTATGTAACAAATCCATTACAATTTAACAAAAAAAAAAAAAAATAAAAACCAAACATTACAGGTTTAACCTGTTGGTCACTGTGTGATTTTTCCCTAAAAACCCCAACCATAGCTAGCCACGAGACAATACCCATACTAACAACATACATCAATATTAAGCCAGTTAGTGTAAATTTGTTTACAGTTTTTAAGTGAAATACGGGAGATATGATGATTTTCTGAGATAAAACACACACTGCTTTCAACACTAACTGGTTTATATTACTGGCTAGGTAACCACTGGAAATAACTGAATTTTAATCAACAAAGAAAAAAAGGATTTAGGAAAAAAAACCCATTGCTTTAGAGGTTAAGCCTTAGGCAATGTTAATTTTGAAAACATTAATTTTAATATGTAGCACACACGAAAACTTCAGATTAATTGCTGGAGTAGGCAATATCAAAAATGTTGGTGAAATTTAATTTTGGCAACTAGGGAAGTTTATTTTCATACAGATCATAAAAACGTGACTGCATATTTTTGAGAACCAAGCACAGCTACAACACTCTTTTACAGAAGCGGCACGGAAAGTTTAAATAAATTGAATTCTTTTCCCAAGCAGCGCTTCACAAATTCTCTCGAGCGCCGTGGCAGTCACAAGCAGAGGGCTTGAGATGGAGCCAGTCTTTCCCTTTGTAACAGGCGAGTTCAGCTTGCAACACTATCAAAAATAAAAGAACTGTAAGCTAATTGCTGGCGAGTATGACGCAAGCGGTTTCCTAGGCTACAGCCCAAGTTGCTGAAGTGCCTGATCCAGCATTTCCTCATCTGTTTGCACTCACACCAGCAGTCTGACAATGTAGTCACTGCATCCTGTTTCACTCAGCAGCCAGAGAAACGCTCGGCTTAACCCTTCATTTACAGCTCCCCACCCAGCCCAGCTCAAACTCACTTCTTTCACAGCCAGCCTTTGCGTTTTCTCACAACTTGGCAGCAGCTGCCTTTTCCACTTTTAATTGAAAAGAAAAAGATGAGAAATAAATAAATTACAATTATTTTTTTAAAGCATCTTTTAAATTCTATTTCTATTTGCACTACTTGAAAGTTTCGGCCACAAATTAAATGCAAAAAAATCAGTCGCCCGCAGACTTTACATAAAGCATAAAAAACAGACTTTGCATAAAATGAGTTATATGTATTTCTGATCACAACTTTATAGCTACAGAATTTTCCTGATTTTATACTATACTTAAAGTAAATTAAACACAAATACCAAGATAATCTATCAAACTGCTTCTCATTCAATTCAAATAGATATAGAATTTCTAAGTAGCCATAGGCTCATTCATAAGTAGCAAACATGTTTTTAAAATGTACCAAAAACCAGTAGAGACACCAAGGAATACAAGAAAAATCACATTTTGATCTAAAAAAACGTAGAGAGCATGGATCTCATCAGTTCGCATGGAAACTGCAGATCCTGGAGAAAAAAATTACAAAAAAAAGAACAAATGCTGGCTTTTCTGGCAATACATTGAACACACAAAAAAATAGATTATTTTACAGTTTACTTCTTATATGTGAATTTGAATTTGGTCATTTCAGGACACGAATAAACATGAAACAAACTATTTTCAGCACAGAGCTTTTCTGTGCTGACATCAGTGCTTATCCGGTGTAAAACACGACTGTTTTTCTCTACTATGGGAATAGCTGTGGGCCACAAAGAAAGCAAAAAGGTGAGATAAAAGTAATTATTTGTTGTCGCTGCTGTTGAAAATTCTGGGCAATTCTTCACCAAGGAGAAATGCTCATGAAATTTGCTGGTGAAAAAATGCTCCCCCCCCTCAGTGATCTCCTGAGTGCACTTTCAAATGGGAAACCCCCTCGAGCATTCTGAAATGGATGACAGCCAGCCAGAACAACCTGTCACAGCAGCTTCCTGACCACCAAAGAGAACTGGGTACCGAAACTGTGAAGGTGCAGGCAGGAGGCAGTGGCAGGGGCTTTTCAGAATTCCTCTCCCCAGAGCTTACTCACTCAGGGGCCAGTCTGCATCACACCAGAACTGCTCTGCAAGAAAACGTCCTGATTTTCCACTAACTGGCACTCTCGTTCTTTCTAATACACTGTGTTCCTCCTTTTTCTTGGGGAGCCCTCCTGCTCAAATCTAGCATCATGCTGTAACAATATTCCAAAGCAAAAAACAACAAGTTTTATGCTAAAAAGCCCAGGAGTACAGAGAAAGGAGCAGCCTGAAATAAAACTCCTGAGAACAGCTATGCACTGTCACCTGTACTTCTGTAAAAAAGAAGAAACCGAAAATTTAACACAACAGGATCAATGTTCTGGCTTAGTCAGCAATCAACTATTGGCTAGCATCTCAGTGGTATATTTCTCAAAATACAGATGTTTCCATCAATAGGCTTTTCTACTCTATTAATATAGATTTTTCTCTGCATCACTTACTAGCTTCTTCCCATTCACCTGCATTCCTCTTATGTTATTCCTGTGTGCTACAGAACCCATATAATTTGCAGGAAGGCAGAAGAAAAACAGAAATAAATGTTTTCTTTGCCCATAGACAATTTTCCTCAACTGAATGGAAAGGCAGCTCAGGAAAAAAATAAAGGAAGTAGTCTGGTTTGTGATTATGGAAATTCCAGAATGAGATCAAGCCATTTCAGGGATGAGGAGCAGAAAACCAGCACAAGGCGTGTTGAGGAACCCTAACGTCCCTATAGGGGAGGGAAGCAAACCAACACAGCCTAGCAAGATACAGAAGATTCCCACCCTTACTGTATTCAGCAGTGGATTAGGGAGCCCTGAGGAAAGTGATGAGCCACATGATGGCTTTAGCTTATGGGATTCAAGATTCAGATAAGTTCTCCAAAACTAAAACATAAAATGGTTGGATGTCTTTGATAAAATGAGTTTTTAGGTGAGTGGATTAGAACCAGGTGGAAGAACACCCACATACAAATTCTGTCCGAGGACACTAAAAGATATTTATACACAATTACGAACAAAAGTCTCTGCAAGAGTTGAAAATCTATCCAAATACTACTGACTTAGCACTTTTACAATCCTCAGAATTGTTGTCTGCCTTACTACAATCCACTGACTATGGAATCCACCATCACAGTGTTGTTTTCTCCAGCTCTGTCTCCTGCTACACAATGAGAAAAACAGAGCTCTGGTCACCAAGCTAGGAGACATCCCAAATGATGCTCATGATAAGAGCAAGGCAGGGAACTAGCTGTCCTCTTTAACTCTGTTTTTCCCTTGGCTTACCCATCTTACTGAAATCTGCAGGGGCACCACTGCAGAACATCTCAGAGAGTGAATCAGAGCTGATGGTAAGAACAAGACAGACCTGGAACACAGCTGGGAATCTAACAGATATGCTGAACCAAAGTATTACTCAGATATTGGAGATATAGTTCAAAATTTCTTTTAAATGAAAGAAATGTTCTGTGAAAATCCACTAAAATGTGCAAACCTAAGAGAGGTAAATAAAGCTCAAGGCATCAGGACAAAAAGTACTCCTCTGCTCCTGTTACAGCCCAAGCTATAATCAGAACAAAACACCACAACCAAATTCACCGTCAGTATTGTACAGACCAGGCAAAGCTTTCCTGTAGCTCTCAAATACTGCAGGAAAGTACAATGACAAATACAAATCCTCTCAGCCTTTATCTCCATTTTTAACAGTGAGGTGAAGGGTGGAAGATGTTCAGTATTTATTTTCTGAGGCACAGCTCATTCCATACTACCATTAGTCAGCCAGCTCCTCTTGCTACAACTGTAGCCCTTGAGTCAATACTACTCCTATTTCTCCCTCCTCACTTGCTTACAACAGGAGAGAGCAAGGCAAAACGTAAACAAGATGTCTGAAGAAACATCTTGTTTAAAAAAAACAACAACAAAAATCCACCTGAAAACACCAAACCCCAAACCAACCTAGAAATCCTTTGTCCCCACCATCCAGGACATAAACAAACAGGAGACTGTTTTGAAACTACTGAACATAGGCTGATGCTGTCATCTTATTGCAGCGGTTCCATACAGTTGTCTCATTATCACAAAAGTTCCAAACCTTCTTGGTGTTTCTTGTGGGCATCTCCTCAGAGCACTGCCCCTTCCTTCTTCACAAAGCAGCCACTGACTCCAGCTCCCTTCCCACCCAGCCACCCCACTCTTTTACAGCATCTTCTTCTCACTGTTTACAGCTGTGGCCTGGTAAAGTCAGGCCTGTTCCTAATCTTTGATAATTGGCCCAGCTGCAACTCCTTAGGGTAAGATTACTTTCTACACTATCTATTTTCTTATATTCTATCCCCCTACATGTAGATACTCTTTGGGCAGCAAAGAATAAGCTCCCAGCCACAAAAGCCCACATCTTAAGAGCTCAGATGTGACAAATTTGCAGGTGCACTTACAGAGAGGGAAGCAGAGCAGTGAGTGCCTTGCAACTAACCTGCAGAACTAAAAAAACAGAATGAACAAAGAACCTCACAATAAAATACAGTATCAAGGTAAAAGAGAAGGTATGCATGACTGCAAAAAAATAAATGTATGCACTATCTTGCACGTAGCTGAATTGTGAATAACTCATAATGGACAGTCACAAGTAACAGATTCTAGGAACATTTTAATGCCCATAACTACAAATAATTATTTAATTCCTCTGTGTTAGAAGTTATAACTTATAAAATGTTCTATAATTTTTTAAAACAATAATTTGATTGGTAGGTTTCTAAATAGTAAAGTATTTTGTGTCAGAACATTTTCATATCTCTGCTGAAACAGACACTTGTAATTTTGGACCAAATTATGGTACTGATCTTATAACAAAGAACGAACACAGTGGTAGGAAGAGGTGTTCAAATTATTGTAAATGAAGAAAAGGTAAAAAACAAGGACAAAGCAAGAAAAAGGATATCTCAAAAAAAGACAAGCAAATAAGCAATTTACTTTTGAACATTAATTTCCCAGAAAATTATTTTCCTTGTACTTTTAAGGCCCAAATAATTAAGAATAAAAATGTGACTTCTAAAGGCACACCAAACCTATCCATCACCAGACAGGTGAAAGAAACATAGCTCTAGGAGTGTATTCAAGACTGTTAACACTTGTTAAAGTTATAAATTACATTAAGCTCTGTGAATTTTTAAACAAGTAAGGACTATAATCTCAATCCTTAAACACTGCAAAACACATGTTCTTTTCCACTTGAAAGCTTAAGTGCTCTGCTGACTCTAGGGAGCTTCCTACTTGAACAAGTGTTAAGGCAAGCATGGAAGACTTACAAATCTTCAGAAAGGAGATTTTAACAGCAACTGCTCTCATAAAGGACAAATTACATAGGACTAAATGTACCTTTAGAGGTCCATTATTGAAGCTGTACTGACTTTTGCAGATACCTGAAATGGGATCTCTTTATTACAAGAAACACAGTTTATATATTTTAATGTTTTAAATATTTTCTAATGTTGTGAGACACTTTCCTAAAAAATATATATAAATTTCATGTTTACAGGTGTAATATCAGTTTCTAACTTAATTTGTCCTGAAATGTTATGCCAAAATAATGAGTTATGTAAATTTTACACGTGAGTTTTACTGAGTTTTAACAAGAATGAAGCTTAGGGTTTCTTCTCTAGTTTTGATTTTTGCTCTCCATAAAAACTTCTTATCCATCATACATAGGATAAAGTACTGGGGTTTTTTTTGTCAGACCATTCTGCAGATGTCCCTGACAGTCATTGCCTCAAAGGATTTGAAAGCACAGACCACACTCAAAGCAATAGCCAGCATCGCATCTGCCTCTGCTCATCTACTCCCATTTTCGTATTTTCATCTTGACATCATAGAAAACTTATTATTTTCAAACTTCTTTGAAATTCTCTGGCATATAATGAACAGGCTGCCAGTTATGAAAAATAAATGAAGTAACAGCAATGACAGAAAAAAAGGACTGGTCATTAACACAAAAGCTGTTCCAAACTCTTCCTTCTCAATCCAACTTGTTCAAGCAGAGACTCCAAATAGAAGGAAAAATTAGACTTTTTCTATTATGAGGGCATGGAAATATTCTGCTGTGCTGAATAAAAAATAGCAATAAATGCTGATAAAAATTCTAATTAATGCTTTCTACAACTGCCTAAAAATAAGCTAAGAGATACTTAAAATCAAAATACTTTCAACTGTGCTTTGCCATAACAGCAAAATGTTGTCATTTACATCATGGCAATAACTCATTTTGACTTCAGACAGACATATTACAGTTCTTTAATCTTTAGAAAGATCCTAAGTAGCATTCCACGGATTTTTACTATTAAAAACAAAAGAAGATGACTAAACATCTGTATGAATAATCTATGGAAATTCTCTCACTTCAAGGTTTGTTTGAAATCTGCTTTTTGAGCATTTTCCAGTGATCCCCAAAAGGACACTCTGCTGCCCCAAAAATGCAGTTAGCTGAAAGAGGGACAGAAGGACGATGTATGCAGGGTGGACAAGACAATCCTGGTTGTGTTTTTTAGTTAAGATATGAAATATACTGCTCTATTCTATACTAACATGTCAGGAATAATCATGTAATCATCAATGATTTCTTTACATCTGTGCCTCAGGCCCTTTTGTATGGACAATCTCAGTGGAAATAGTAAAACCTGCACCAATTTTCATCTTTCCCTGAGCAAAATAAAGTCTGTTTCTCGCAGATCCCACTGGCCAAGAGGAAAGCTGTGCTAGCGTGCCTCTGCTCCTTCCAGCCTCAGCCAATTCCTCCAGGGCACTCCTGCCAGAGCAGATGGCGTTTCACAGGCACAGCAGGATCTAAACTTTTTCAGCCTGCTAATCACACCTTCAGGTTTCAACACAAACTTCCCTCCCTTTCTACTCACACATCTGCTTGTATCTGCAGAAATGCAGTTTAAATAAACTGAAATTTAATTTCATACTATGTAATGAGGGAGGGAGAATGTGTAGGAAACTATGGAATTGCAAGAGCAGCTATGGAAGAGCCTGTGAGTGAATTTACACATTACACTGTCTAGGTGGGAAATCAAATGAAATGAAGGCCATTGTGAACAGTAATCAACATAATAATCACTTAAGAGTTCTCTCAAAACACATCATTTTTATTTTTTTTTTTAAGTCAGCATCCTTAAACCACGCATGACACTGGATTTTATTAACTAACAACATCCTATGAATACAGAGATCTGTTCCTGCCTCAGAGGAATCTCACAAGGAGTCAGCTCACTTTGAGAGGTACAAGCCTAGCTGAGAGGCCACCCCTGCCTGTAAAGCACACAGGGATCCTTGGCCACCCCACAGCCCTCACACAGGAGATAATGAGGTATCTGAGGACCACTGTTGAGCAGTCATCACATATTGATAAACAGGAGGTGTATCAACAAATTCTGTGAAAGGATGGAATCTCTTCTGGACAGCCAGAAGGTACTAGGAAAAAAACTCCTTTAAAAACCTTGTACTTCTTAAATGAGTAACATTAGAGTAGTCAGAAATTTAGAATTCTTATAAAATAATCTACTAGGCAGAAAGAACAAAATTATATTCTTTAAGTAGCAAGCAGGTATGACACAACAATACTTAGGAGGGAAAAATGAATATGTTGTGATTGAACATGCAATATCAACTGACTCTAAGAAGAATAAAAAGACCCTAAATGGAAACACAAGCCTTTAGTTTTAAATCACAGTAGGAAAAAAGTCATGCAGACATTAAGCCTAGTAAAAGAATGTCTTTTTTACCCTTTAATTTAGCTCCTATCTTGTTAAAAGGCATTAATTAATTAAAAACAAATGAAGCATGACCAGTAATGAAGGTTAAAGAGACATGCTAATACCATAGTGCCTGTGCAGGGAGTCATAATGAAGCTGCTATTTCAATAAAACAGATGAAATTTCCCTCTGGTAACTTAAGTTTTCACAAACTTTTAGAAAAGTTGATTCTATATTCTGAGCTTTGCTGACAAAAGCATCCTGGCAGTAGATATTAACAGGCAGGTGTGACACAGGCTTGTTGTGTCACCACTCCTCAGAGGTACAATTCCTCTGGGGTGGGGGAGCAGCACTGGATGCTTTGGGCATAATTAATGAACTCACCCCAAATTAAACCCCATTCCTATTTCTGTGACCATCATCAGCATGGACACAGCTAAACCAACATGCCTGTAATGACAATTCACACCAAAAAGCCTGGGATTTTCCTCATAAAACAGGGAAGACCTCTCAAAGCCAAAACCAAAGCACTCAAATATAGCCTCATACAGTACCCTTTCTACAGTATCTTGAGTAACTCAAAAATAGTAAATTATAGAGGGAAAAATATCATTTTCATAGTCCATAAAACAAACTTTTATTTATCAAATGAACAATAAATGGAACATTTGCTGCAAACATTTGCTGCCTTTAATTTAGTGAAGGTATTTGGGTTTGCATAAAGGGACATTAAGGTGGGCAACTCAATACTGGGTAACAAAAGTTGTCAACATTACCATTTGATCAGACATTGAATTGGAAATATGCCAGGTTTTTTCACACACTCCTGTACATCTGAAGTGAACACTGGTGGCCACAAATGTTCTGCATAACAGCACCATTTTTCATAAATATTGAACTATCAAACAAATAGGGGGATATAAAAAAACTGCTTGAATATCTGTGCCCTGGTCTGGCCCTCTCCCAATAAATTTGCACTTGTTTCAAAGGAATGTGCTACATACAAAAGCTCTGTGTGAAAAAGTGAGGATGGCCCAACACATCAAAACTTACTCCTCACCAGCTGCCCGTATTGATATAAATTATATCCTTCTCCAGCTGAATGATCCATTTTCAAATACAAAACTGCTCTGGAAGCTGATATTTTGTTTCAGCAGTCATGCCTTGTTATGGCCCTTCCAGTTGCTAGAACAGTTTGTTTTGCCACACTCATCAATAAGGCCATTCACTTCTCTGGTCTTCCTTAAGCACAGAGTTCCCTGACCTATTTCTTTCACAAATATCGGTAACACTTCCCTCCCCCAAATATCATCATCTGCCAGTTTACTTGTTACCCTGTGAACTCTCATTTTTTGACATCCATGGCTCCTGTCTGTTTTGAAGGCTCCAGCACAATTTTACTGTCACTGGATTCTTAAAGTTATTGATCCTTTTTATGCTTCAGTAAAAATCACTCAGACATTGCACAGTTTGCCCTGACCAGTCCAAGCCCCAGCTGTAACCTTAAATTTTCATTTCTGCTATTGAGTTGCAGGAAAGTCCCTTTTTTTCACCATTAAAATTTATTCTGTAGTGTCACTGCATCTTGTAAAGCATTGTTTTCAGCCACTGGAGGGGACATGCTGAAATTCAACATTTCCTTTCACTCTCTTATTCTCATCTTGAACTATTCTTTCAGCTTGCTCTCCACATAGTTTTATCCTGAAAAATCAGTGAGATTCCAGCAAAATATTCTATGTTTGTAGCATTCTGTGGTCTCTCTTTTCTTGTTTGGCAGACACAAGTTTCTCATCTGTTTTCCTCCAGAACTTTTTACATCAACAATAGAACAGTACATCCCCTAGTCTCTCTGCCTGTAATCCCCAATCTTTGCACAAAAGTACAAGATTTACCCTTTCCCATCTTCAGCAACTGGTATCATCTAATAGTTGTGTTTGGCTTTGTTCATTGATTTCTTTTGAGGGGGGTAAGGCTGCGTGAAGTCTTCATTTTAAAGTATCAGAAAAGCAAAAGAAGACTAAAAAGGCTTTTTTTTAGAATTATAAGTTTCCAACCAAATGTCACATAGGGCCCAGGCTGTGACAGACTCCCCACCCCACCTGCATCATTCTGGTGCTCACTCATGACATGAGACTGTCATGGGGATTCTGAGAGCTCAGCTCTTGCAGACTTGCCCTGCATATCCCACAGGGTTTCTTCACTTCTCACTCATGTTTTTTTCATAAAATTTGCTGGGATTTGATCCTGTAAGGCCAATATACTACAATCAGTTCCATTGCTCAAGTTCAGTTATTAGAATAGTACTATCAGGCATATACACATAGACACACGTTGTGTCAAAATATGAATTTTTCTCAGGAAATTATACCAAATTTCTGGCCATTCTTTTCCCTTTCATATTTAACCTCCCAGAATACACTGTTCACACACCCCAGCATGGAAGCTGCCCCTGTTTTTCATTCTAGAGACACTTCTAGGCACATTTTGTTTCTCATCTCTACAAGTTTCTTTCCTAAATTTAAAACATCTTCCTGGTCCAAGCTGAAATTAGTACTTTATGCAACTTATTCTGCTACTTTTCTTCAACACAGTCAATCATGCAGCTGTTGGAACTGTCTCTCACAGCTTCTTTCATTTCTTTCCTACCCATACTCTGTAACATGCTTCCCTCACCTTCCAACAAATTTCTGCAGAATTTCCACAGCAGTGGTCTTTGATCTCCTTCCTTTCTCCATTTAGATTTTCTTTCCAGGAAAACACACCTGAAGCAACAGTCAAACTCCTTTGCTACACAGACAGCTCAGAGACATTCTTGCCTGCTTTTATTTATGCAGAATATAAATTGCCACCAAGTCTCAGATATCTAAAAGCAAGCTTAAGTTCACTCAGCTAACAGAGCTCTTAAGGGCACTCAGTCTTCCTAAAATCCTTCTTTGTCATTCTCGGTGGTCCCAGGTGAAACTGTGCCAGAGGATAATATCTTAAACTCTGACCTCTCTACAGGCAAATCATGATTCAATCAGCTTTTCTTTGCGGTATAATACTACAAGAGAGACAGAGACAGAGAAAGAAAGAGACAGAAACAGACAGAAAGATGGAACTTATACCAACTTTTACTTCTCATTTCACATTTCATCTAGCTCAATATATTTTGCCAACATCAGAGAGAACCAGATAGAAACAACAGAATCCTATTCATCCAAAATATTGTTGCAGAAAGAGTTTTCCAAGTCTGTTTCTTTCACCATGGAATCCTTCTCTTTGCATATTTCTCACACTCAACTGCATCCCATTGGAACTGATTCCATCCACAGCTCAACACACACTGCTACCTTGATTTTTTCCCCATAAGACACACCCCAGGGAGAGGAAGATTTGGTGAACAACAGAAACACATCTTGCCATGCAGGTACAGCTGTGGTAACAGTCACTGGAATCATGAGGGGGAAACTTCAAACAGCAAAGAGCTGGTTTGTCAAACACACAGCAAGGAGAATTGTATTTTGTTACTGGCTGCACTCAGCAGGTAACGGTTCACCTGTTTCTGGGTTGGAAACAGCATCTGAGTGTAACAGATACTAAAAATCTGTTTCAGTATCAGATTATAAAATACACATTAACAGACAGCTTCTGCACTAGGAAGTTTATGCCCTGAAAACTTAAGGACAAAGTGTAATTTGTTTCACAAATAGGTAACAGACGCAGATGCAAATTTCATGAGCAAATAAGGAACTGCATTAATTTCAAGCTACACAAATATTTCAGACTCCTCAAATCAAGTCCTGATGTTCTTAAGGTAATACATCAAAGGTATGAGATAGCTTGGAACAGAAACTGGGGAGAGGTGGTGGTCAATCCAACCCTAACCACAAGACAATTGTTCCTGTAATTAAGAGAGTGCAACATGAAAGCAGTCTTTGTCCATGAAATATCCCAGCTTTCCTACGTGTTTGAACCCAGTCAGATAACCAGAAAAAGTGTGTGTCAGCTCTGTTTGCAGACTGTTTGGGACACGTATCATGTGTATTTAAATAGGAAGGCCGATTCTTTACTCAAGGAAAAATTTGAATATTCTTTCTGGATTCTGAGAAGCTCCTATGCAAGATTTCCTACACATAGGTGTTTGCTCTCATATACATGTCCACTATCAAGTTAAAGAAAAAAAAAGTCTTACTACCATATTTTTCAGGACATAGTGTTTACAAGATTTGCAATATTGACAAGCACCTTTCAGACTCCCTGATTTGGCTTTCAGACAAAAAAAAAAAAATGAAGTGCTAAATGTGCAACAGTCAATAAAGATAAACCCTTTGATATCAGTAGCAATAGACAGAGCTAACAGATGACCATCCAATTAATACATGCAGTCAAAATATGACCTACACAAAGTTTAAATACCAATCAATACTGCAGTCTTAGTGCAATTCCTCATTGGGTCTGAGATGAATATTACAGTAAGTATTCAAACAGACTGTTTACTGCTAAAATCATACCAATTTCTATTGGCAGAAGTGTTAATGTAGTAGAGTTCAGAAAATGCATTGCCTTCGCAAAATTTTTAGCTGTAATTTGAATCATATCGTTTCCCACAACATGTATTCATATATTTTGATATTGGCATTTAAGTATACTTACATAAAAACATAAAGAGAATCTGTTCAAGTTTCTTTCCTCCCACCTCAAGCTATGTTGCTAGACATACGTACTGCAGAAGAGACACACACAGCACGAATCTGGACACTTTGATTGCTAAAGGAGACACAGATATTCATATAAATGGTAAAAATAATCTAATTTTATCAACTTCCCAGCCTTATAGTTACTGCACCTATTTAAGTCCAGAAAGCAATACCTAAGTATTTGTCATAAGGATTACTCAAATTTACAAGCTTTTACAGGATCATGCTTACAGGGCCTCTTTCCACTTGTACCCCAGAAAAGAAATGATCGCTCCATCCAATTTCTGTGTGCATGTGCTGCTGGCTGTACATTTCCCTGTGCGTTAGTACTCCATCCTGTTCCCACCCCTCTATGCATACAGACCCCTTGGAACTGTTGGCTTAAAAAAAAAAAGAAAAAAATCCAAATAAATATCATTATTTTCTTGTATACTTAAGTAGATAGAGAGCACATATAACTTCATATCAACATGTTACTGAAAATTTAAGGTCAATACTAACATTCTCTACTTTTATCAAATAATAACTAAAATCTACACAAAATGAGATTGTTCTTATCGAAAAAAAAAAACCAAAACAATCAGTCACTGGACTAATCTCCCCAGAGAAGTAATGGATTCCCCAACATTAGACAAGTCTAAGATTTAGCAGGACACGGTGCTGGGCCAACTTGTCTAGACAGTGATTATGCCAAGAAAGGTATGACCAGATGATCCTTGGAGTACCCTACTGACCTGCTATTCTATACTTGACATAAACTTCTTCTACATATAAGAGGTTTGGACAATCACATAAAATACATCTAATAGAATCAGAATAATAAGTTATATCTCATTCATTAAAGTATTTCTGTCATGGTGGACAGCAGCATCTTCCTAACAATGTTCATTCAACTCCTTGAAATATTAATATTGGTAAAAAAACCCACTGTACTGCTTTATAAAGACTTGCAAAATGTGTGATCAGCCCTTAAAAAGAGCCATGCAATAGACGGTCTCTGAAAAGCATTAAGTACACACATTCCTTCAGTTTCAAGGAAGCAATATAAAAGCCTTGTACTGTTTATTCAAATAAAGTCACACATTATGGGTTTACTTCTCTCTACTCCTGCCCAAACAATTGATTTTTATCAGCTCTGCAATGTCTGATCTCTCTCCAAGTCAGACAGGAGATCAGAGGATTTAACCCGTGTTATCCTTGTAAAATTGCACATAAAATACAACAGAGAACATGTATCTGTGGATCTCATTTAAACTGCGCTTAACAAAGCACAAATATTTATTGTAAAGCATAATAGATTATTAGGAAAATGAAGAACTTCATATCTCTTTGTTGTTCACATCTCGTGATAACAAAGATATCAAGTTCTGGAAGTCTACCAAGAAGTTACATTTTATTATGAACACATATGATTTAAGCATTGCCAATAAATTCTACATATTTAGTTACAGCTGACATTTATGATGTTACTTGAAGAATAATGAATGCCCTAACTTGAAATATGCACATGCCTTTAAGAAGTGAGCCGAACGTCAAAGGAAGCTTTTAGTAACTTGCATATGAACAAATATCTTCTATCAGCTAGAAAGGTTAATGAAATCACATTTTCTGAGATTTCTGCGCTACAGACAAATATGAGAGCAAAAGAGACCATTTACTATCCAGAAGGGCACAGAGAAAGTAAATTATTATATGATAGTCCCTACATATCTTAACTGCTAGTAAAATATTTTAATGTTTCTTTCATTGTATGCATTAGATAATCTGCAACGTACTGAATGAGTTATTTCTGAAGACTGTCACAGCATACTTGCATTATAACCTTTTATGCAGAAACAATTACTGTATTAATCACTGTAAACAATTACTGTATTAATTCTGTTGGGCAAACTCGGGGGGAAAACGCTCGAAAACTACTCCACCGTTTCAGATTCACTATGTATTTCATCAGACCTAATCCACAGTCAATCACAAACCCTGCATTATAGAACAAATGTCAAGGAAAAACTAGAAAATTTCATTTGGCACCCAAGAGTTTCAGGCACGACAGTAACAGACGGGGGATTCTGCAGCAACAATCACTTCGCAGAAACTGCTCACTTGCGCGTTTATTAAACACACTCCCCTCATTCTCCCTCCTACAACGGGCTGATAATCCACTTGCAGCAGCCTCGGGCCAGTTCCAGCACAACTCGATGTTCCTGCAGTTGACGTGCAAGTGCCCAAATAAAAACAAACTCCCCCACACGCACAGGGGGTTTACGCTACAAAAAACAAGACTCATTGAAAAGTTTTCCGGGAGGTAGAAACCAACAGAGTTCCATTCAAGAAAACTGAGCGTTTCGGGCATCCCTCCAGCCCCTACTGAACAGCTCTCTCTTCAGTAAAAAGAAGTTTCTTAAAACCCATCAACCCAAAAGTAACGTTAACTTAGGTGGAGCGAGGAGCAGGGGGTGAGAGAGAGAGAGAGAGGAACAAACGACAGTAATCTGCAGGGCAGAAGGACAGCTGCCACTCAAACAACGCCAACGCTCGATAAATAATATCCCTCAAAACCCGGCATTTCTTTAGCACTTGGTAATGGTTTTGTCGATAGAAAGCGGGAAGAACCAGAAGTGCCGGGCAGCTTAGAAAGCTGCGGTTTCTTTCTCTCGGAAAGGCTGCCAGACGGTGGGGGGCTTCGGAAAAAAAAAACCAAACTAACACGGTAACTATAAGCTGAAGCTGACTGGCTTGAGGTTTTGCTCTAATCAATAAGAACGGCTGTTAAATAATTGAGATTGCATAAAAAAGAGAGCGAGCCTTCTGTCC
Organism: Zonotrichia albicollis; assembly: GCF_047830755.1. Lineage (NCBI taxonomy): Eukaryota > Metazoa > Chordata > Aves > Passeriformes > Passerellidae > Zonotrichia > Zonotrichia albicollis. The sequence goes on from NC_133824.1 coordinate 43,813,258, forward strand.
TACAGCAAATACATTATTATGATTTAGCACCCACGCAGAAATAAAGGGTTATATCGATTCTGCAGAACCGAGCTGAGAAACCCGCTAAGGGACTAACATTCTCCTCCACTCCTCTAGCAGGAGTTTGTTAGTGAGCAGACATCCAGCACAGACACACACAGCAGCCAGGAAAAGCTATGGAGCGGCGCTCACTCCTCCCAAAGTTTCTCCTTCAAGTTTCGGGGAAACCTACCTGCTCTCTGGAAATGCAAGGCAACGAGGGTCTCCTAAACATTTTGCAGCTGCCGTAGTAGCTGACCGAAGCCTCCCCTAGGGACACGCAGCTAGATCTCCTCCTGGGTCTTATCACAGGCACTTTTTCCTCCGCGCTGGGGAGCCGCGGGTGGCGGTGATGCTGGTGGTGCGCTCCTCGGCTCTGCGCCGAGAAGATGCCGTGCTCCCCGGCACAGAGTGCCAGGAGGCAGCCTGCCACCCCCACCGTGCCGGCCAGCAGCGGGCCGAGCGCTGGGGGCAGCGCCTGGAGGCTGCTCAGCGACACCAGCCACACCAGGCTGCACAACACCAAGACGAGGAGGCTCCGGCTCAACTTCAGGGAGCTCTGCGGCAGGGTCAGCGCTGCCACCGAGACCAGCACGGTCAGGAGCCTTCCTAGGAACATCGGCGGCTCCTCTTCGTGCCCCTCCGCGGGCAGCAGCCACTGCAGCGCCACGAAGTCCCCCGAGTAGCAGCACAGGGGCAGCGCCAGCAGCCACCAGCGGGTCGTGCCGCCGCCGTGCTCCCCGCGCCGGCTGCCGACCAGGTAGCAGGTGAGGAAGAAGAAGGCACAGGCGATGCTGAAGAGGGGGCTGAGGAAGCGGGTCAGGCACAGCAAGGCGTGCAGCGGCCGCGGGCTCCGCCAGCTGCTCCCGTCCTGCTGCTCCCGGGCGCTGCCCCGGCCGGGAAAGGCCAGGAGCGAGAGGGCAGCGGCGGCCAGGACGCCCAGGGCGAGCCGAGCCCGGGAGGAGGAGGCGGTAGGAAAGAGCAGCAAGGAGAGGAAGCTCTTCGGGGGGTCCTGCCGCAGCGGGGTCGCGCAGCTCTTCACGTATCCGTTCCGCAGGCTCTCCGCGGGGGCGGCCGCCCCGCCGCCGTCCGGCTGCGGGCAGTGCTGCGGGGCTCTGCCGGCCCCGGCGGGGGAGGCGGCCGCCGCCGCAGCTTCTCGCTCTTCCCTCATGGTGGTCGGGGACGCGGCAGGGCGAGGACGGCGGAGAGGCGCGGGTCGCGCTAGCTGCGTCCCGGCCGCGCCTCCCGCATCCCTTCAAGAGAAGGGAGCTGGGCTGAGCCGCCGCTCGTCCACCGCGGGCAGCGGCGTCCGCGGCATGGTGGGTGAGGACAGGAAAAAGAGAGAAAAGGTAAAAGTCTGGCTCGCCCGCTCGCGTTCCTCAAACGGCTCCGGCGGCGGGCACTCGCTGCCGCCTCCCAGCGCCCAGCGGCGGCAGCGGCCGCGGCGGAGCCGGCGGGGGTGGGAGTGAGGCGGAGAACGGATCCCCTCGCCCGCCCCCTGCCTCCCCTCCGCCTCCCCTCCCTGCCCGCCTTCCCTCCTCCCCCGGGCTCCGCCAGCCGCACTTCCCGCGATCGTTTTTAAAATATAAATCTGTATGTCTGTGTGTACGCAGCCGTCCCCCGTGCGGGGTTTGGGCCGGCCCCCGCCCGGCGCCGCGGCCGCAGCGAGGGACGATGAGGAAGCGATGGAGGGGCAGGAACGCTGAACCGGCGCGACTTTGTGCTTTATTCTTGTCATCTAGCTTCCAGGTGCCGCGGAAAAGTTATTCGTACGGGCTATAAAGCACACGCAGAGTATCGAAGTGTTTTCCCTCTGAGGAGCATCACTTTTTCCTTTTTATTCCTTTTTTTTTTTTTTTAATACCCGAGAAGTAAGTATGAATTAGAGTAATTATCTACTTTTTTTTTTTTTTTCCCCGCCCTCGTTAACTAAGTTACAGACTAGACCTCATTGCACGACCAGGTTTATTTGCACAGCTAATACCTTTGGAACGGATCAAAATAATAATTTTGGAACGGATCGTTGGAAGTGTTTAGACTGCTGTAAGGGAAAACAGGCAGCTAATGAGATTTTGAGTAATACCTTTGCTCATTTATTCTGTTTGTTTTTTTCTGTAAAAGTAACTGCTAAGCACTTCTAAATTTATTATAATTGTGCATGTTTACCTTGTTACTTAGAACAAAGGTCCTTTGAGCCACGTTTCCACACAATATTGTACGGCTTTACTTAAGCTTGTTCAGAAATCAGTTCGGGTAAGTCAGTGGTTGCACTTTTTGCCTTTTTTATTTAGACAAGGAGCTCTTGAAATTATTTGGTGCCATTGCTTGTAATCCCCTCCCTGTGAGCAGCCCCCATGTAGCAGCTGGTTTGTGAAAGCTGTGGGGTGGCAGGAAGTGCTGCTGCAGGACACGGGCCTGAAAGTTGGCCATAAACAGAAATTGTCAAGTGTGATTCCTGACAGAAAAATGCAGTATGCAATGGCAAATATAGTCATTTGCAAAGGTAAATTTCCCTCTTGTACATGGCAGGGAAATTAGTAATGATTTATTTTTTAAAAGACAGATCAGTCTGGTGGAATTTTAATACCATAGTACATCTTCCTCTGTTAGAAATACCCCTTCACTCTTTTTTCAAAGGAAAAAAAAAATCTCTCCTGACCTGGTACACTTAACAAAGATTCTGTGCCATCATATTGGTTCTAAAACGTTTTTGAAAAATGAAAATGTGTAGTTCCTTTGGGATTATATTCTTACATTTTCTTTTATTCATATGTTAGTGGTATCAATTGGACCACAATCAAGTATACTTGTAAATGCTTTTAAGGCTGAGAAATACCTTGCTTTTATGCATATTCTTTTTTTTTTCTTCCCTTGTATTCAGCTATAAATAAATGCATTCCAGAAATAATTCACTGGTGTAATCTTCATTTAAACACCTTTGGGTATATTTGCAGCAGTGGAGACTGGTAAGTGCCTAAGGAAGACTACAGAGACAGGACATCACATGATCCCTAAATACCATGGATGCAACCATCTGTGGCTTCAGCACTTTCTGAATCAGAAGTGGTGTCTTAGTGTCTTACTCTTCACAGTTCTTGGTAGGTTTTTTTTTTTTTTAGGTTCACACAGGCTTTTAGCATCTGCAGAGTAGTACAAGAAAAGATCCCTACTCAATGCAACTTGACCACACAAGTGTGAAATATGGTTGTTTTCTTAAAGTTTCCTACCTGTCTTAATTGATATTCTTCTCATTTTGATAGAAACAATGAACAGTTGCTCTCCAGTCACCTTGTCTCTTCAATTCATGATTTCATATCTTTCCTCCGTCTTGCATTTATTTTCTAAGCTGAAGAGTTTGGGCGTATTTTTTTCAGATTCTTTTCATGTTACTGGTTTGTTTGGTTTTTTTTTTTTTTTGAGCAGCACTATATACTTTTGGAGAAGAGAAGACCAGGAGTTATACCCAGTATTCAAGACAGAAGCCCAGTCCAAATAATGGTTTCTACCCTTATAATTCCTGTTTCTCATTTGTTTTGCTTTGCTAGGGAAGTGATACAGCAGATAAACCAAGCATTGTTGAAAGTGGTTCTGTTGAACATTGAACAGTTTTCACAGTGTTAAGTATATAGATCCCAGGCTCTGTGTTCTGATTGTTTACATCTACATCCACTAGATAATTTTATAGGTAAGATTAGGGTTTTTTTCTGTGTTTACATTACAGTTATCTACAGTAAATTTCACCTGCCTATGAAGTCAGCGCTGGGAGGCTGTAAGCACATTCTTTCAGTCAGTAACTTTGCATTAACAGTATACTTTACCACCTTCTCATCTTTTTTCAAATCATTTATCATTAATTAATTAGCTTTAATTTGAGTGACGTGTGCTGAAGAAATGTATACATTCCAAAATGTAATGGGAATATAGTTGGTCTTTAGTAATGTCTCTGTTCCCTAACAACACTCTTCCTCCCACATTACAGGACCCTGTCTTGAGGAGTTTCCAATCTAATAATGAATTTCAGTATAAAGAAAACTTAGTTTGAGTACTTCAGTGTCTGTTGTAAATTAGAATAGCAGTAACTAAATTGCTCCTTGTAACAGAATAATTTTTAGAATAAGGAAATAACTTTCTTATTAGCTATTTCTTAAACAAATACAGAAAAACATATTCTTTTATTAAAATTGAAGACATTTATGTCAGGGGAATGTAATTTTATTTTGATCATCCTCCAGTTTCAGTGCCAAAACAAGATGGGTGACTCAGTGATTTGAGTCAGGTTGGCTGTCTCTGATTATCTAATAATAATAAATACTAATATAATTAAATTTTCATTTTAAATGGTGATAAATAAGATTTTCAAAGTTAAGTCTGTTTCATCAGTAGCCTCCCTGTCTTTATGCTGAGGCAGCTTTCTTGTTCCTGCTTTTCTTATTTTCTCCTTTTCCTCCTGAGCAGAGGGAATGAGCCAATGTCTGGGTGAAAGTTTGGCTGCCAGCAAGGGCCAAGCCACCGCAATAACCATGTATACTCATCACTGGAGGTCTGATCAGGAAAAACTGTTAAATCTTAGATTTTCATTGCAAAGACTGACTCAGCTGCCATCACTGTATTTTAATAGAGAATTCTCATTTGTTTGGTCAAACTCAAAACCAGATCTAATTTTAAAGTAGAATTCTTCATGGATGAAACTATGAAAATAATGGTGTTTATACCCACAGCATACTGGCAGTAGAATAGAACAACTCATAACTAATTTGGCAGTAAAGACTCTTCATTAAATCTATACTAGCAAAATTCATAAACTGGCGCTATCTATCTCTACAGTGAAAAATATTTACTGACTTTATTGAGCATTTACTATATGTTGTCAAGTTGTGTTCATTAGTTTCTGCTGATCCTGAGACATGTGAATTTGCTTTTGCTTCCTAAGTGATTAAACTTGCAAACACTTAAAATCATATTTTGGGAAGATGGGTGTATATTACTTTGTAACACACTTCAGAAAAGTATAATAGTCATGAATATTTTGGATAGAAATAACTATTTAACATAAGAATATGAACCAAAAGCAATGATAAAACAGTTAATTTAAATCCTCCTAATTCAGAGGATAACTATTTTTATAGCATTGTTTTGAAGGTTTGGTTGGGGTTTTTTTCTGCTAAGGAAATTGCAAGTATTTATTTATCCACCTACCTCCACATTTTCCAGTGTCATTATTCCCAGTGATCCCTACAGTGATAAGTAGTCAATGACCTTTGCATGGGATGAACTACAGCAGTCTGATAGACCTGCCTGTTATTCATCACAGTGGTAGAACAACTGCAACAGCATAGTGGCATTCTGCTAAAAGCTCACATTTTCCCCAATGGTTATTATACAGGCAGAATAAAATGCCTTCTTAAAAAACAACCGTGCCTTTTCTCTGCCTAAAAAGAGAAATGTTTGTTTTTTTCTCAATTTGGTGAAAGAAAAAATAAAAAGGAAACTCACTGGGAAGACCAGACCTACCAACTGGTAGTGCCTCTGTGTCAATGTCCCCATTTACACACTCAAACTTGCACCGAGGGACCTTAAACTAAATTTAAAATGTTGTTTATTGGGTGATGTCAACTGCTGATTATCTTCGTCCTTCTTTTCTTGTACTGGTTTGGTATCACTTCAGAACATTGCCAATAATAAAGCTGATGTGTAAAACTTGAAGGAATAGTTTTTGAAATTGTAAAACTGATTTATAGTCTTTGTCCTATTACATTGGTAGAAATAGGTAACCCATCAGTATTAGCATTTCTCTGAAAATACCAAGGTGCTCCTTCATGTAGTGAAGAACCTTTATATTCATAAAGGATGGACTATCAAGAAAATGAAACAGCAAAGTGTAGAAAAGATCAAATTTATTCAAGTGGATTATTATGACAATTGAAAACTAGGATGTGGGAAATCTAGCTTGGGAAAACGTTATACCTAAAAACCAGTCAATTTCTTATAACTACAACTCTAAAATACTTCATCTCCTAAGGCAAAATATTGCTGGGAACCTATGACTAAGCTATGGCTGACAAACAAAATTTTCACTTAAACCTATGGTGGGGGATGTCACAGTGCCTGGGCTGAGCTCTGCTCACACATCCCCTTGCACAGCTCTGCCAGCTGAGAGATGAGCTGGAGCTGGGCACCTCAGAGCTGAGGGGAGAAGCGCAGTCTCCACCTCTTCCAAAGGCCCCATCTTGGCGCTCTCTTGTGCCTGGGCCTCTGCACAGAGCTGTGGCGCAGGCACAGCCGCATCAGGGCACGGTTGTGCCTCAGCAGCTGCAGCAGCTTCTGGCAGCAGCCGCGTCCCTGCCTGCAGCACGGCCCTGCAGAGACCGAGGGGCTCTGGCGATTCTCCTGCAAGACACAGAACGGGGACAGCGTGGGGCTGAACCCTCTCGGGCTGCCTTTGGACACCCCTGGAGACACTCTGGCCTGGCTGGGCTTTCCTGAGCTCAGGCTGCAGGAAGAAGGGCCCTGGCCGGCTCAGCCTGGTGTCCCTGGGGCTCAGCCCCTGGCCCTGATTCCTCATCCAGGGCCTCAAATCCCCCTTTGCCTTGGGGCCTTGGGCTGAGTGCTGCCCAAGAGGTCCAGGACCCTTGGGATCAGTCCAGCTTTTCTCCTCAGTGGGGGCTCTCATGCCTTGCCTGACCCCAGCTTGATCCAAGGCCTTGTTTCCTCCTCACCCCTGCCCCCATCCCACCTGCCTGACACCCCTCCCTCACCTCTCCCCAGCATCTCCAGAGAGCCTTCTACCAAGGCAGCACCTGAGGACAATTTCTGTCAGCAGCAGCTCCCGGACTAAGTCCAACAAAGCCTCTGCTGCCTCGACCCACAAGGGGGTCGTCTCAGGGCCCATGGCCTGCAGCTCCATGTCCTCGGGAAGCTGGCCCAAGGTGCCCATGTCCCGCTCAGGACAGCTGGAATGGCTGTGGGGCTGGACCAGCATCAGGAGCACGTAGGCTCTCAGCAGCCACTGGGAGCTGTGGCCAGCCATGGTGCTGCTGTAGGTTGCACTGCCACCTCAGCACACACCCTGGCCGTCTCTCCGCGCCAAGTGCTGCTTGTGCTCTGGGCACGGTGACAGGCTGGGGACAATTCCCAGGCACCATGCTGGCCCCAGAGGCTGTGATGTCACAGAATGGCAGAATCGATTGCCTTGGCAGAGCCCTGTGAGATCATTGATGCCAGCTGGGGACCCATCCCCAACATGGCAGCTCCAGCAGAGCACTGACTGCCACGCCCACTCTTTCCTTGAACTCCTCCCACAACAGGGACTTCAGCACCCCTCAAACTCTGACAGGCCTCTGCAGAAATGTTCTTCCTAATATCTATCCCAAACTTCCCTTTCTACTGCTTAAAATCCTTGTTGGTTTCTGCTCTGTCATATCCTTGGCCCAGGTATGAGATGGCAGGCACAGCCTCCTAAGCAGTTTTCCTGTAGGAAGGATCAGAGGCTTTGCCCTTGAGTGTTGCACAAGTTTTTGACCATCTCAAGGGGCTGCTTTCCTTTGTCTTTTTATATTGACATTAAAGAAAAAGCATCATTTCTGGGAGGGATTGCTTACTGTAATGGAGACTTTGTACAAGAATGAATGTCAATAAGTAGAGCAAGAAAAAGATGGGGGCTAAGAAAACAATGAGAATCTGTGACTGTTGGAAGTGCAGGGTCTGGGAAGAGCTTTCCTGTTAGCAACCCCTTGAGTTGTAGGATACAGTTGTAGCAGAACATGAAAAGCAGTTCTGTCATGTGGCTGATGTGGAGAGCAGCAATCTCAAGACCCAAGTTTTGTAGACCTCTGACCAGAGGAGCATGGAGATCAGAAGGGACAGAGCTTGTCTCAGAAGGCCAAGGTTGTATCCATGCTCAGAGAAGAAGTGCAGAGAGAGAAGGAGCACTGGCATTCAGCTGAGACAGGTCTGAGGAAATGTGTCAGACAAGCGACACAAGATTACAGAACGGACCAAAGCCTCTGTAGCCTCTGCAGAGGAATTCCTCACAGAGCAGTGAAACAAAGAGCCCCAGCTCGGTGCAGTCTTGGCAGCTGGAGTTCAGTCCTGCCCCAGATACAGCAATGGTGCTCAGTGAAGGGGGCCCTGCTTGAGGCTGCCCAGCAATGGCAGGGATGTGCCCCAGGCCTTGGCCACCATGCCAGCTGGAGCAACTGCCCCTGGTACCAGAGGGTAATGGAGCTTCAGAGGCCTACAGGAGGGATAGAAAGGACTGATACTGCAGGGGATTCTTGTGGCCCAAGTGCAGGACCCAGCCCTTGGTTCTGTTGAACCTCCTGCTGCTGCTCTCAGCCCAACCATCCTTCTCCAGAGCCCCTGCAGAGCCTTCCCACCCTCCCACACACCACATTCCCAGCCCACTTGGCTCCCTCACCAATTTGCTCATGGGACACTCAATCCCCTACTCCAGATCATCAGCACAGAGATGAAACAGTCTTGGGCCACGTGCACTGATCCCTGGGGGACAACTCCAGTGCCTGGACGTTAGTGGGAGGGGATGCAGCACCAATGTCCAGCACAGCCTGAACCTGGCCTGGAGGCACTTCTTAAGCTGGCCCAGACAGATTCCCTGGTGCCCCACGCACCTTCTTGGGCCACCCGCACAGCTTCCTGTGCCTTTGGAGGCCCCAGCACATGGCAGGCAGGGATCCAAGCAAAGATGTCTTGGAAGATGGAGGCAGGTGAATATTGCCCACACTCTTCTTTCCAGCTGCCCTCAATACTCTCTCAAACCCTACTGGTATACACAGGCTTTCCATTCCAGCTGGGCTGGAGATCCTGTGCAAAACCACAATTTGCAATATCCCCACTAAGATGGAATATCAAGAAAACTACACAGCAAAGTGTGGAAAAGCTGAATTTTATTCAACTAGACTACACTACAAATCTAAAATTAGGTTGTGGGAAATCTACATGGGGACAACCTTATACCTAGAAAACTATGAAGTTCTTAAAAATAGAACTCTGAAAACCTTCATCTTTGGATAAAAAGATTGTTAGGGAACTATGGCTAAGCTACAAGAAAGTATTCATAATCTACTGGATCTTCACTAACACCTATGGTGGGGGATGTCGCAGTGCCCGGGCTGAGCTCTGCTCACACATGCCCTTGCACAGCTCTGCCAGCTGAGAGATGAGCTGGAGCTGGGCACCTCAGAGCTGAGGGGAGAAGCGCAGTCTCCACCTCTTCCAAAGGACCCATCTTGGCGCTCTCTTGTGCCTGGGCCTCTGCACAGAGCTGTGGTGCAGGCACAGCCGCATCAGGGCACGGTTGTGCCTCAGCAGCTGCAGCAGCTCCTGGCAGCAGCTGCGTCCCCGCATGCAGCACGGCCCTGCAGAGACCGAGGGGCTCTGGCGATTCTCCTGCAAGACACAGAACGGGGACAGCGTGGGGCTGAACCCTCTCAGGATGCCTTTGGACACCCCTGGAGACACTCTAGCCTGGCTGGGCTTTCCTGAGCTCAGGCTGCAGGAAGAAGGGCCCTGGCCAGCTCAGCCTGGTGTCCCTGGGGCTCAGCCCCTGGCCCTGATTCCTCATCCAGGGCCTCAAATCCCCCTTTGCCTTGGGGCCTTGGGCTGAGTGCTGCCCAAGAGGTCCAGGACCCTTGGGATCAGTCCGGCTTTTCTCCTCAATGGGGGCTCTCATGCCTTGCCTGACCCCAGCTTGATCCAAGGCCTTGTTTCCTCCTCACCCCTGCCCCCATCCCACCTGCCTGACACCCCTCCCTCACCTCTCCCCAGCATCTCCAGAGAGCCTTCTACCAAGGCAGCACCTGAGGACAATTTCTGTCAGCAGCAGCTCCCGGACTAAGTCCAACAAAGCCTCTGCTGCCTCGACCCACAAGGGGGTCGTCTCAGGGCCCATGGCCTGCGGCTCCATGTCCTCGGGAAGCTGGCCCAAGGTGCCCATGTCCCGCTCAGGACAGCTGGAATGGCTGTGGGGCTGGACCAGCATCAGGAGCACGTAGGCTCTCAGCAGCCACTGGGAGCTGTGGCCAGCCATGGTGCTGCTGTAGTGTGGCAAGGGAAGTATCTGGCCTGGATGGTCAGTGTCTGGCTAGCATAGGGCAGGCCAACACCCTGCTGCAATCCAAAGCGAGCACCCCTCGGCGTCTGAGGGCCTCGGGCAGTGCTCGCCTGCGGACCGATCTCACCGCCAACACGGCTAGAATAAGGAGCTGGACTCTCGATGGGGTCAAGTCAATGAACACCCAAGACAGCAACCAGGGAGGGACCCCAGGGAGAGACCAAGAAATGGGAGTGAAACGAGGTTATAAAGGAGGGGTTTACACTGAACCAATAAGGAAAGGTGGAGGGATGAATTTAACATAACTGACATAAAAGGAAAACCAATGAATACAAAGTAAAGGAGGGGCCCTGGGACCACAGCCAACCACAACCCCCAGAGAGAAGAAAATTCTGGAAAGTTAGGGGGAGTGGGGGGGTGATTGACTGGGCCCAGGGAGGAGAAACAGTTTACATATAAGGGAAGGAGAGGGAGGGGAAATTATATAACCAAAAGAACTGACAAGGCCAATGGCAGGAGTTGCCATGGGGATAACATAACTGGCAGGGCTAAACTGGGGGAGGGCAGAACCATTTACATTAAACAGGGGAAAACAATACATAAAATGGGGGAGTAATACACAAAATGGGGGAGCAATTAAATAAACTAACCGAACGCACTACAACACTGTAGGTTGAGCTGCCACCTCAGCACCCACCCTGGCCATCTCTCCGCACCAAGTGCTGCTCGTGCTTTGGGCACAGTGACAGGCTGGGGACAGTTCCCAGGCACCATGCTGGCCCCAGAGGCTGTGATGTCACAGAATGGCAGAATCGATTGCCTTGGCAGAGCCCTGTGAGATCATTGATGCCAGCTGGGGACCCATCCCCAACATGGCAGCTCCAGCAGAGCACTGACTGCCACGCCCACTCTTTCCTTGAACTCCTCCCACACCAAGGACTGCAGCACTGCCACAGGCAGCCCATGCCAATGTCTAACTGCCCTCTCACTGCCACAGGCAGCCCATTCCAATGTCTAACTGCCCTCTCACTGCCACAGGCAGCCCATTCCAATGTCTAACTGCCCTCTCTGGGCAAAAGTACTTCCCAATGCCCAACCCAAAATTCCCTTTCTACAGCTTAAAATCCTTGTTGGCATTTGCTCTCTCATGTCCTTCCCTTCTTTGAGAAGACAGGCACTGCCTTGTCAGTAAGTTGCCTTTAGGGAGGGGAAGAGACTTTGCCCATGAGTGCTGCTCAACTCTTTCTGCCATGCCAAAGGGCTGCTTATTCTTTCATGTCCCTTGGATCTTGGGAATTGGAGCACAGTGTGGGCCAAGAGACAGCAAAAGTGCTCAGTGAAGGGGGTCCTGCTTGAGGCTGCGCAGCAATGGCAGGGATGTGCCCCAGGCCTTGGTGCCTGCACCGGCTGCAGCAAGTCCCCGTTGCACAGTTGGAGCTGGCGCCTCACACAGCCTTGCAGGAAAGATGGAGAGGCCTGGAACTGCAGGGGATTCCTGTGGTAGAAGGGCAGTACCCATCCCTTGGTTCTGTTGAACCTCTCGCCTCTCCCAGAACTGGTTGATACTTAAATCACCATATGATAGGATACCTGCACCTGTGTAACAGTGGCTAATAATATTATGGCCTCTATACACAAACAAATATCTTCATTTTCTCTTTTGTAGTTTTTAAATGAAAATTTGTTTGCATTTCAAAATATGAACTTATTTTTGCATTGTGTGTTCTCTGTTTTAGTGTAGAATAACTAGATATAACTGATAACATTATATTGACTTTCTTCACTCAAGGCTGTAATCCTGGCATCCTCTTCTGCCTATTGTTTTTGACCCACACATCCAGAATCTGTCTAAATTTTACCACATCCATTTTAATATTTCTTTCTTTTAATAACTGCCATCTGCTTTTACTGCCCAATTTTATTTCTTTTTTGCCAATGCCCTGTAATCTTGGTATGCACAGAGATCAGCTCTGTTGAGAATTGCTTTTGTTTTCCCCTCAAAGCACCTTTTTCTCATATTCTTCAGACACATGAAATACCGACATTTGATTATTCCTTCATAATGTAGTGCTGCCATTCCTATAGGTTTTTCACTGTGTGGACAACTTTTCCATCTATTTAGTAACTTTGGACATAGTTGCCCAGCTCTTCACTTCATAAAACCTTTTTCTGCTTTCTTTTGAATCAGCACAGAAATGTTCGGTAAATTCTAGAAAGTCATCTTTAAAGTTTCTCTTCAAGCATTTCATACTGTTAAGCATCAAATTAATAACAATCAGATCTGATTGTTATTGCATGTAGACCTGCCCTGACTGTAGTCCTTCCCCTTTTCATGGTAAAAGAAATTATCAATTTGGCACCTAATTTGGAAAGTTTCTCAGAGTAATACTCCAGGAAATTATGAGACACATCAGTGCTTTCTAGAGACTCCTTTTTGGCTTTCTCATCCGAATCTGGGATCACTTGTGTGGAAAGTCTTGTGTATGATTAAAGAATCAGTAAATTGATGCCATGTTCAGGGAATAGTATTCTTCTACCTGACTACTGTTGAGATGTGGAGCATAGGAAAGAAAAGGTGGGAAGAGAGGATTTACTTTGTGTGCAAGTTCTGAGTTAAATTACTGCTTTTGCTGCTTTTCTTTCATTCATATCCATTAGAAATTTGATGGCCAAATACCATGTTTTGAATTGGCTTTTCTTTGAATACTAGAGTTTGAGAAATTAATTCTTCAATTAAAGACAGTTAGAATTACATAGGCAGTAATTGTGTCTGCCTCAACTTTTTTATCAGTTGTGCATCAATGCCTGAATAAATAGAGAAATGGCATTATTACAACATACCAGTTAGCAAAAAAAAAACCCCAAAAAATCCCAAGAAAACAACAAACTAAAGAAATATTTTGCCTCCAGAAAACCCATGAAAATGTGGCTCATTTAGAGAAATCAAAAGTTTTGACCAGTTTCCAGTGCTGGGAGAAACACCAGCATTGTGCCTTATCTTTCTAAGTTCATGCGGTGACAATCACTGTGGTTACTGTGTAGAGACATGTGCTGCAGCCAGCAACTGGAGCTGCTTGGATCATCTCCTGGTTTTCCAGAACATGTGCTACATGTTCTCTCTTAAATGCAGCCTGTATCAGTGCTAAGGTGTTTGTTCATCTCCAGTGCTGAAGGCTGAGAGAGAGCTGTGGTGGTTTGTAGGCCACCAGACATAATGGGAACAAGCTGAAGGAGATGGCAAAATGCAGCTATTGGAGGAATTCAAAATATATTGGTGAAAGAGGCTTCTTGTGCAAGTGTATTCACTAAGCATGGTGTCAGTATTCTTGCAATTAGGTGTTGTTAATCTGTCATGTCTAAGGGTGACAAAGAGATTCAGTTGCATTCCACATCAAGCAAAGCACTCACTTTCAAAGTTACAACACTGTGATCTTCATCATGTGGCAGCAAAGACTGAGCTACTAAAAATTACATCTTCTTGTTGAGTTTCTCAAAAAACAGGCCCATGGGAAAGAAGACTGGAAAAGAGTAATAAAAAGTAAGTTGTTTCTTGTATGATAAGGTGTCTTTAATGGCTGTTGTGCTTGTCATTTTAAAAAGCATGGGCAATGCACTGGAAAGCACTGGAAAGATGGAGTTGCTGTGGAAGGCCATTGTTAGATGAGATTTCCTTTTTCTAGTGAAGGAAAATATCCATGAGATGATCTTTGATAAACTAATAGTGAATAGCAGAAATACTGTATCAAGTTAATTAAACAAGAATCCTCTTTAGAAACTACGAAGACAAAAATCTTTCCTATGCCCATGTTTTTATTTTTTAGAAGAAGCAGCAGCATGTTGTTTTTTGGTACTAAATTCAGATGCTTTCACTATTTTATTTTTTAAATCTAAGGGATCATCCTCCTCATCTGAACAAACTGGGACTCTCTGGAAATGGACCAACATGTGCAACCCCAGATAAGAATGTAATGATGTGCACCTCTACAGCTGAAATGTTTCAATCATAGACCGGCTCTCACTTTGAGGGTGAAAACTTCCAAAATTATTTTTAATGTTTTACAAACAGAATCTGTTGATGCTGATGTGATTTCACCAGTTAGGCTATGTATAATCTGCATGTCCCTTCAAATAAAATTGTCTAACACTTCATATTGAATATATGGAAAATTTTCATGAAATTTCATAACTTTTAAAAACAACATTTTTATGCTATATATAAAGTATAAATGAAAAAAATATTGAGAAGTTGTTCAGAAAGTACACATTTAAATAAATTCATATGTCTTTGCAATTGTTTTTTTCCAAGGCACCATGAATTTGGATGTTCACATCCTAGCAAAAATAAAGATAATGGGCTATCACATTCAACAAATAGCTGTCAAAGTTGTGGCTTTAAGACACTTGAGAACTGTGTAATTATATATGGCACTAATTATTTTACATAAGCTTATTTAGAGAATAGTGGTATAGTTTGGGGAGGGTTAATAATAAAAACATAGGAATTCATCAAACATTACAAGATTTCAATTTTTCACCCAATTATTCAAGTACAATTTGTCACCCTATATTATAAGTGAAATTGGAGGTTAATAATAAAACAGAAGGTGACTATCTTCATATGTAGCATTTCTATAAAAAGTTTATTTTATGCTGAATCGTGTTTTATTATAAAATCTGCACTTTCAATGAAATAGCATTGAACTTTAAAATACATACTAATATTTCAATGTCAATTCAGTCCTTAGCTTGCTAATTGAAATTTCTGTCTTGAATTGAAATAAAGGCATTTTATGGACTCTGCTTATTAATAGAGTTAAAGATTAAATCTAACTAGGGAGCTGGTTTGATTTTTCAGAGAAGTCTGACTTAGTGCATGAGCATCAGATGCATAAATATATTCTGAGAAAGATCAAAATCAGTCTGAATCAGGTCATTTACTGGGAGGGAGAGGGGAGGAAAAAAATGAGCTGAGTCTTTCAGTGAGCTTCCCTCATTTCCAGGTCTTTCAGATGCCTATTTTATTGACCTTAAATCAGTAAGACAGGTCCTTGTTAATTAACATTCTTTTAAATTCTGTTAAATTGCTAAAATTGCATTATACTGTCAGCAGGCATAAAATAACCCAGTAAAGAAATTTGCTGAATTATACCTCTTCAGGATCTGGCCTGTTTCAGCACATGCTTGAAGATAATCTCAACTGTTTTGCTTGGCTGTATTATTCCATTCAGTTTTGGTCATGAAAATCTTACAGACTTTATAGTATTTAGAAAATCATCAGACTTTAATGCTTTCTTGTTGTAAGTGCTGGACAAGCTTGGACCTTGAAGAAAACAGCATAAACAGAGTCCCTAATTGTTTTGTTCATAGTTCAATAAAACTGGAACCTTCAACTTGAAGTATCAGATTGCAGATGTCTGACAAACAGTGGAAATATGTACAGTATCTTACCTCTTGAATAAAAAAAATCTGGACTTTTAAGCTTTCTGGTCTTCTATATTGTTTGGAGATTAATTTTATTTTTTAGCATTCAAAGCAACAAAGGACTAACAAGACAGTCTATGCAAGCAAATCTCCAGAACAAAAACATGTTCCAAAGAAGGAAAAAATGTAACAGAATCCTGTAATTGTGACTTAATAATTATATCTTCTAGAGATTCCACATGAGATTAAAAATACAGCAAAATTATGCAATTAAGCTAATTAGCTCATTAATGTGGAAGTATTTTGTCATTCTAATCACAGAAGGAATTCATCTGAGTAAAAAAGCAGACAGGAATAAATTGTGGTAGGAGACAGAAATTGTCTGGTTTAAAAATAATAAATTTATGTGGTTTATGTCTGTCCTCTAAAACCTAAGCACCTGCATTTCTTAGTTAATTTTATTTTTATTACTTGTTAAGGGCAAGTTGCTGATCACACATAACCTGAGCCTTCTGTGTTGCTCAGGAAGACATCACAGGCAGTGAAAGCATTCCAGTTTCAAACAACTTGGCTCAATAATTTTTCCTATTTAAGTCCTCTTTTGTAGCTAAAAGTCACTTTGTTCCTCATACAATACAACAGGATTGCTTAGCATTTGTAATCAATACTGTGTAAAATTGCAGTAATTCATCAGCCTGCTCTTAGCATCTTAGCTGAAAGTCCTGTTGGCCATTCATTCATGAAGATGTGCCAGGGGATATCTGGAAAAGGTTCCTCACCCAGAAGGCACTGGAAGAGCTCCCCAGGGCAGAGGTCACAGCACCAGCCTGCCAGAGCTCAAGGAGCATTTGGACAATGCTCTCAGGCACAAGGTGTGACTCCTGGGGTGTCCTGTGCTGCGCCAGGAGCTGGACTTTGATCCTTGTGCGTCCCTTCCAATTCTGTGAACCACCGTTTATTGAAAGCAGTAACCATTAAGACAGCTGAGAATTTACCACATAAAAAGCTGCACACTGAGTGAAGCGAAATGTTTTTGTAATTCTGATGGGGTTGCTGCTTTTGTCGCCTCTGTACAGCACAATGATACAACCCTCAATATTTATAAAGAATCCAGATGTATTTAGTTGTCAAAGGCAAACAAATGGAGGTAAAGCAGTGTCACAAGATCAAGTAACACGTAGTGATGGGATCATTTAACTCAGCTATTTTTGTACTCAAAACTAGTGCTTATCATCCTAATGCATGATGTTACAGTAAGAGGAGGAAGAGCTAGATGTGGAAATGTGTTTTAATATTTCCAAGATGTGTATTTTTGTTAGTTGATATTTTTAACGAGTAGAATCGTTTAGAAAATTGTGAACAGAATTTCTGAACTGACTACATAAGTAAAAATAAGGGTATGCTGTGGAAATTTTACAATTCTAAATCTAGATAATGCAAGTTATTAACTTCTGCTGATTAAATTTTATGTGCTTATTTATAGCTAAAATGAGCTTAGCATGCTGGTATACAAAGTAATGGTGTAGAAACAATCAGCCATGTGCACCTGCTGGACCTTGCAACAAAAGGATAACAATTGACCTGCAATAGCAAAAGCAACACATTTCTTCTGTTGCTTTGGAGTTTTTTGAATTTGAATTACAACAACCTTTGAGGAAAGGACCTTGAAAGGAAACAAACTGGACATAGCAATAGGTTTTTACCAGAGCTGATTAGGGAAATGCAGAAGTTGACATTATGATATCTTTGCACTTATGCTCAATTAGTAGTAACGAGCCAGCAATGCTGATGCTTAACATAAGAAACTCAAACACTGTGTGAGCCAAGAACTGTGTTTCAATTTACATCATTAACTGAGTTCCTATTTGTCATGCACTTGCAATATCATTTATGCCATTCCATAATGCGTCCTGTTGTGATTGTTAAATTATGTGTCATCTAATGGCTCTCTACAACTCCCTGAAAGGAGGTTGTAGCCAGGTGGGGGTCGGCCTCTTCTCCCAGGCAACCAGTGACGGGATGAGAGGACACAATCTTAAAATGTGCTAGGGGAGGTTCAGGCTGGACCTGAGTCTGGAAAAATGTCTTCACTGAAAGGGCTGTCAAACATTGCAATGGGCTGCCCAGGGAGATGGTGGAGCCACTGTCCCTGGAGGTGCTCAAGGAATGACTGGATGTGGCATTCAGTGCCATGGTCTGCTGACACAGTGGTGATAAGTCAAAGGCTGGACTTCAAGGTCTCAGAAATCCTTTCCAATCTAAATGATTCTGTGACTATGTAAGTTTTATGTAAGCATGGAAAAAACTGTCTCAAGGGTTTTTTGTAACCTGAAAATCTGTCTACTTCAAATAGACATGGAATATTTACATTTGGAAAAAATACTATATCGATTGCAAGTCATATGAAACACATATATCTTTCTTATTTTCTTATAACTACTAGCGTAACACTGACCATAAAATGAGTTACAGATGTTTTTATTTAGTCAACATTCAAATATTTTTTCCAGAGCAATAGACATCATGTAGTAAATTTCACTGCTACAGTATTCACTAGCATTGACCTACAACAAACTACACTGCTATATTTATTTGAGTATTTTTTACAGCTGCATTAAAAATTATTTATTTACTACAATTAGAATGTTTACTAAACATGAATACTGTATAATGCCAATATATTGCTAGAGAGAAAAGCATAGTGAACAAACAATACAATTAGTAAATGAAGTGAACGTAAAACTGTATTACCCTTTATTATTGTTTACTTTCTGATTTGTGAAAGTTGCTGGTTTGTAATCTGTTTCTCTGTGACTGCTGCTAATTCCAAAGACTCTAAAATTCATAATAATTAATGCCTAGTACCAATGTGTGCTTAGTAACAGTTTGAAAGTTTGTAATTCTGGGCCACTTTGGTATTTAGTACTTAACTATTGTAGGGCTTATTGCAAAGTAGCAGTTTCCTGAATGTAGGTCTCCTAAATGTATCCAAACTTTGGGATTTAAAATACTACACACTACTTTCATTATTTGATGTCTGAAAATTACAAAAAAGCTATGAACCAGGAGGTTACCCAGATACCAAAGCAGCTGAGTGACACACTTTAGCTGAAGTTCTTTACATCATATATTCAAATTGCTGCTGTTAATTCTGAAGCACTTTTGTATTAAAAAATTATCATTACCTGTCAGATGGTACTGTTAATGTTTGGGTCTAAACAAGATTTTATGATCTTCAGTTTTGGCCTTGATTTCTTACTGGGAAGTTGTTTAAGTAGTCCTGATCATTAAAATATTACATACTTGGCATATTTGCTTTCTTTAATGCTGAAAGTGAGTAATACATCAGCTACACATAAATTAAGTTTTGCTTTTATTTATTATCATGTCCCCTTCCCATGATTGATGGGAACGGGACATATTTTTTTATGTGAGTTCTGAAAGGATTGGAGGGGAAAAGGAAAACAGCATTCTAGTTTTAAGGAAAAAATTAGTTGAATTTTCAGTGTTTTCTGATATATTTGAAGAAGAAAGATATTTTTCCAGACTCAACAATTTACTTGTTAAAAGGTACATGAGACAGCTGTGGTTTTAATTGAAACCCTGAGATGTATCCTACCCAGTTACCCTCCCTAGTCAGGTCTCTTCCACAAACAGGTCTGTACCAAATCTAATGGTGAAATTGGCATATATCTGAACAGAAAAACCTTGAATTGCTGTAAAATACAATAATCTGGCATGTAAATGAAAATAACTAGGTAATTTTCAGCTTTTCAGCTGAGAGGCCTAATTCTTTACTGCCTAGCAAAAGAGGCCTTAGAGAGGATAGGCAGGAGTACTGCTTTAATATGTATATATATATATCTTATGCTTTGAACATCTATAAACATGATTCTGGGAGGTCTAGCTAAAAACCTTTGTTTTTGTAGTAGATACAGGAATATATTGACCTGGGATGTAAGTGAAATGGGTATATAATTGATTGTTATGTGGTATAAGTTCCACTTGCCACAGCAGTATCCTGAAGCACATTTGTTTAAGTTTGATTTAACCTAAAACACAGATAAACTACTTTTATAAATGGACATGATGGTTTAGATGTTGGTGAAGCCAGGCCAAGTTTTCAAGTTACTTCAAAAAGTTTGTATCAAGTGACCTGCAGAAGTTTAACTTATGTGAACCTAAACCAGTAGAATGGGGTACTTCCCATGAGTTTTCAATTGCTTAATCAGCAGGAATCATTCACAAATGCAAATGCAAAATTTTTAGATATGGAATGCAAACAAAATGTTACAACAGTCAAAAGCTCTTTCTTCCAATAAGAAACCTCCCATCTGTTTTTCTTCCTTCCCCACCTTTTTTTCCCCCACTTTTCACTTCATTTTTCCATCTGGACAGGCTATAGGACTTGAAGGGCTCACTTCTTAAAAAGCTTTCTTGATGATTAGAAGTAAGCTAAAGACACTTTGTTTGAATAAGGCAAAGGTTCCATACTCTTTATCAGCTGATCTGTTTCTGTTCACCCTGAAGGCCTTATCTGTACCACTGCTCCAGTGTAGATAATCTTACTGATAGCAGCAGGGTGTAGGGGGATACAATAGAAGAAAGCAAAGGTAGTATAGAAAGTAATCTTACCCCTTAAGGAGTTGCAGCTGAGCCAGTTATTAGAGATTGGGAACAGGCCTGACTTTACCAGGCTGCAGCTGTAGCCAAAGAGAAGAAGATGCTATAAAAGAGTGGATTGGTTGGGTAAGGGAGAACTGGAGTCAGTTGGTTGCTGTGTGATGAAGGAAGAGTCAGTGCTTAGAGGGTCTGCCTACAAGAAGCATCAAGGAGGTATGAAACTCTAGCAGTATGGGACCTTTGCAGTATAATGACAATAGAACTTTTGTAATGTAATAACAACAGCAGGGGAGGACACGAGTATTGGCCCCCTGCATAATGACAATGGGACAATAAGCGCAAATCTATTTCTACTATTGAGTTGAAATGTCCACTGAATCAAATTGATTTGTCATTTCATACATTGTGGAATGCTGACTCCCAACCTGGAAACTTTTCCTGTTTTCTTTGGCTACTGCTGGAATTTTTCTTCTACTTCTTTTGGGTTCTGCTCTGGGATCTTGAGAGGTGCATTGATCTTGGCAATTGTTTCCTAATCTCAGATGATTATTCCCTTTGCACTGATAGCCAATATTCCTTGCCAACTTTCTCTTTAAACTCACTGAGATCATTAGCACTAGTGTCAGGAGCATTTGTTAATTAGGCTTTTGGGGACTTCAGGACCAAATATCAAAATACCTTATTATTCCACCAGCACAACTAGAGAATTGTTTTTGAGTATTGTTTCAATCAGATGGGGAAAGAGCAGTATTCCAAAGACAAAACCCCATACCTGGGACTCTGATTTCTGAATGACACCTTAGTAGCATGTCAGCTCCACTGTGGCAACTGGAGAAGTTTTCAGAACTGCAACATCACGTTATTTGTTTTCCAGAGAACCCTAAAACAGGCTATTGCCTGTTATCATATAGCTTAAGGAAAAGATCTCCCTGTGAGCATCACCTTCAAGCTCCCCTCAGAATATCAGAAGTACTTTCAAAGGCTACTTCTCTAAAATCTCAGGAGTTACTTGTGCTCCATAAAAGACTGGACTCTTCAGCCGCATTTCAGTTCCACATTTGGAACTACCTTGTGAGCTTCTCAAACTATAGCCACAAGATCTTTGACCATCTGGTGACCTTTATCAGATTACTGCCTAAAGATTTTTGCCAGAAGTTTGACACTCCAATTATTGAGGGTCATATATCATCTAGAACAATCCTGCAAGCCTCGCTTGACACAGCAGGGACAGCAGTCTGGGCTTATACCACCCCCTTATTTCTTAGACAATTTTCTTGGCTTCTGTGTTTCCAGGAAGAATAAAGCCATTATGAAAAAAGAGATTCCTGAGTATCCTTTCCAAAGGAGCATTACAAAAGAGGGTGGAACATCATACCACGAGTAAGCAGAAGTGATAGGAAATTACTTACTCCTCTACTGCCTGTTTATTCAAGTTTTGTCTTTTTTTAAAGTACAGACTTTTTCATGGATGAGTCTGAGGAATTTTATTTAAATGTTCCTGTTCCCATTCTCCCAGGTCTCTGTAGCAGGCTCTTACTTCCTTGGCTAGAAGTTGTGTCTGAGAGACTTGAGATGGGAAGGAGGTATGCTGTCCTCTCCAGAAGTAAATATATCAGGTATCAGACAGTTCTTGAATGAGCTGGGGAACAGATTAGGTCAGTCAAGCATCCACATCACATGTAGGAAGTCCATGCCAATGTTCTTGAGACTTCTCTATGAGGAATGTGGCTAACCAAGACCTACTCTTCTCATGGATGTGAATAGGAAATGCCAGTTTTTACTCCAGAGTGCTTTTGGAAATAAATGCATTCATGTCCCTTTTTTTTTTTTTTTTTTTTTTTTTTTTTTTTTTTTTTACTGCCCAGAGTGATTTTTTTTTTCTCTCTCTTCAGAGAAATACCATAATTAATAGAAGAGCAAGTAAAAGCAAAATGTATTTGGCCAAGTAAGCTTAATTTTCCATGTGACACACAGAAAAGACTACTTTCTTTTCCTTGTCAGGAATTCTGCTGTTTCCTGGATGGTGCTGGATTCCTCTAGCAGCTCAATCTCTTTGGCTGCTCTTTTAGCACTGCGCTTCCAGACTAATGCCCTCCTTGGTTTTGTTGCTACAATAGTAATTCAATCTTGAAAGGTTTGTTAGTTATTTTTTTCTCCTTTATCTGCTACTTTTCAAGTAGGTTTTGAGTATCATACTTGTTTCTTCTGCTTCTCAGCTATTTGAAGTGGAGAAATTTCACTTTAACTTTGATGTATTTGTGAATGCTCATCACAGATCCTTCATAACCCAGCCTAATCTGAGAAGAGTATTTGTTAAGGAAGAGAAAAAGTATGGAAGAACGCATGCAGAGATGGATATATGTTTAAAAAACTATCAACTATTTTAAGAAAAGACCTTAAAACGGTGATAATGCTTACGCAGCAGTGCAGATTGAGAAATAGCCTTTCATGAGCTGAGAAACATTCTCTGAAATTTGCATTCACTTCACTTTGCAGAAGTGAGTGTATAATGAGTTCCTCCCTGGCTAGAAACCAGAGAAAGTTGTTCAATTTCTAACCAGTGCTCAAAGGTCTGCTAAAGGAGAGGTAAACCCCTCCCAAGAATGAAGCACTGCTGTTGTTTTACTGGTATACTACACTTGCACAATGCTGTGTTACTAAAAACCTGGTAAAAATACCAATGTGCATAATGAAGTTGTAGTATCAATTCCTGACCTATTTTTCAATTTCTTTCCTTCTTTGTGGCAAATCAGATTTAGGCCAAAACCCAGAAGACCGTTCATAAATGTGTTGCTGGAGAGTGATACTCAGTGTCCAGATTAATCTTTTAAACTCACCAGGCAGATGTTATGATATGGAATTTGGAGATCTAATTGTATAACTGTCAGCTTTACATAAAAGAAGAAATACAATGTCTTTTATATGCTTTCCTAATTTGTTTTAAATTTGGCAGTACCAACTACATGTTCAAGATCTAAGCAAAACTGTGGCTATACTGAAGTAAGTCAGTCAAAAAAACCACTGGTAATGCTCTAAAGAGTGTAACCCAGAAACTAGATTTTAAATTCCAAGTTGAATATATTCTGAAGAAATCATTAATGAGTCTCATTTGCATTTTAGAAATATATACTGATGTCACTTTAGAAGAAAGCCACAATATGAAAGGGCAAGCTACATACACGAGTGAAGCTTGGTTATTATTGACAGGGAAGCAGCACCAGGGAATACTTCAAATTACATTGTGTAAGTGATTTTTTGGATAAGATCCTAATCAAATTAATGTTTAGCTTTAGTGGTAAGAGTATTTTTGTCTGAAACTAACCTAAATAACACGCTGAGTATTGTGTAAAGGTAATAGTGAGAATACAGAATTTGAAAGAAGGAGCATTCTGTTTGAGAGAAGATTATTTTGTAACTTTCACCCATGTGATTTTCTGCAATACAGAAAGAAATAGAAATCCTTTTGTATTCACTGCTCACTGTGAAGCAAGAAGGTGTCCAGGGCTTTCTGGAAATTGTATTGATGTAATGCATTTTGAATTGCATAACAAAAAATTGATAGCCTCTATCACTGGTCCCTTCAAAGTCCTAAGGCATGTATTCAATTTTCAACCTGGAAAATATCTTCCTGTGCTTAATGAGTATTATAAAACAGTTGAAAAGGTCTATATAAATGCAGGAATAGTCTTCTGATTTCACAGTTTTTTTGGTTTTTTTTTTTTTTTGTTTGTTTGGTTTTTTTTAGTTTCTGTGCTCCAAGTATGAAACCTTTCATTTGGTAACAACTATTATCTGAATAATCATTATTCCCATTTGCTTAATGATGTGATAAACACAGCTTAAAAAAAAATATTTTCATGCCGTGGAATCTGTTGTGAATGAGACATCTGTAGTCACAAATTTATTTGATACATACTTCTTAAAATTAAAACCAGACATGCAGATGTGTGACTCTGTGCTGATATGTTAATAACAAATGCAGAGCTTTTTAGATACTCACTCAAGGCAGGGTTACATCAAGATGGTCTGGAATTAATTTAGAGCCCTTTTGGCCCATCACTGAATCCTTCCAGGGACCAGGCAGAGAAGCCAAGGGTTGTGCCAAATACTCGGGATTTAGAATTATCCTTACATCAATGAAATTTTTTCAGAATTTAAGCATGTGTGATGCAGTGTCTGAGCTCTGTGATCTGTCCAAATTATTGCAGACAATGGACACAGCAATGCCAGAAGCTCTCTCACATTTGTCAGGACAGGCTTAAATTTCTGCTTGCATTGTTATTAGTTTAGGAATACATGCAATAAGGATGACTGTGCCAAACAAAATTTGTTCTATCAAAACTGGGATATGCATGACAACAAAGCTGTTAAAATCCATGTAGCAAAATTAGGGGCTTGGCAAAATGTTAAAAAAAAAAAAAACGGGCTGATGACAGCAGGATTTTTAAGACTAAAGCCTACTCAAACATCTATTTTTCCTGCATATTAGTTCTCTATTGATGTCTTTCCTAATCAAAAACTCAATCCACAGTAAGAATAGGCTGAGTCACTTTTAAAAAGATGTGGTCTACAAATACCAGAACCATTGCCTAAACAGTAACTATTACAAGGTTTATCTCTCCCACAGAACTTGAAAATGCCTGTAAAGAGAAGTGTCACATAAATCCTTAATGCTTTGCCATGGATAGTACACCATTCCTAGGGCCTTTTCTCTCTTTTTTTTTTTTTTTTTTTTCAGTATAATATCCTCAAGAAAATTTGTTTCTGTTTACATTCTGTAAATGTCTTTCCATTTTTTAAGCAGAAGTTTTTGGCACCAGTAGATGCAGCAAAAATATTGTGAACATTTTATTGTGTGATCTACATACAAGCACTCATTGTAAAATATTTATGGCATATAAATGCATAAGTGAGAAGGTAATACTTTGTCTACTCATTAATTTAATATGACAACAATGTTGGTGGTAAGGAAATGGGATCCATTAGTGGTCTCATGGCTTCATTTCTGTGCCATGCTGTTATTTCCTATCTGTGATGATTCTTTCATAGGGAGAAATTTTGAACCTGAGATAGTGTTTATTAGTGAATCTGTTCACCATTCTGTCTCAAAATTGTTATATATCCGCTGCTGAAGGTTTGATGCTTTGGTTTTGATTCAAATATACTTAAAAATAGTTCCAACAATATGAATCAAGAGAGCAGTTAATATATTTGAAAGAGCTTATGCAGCTATATGCTCACTGAAATGGATCTCTTATCCACAGAAACTTAGTAACTGCCATCCTCTTTCATTGAAATGAAAAGCTTAGCAGACTTTCTGATAACTGCAACAATACCTTTCATAATGCTCCATAAATTATGATCATTCTTCAGTTGTATTTTGATGACTCAGACAATTCTATGTATGCTGTTTAAATCATAATTTCTGGGCTATCAAGCAATTTACAGCTCAAAATACATTTTTCTTATAAAATAAAAGCATATTATTCAGAAACTCTTCCTCACTCAGAGTGAAGAAATAAATTTCAGGTCCCAGAAATAACCAGCAATAATATCCATCTAAATTTATCTCTGAATATATTTTTGGTCCCCATTCAAACAAGAACCAACAAATAAAAACTATTTCCCTGAGCAGGATATGCTACAACAGCTCTGCTGTGTTGAACCTTGTGCCCTTGTTTGTTCCAGAACTGGACAGAAAGAGCCAGACCCTTTCCTGCAGCTCTCTTTCCACAGGGATTATTTAAGCCTGCTTTCAGCATTGCCTGGTCTTTCCTAGCCAGCTTTGATGATCAAGCAAGGTTAGTTGCCCTGTAGGCCTGTCCTGAAAGGTCAACTGACGTCAGCCCACAAAAGCTAGGGATTAAAAAAAGTAAGGAGTGGACTTTAAAATGTGCGTAGTTAACATCTTTTGTGACAAGATATTCCAGTGATTTAAACTGGTCAGTTTAAGTTGGTCAGTATTTTAAAAATGGTAAAAAAAGCCTCTGGCAACACGAAGGCAAGTTTGTCATAGAGACTGATATGTCTGTATCTCTACTAATGTGCCAGCAAAAAAATAGGAAAGAAATCTGGCATAATTTATATAGAGAGGTTATTTTTTCCTATTTACAGTATTAATACAAAATTATAGATTTATTTTTCTAAGAACTTCTAAGATTGTCTTTATTCTAAAGACAAGTATGTACATTTATAGCTGCTGTCAAATTTTTATTTTTAACCTTAACCTACTTGATGAAAATGTCATGAAATACTACATATGTCATACACCAAGATTTCTAATTAAGTAGACTGGTTAACATATATCTATTAATGAAGCAAATCTCTTACCTGTATTAAATCCAAATATGGATTGTTCACATTGTCAAGGCAGTAAGACAGTTCTCAAAATAACTTAGTCAAAATGCTCAGTCTGAGCACCATTATGACAGCACTGCTATTTGTGGGCAACCACTTGTCCATCTGACAGGAGTGGCTCTGTGATCTCTCTGGGATCTATCCTTCCCCTTCTCCAGGGGGATGGAGGCACTGCCTTCATTCAGTCTGTCTCTTAACTGGCACAGCAGTTTTCTTCCTCCTCCTTTGGCAGTCTGCTGTGCCTAAGCAGCACAACGTGCAGCCCCTGGGAGTGCTCCCAGAGTGTCACCACTGACCTCAGAGGAGCCAATCTTTTGCCAAAATACTGCCTCTAACTACAGGAGCATAGCACACAGGGGTTAATGTGGGCTGATGGTGAGTGGTATCCCAAAAAGGGACTTACAGCAATGTTGTTTCCTCTCGTGAATCAGCAGAAGCAGAGGCATAATGGCCTTGCCTTTCAGTTGCTGTACATTAATCTCTGCAGAGCAATGCCTGTCATCGCTCAGATGTCAGATGCTGTTTATAACTCTGCTGGAAACACAGCATAGAATAAAACAGGCTCATTAGTTTCTCTTGAGACTGTATATGCATGGTTTAGGTTAGCTATGCTTTCACTGCTGCACTGAGCTCAAACATTGCAGCAGCATTGGTGGGTTGGACAGTTTAGTCTGTGAATCATCCAATATCTCCAATGTGAATCTCTCAATACATGACCAAAAACCCACAGTGTGTTCAGATGCAGAGGTTTCCACAGCACAGGTATGACAAGACCCAGAATACCCCCTTGGCTTGAGCCTGCTGCTTTTAATGGCACCCTGTACCAGCCCTGCAGGACAGAGAGAAGCATTGACTCTATCCAGCATGTCTGTGCCAGCTGTGATTTGGTAAGAGTTCAAAACCTTTCCTGCTATATACACTGAGGACTTTACTCCTTACTGTCATCTTTTATATGAAGCTATTCCATAATTTGAATCCTTCTTTCTGCTTTTCCCAGTGCCACATGATTTCAAGGGGGGAAACAAGAGTCATGGACAATGTTTGACGGTGTCAGATGCAGCATGGATTTATACAGGGCACAGCAATGCTTTGTTTTGTTCTCCTTCCTAATCATTCCTTACATTTCATTTGGACCCTACTGGGCACTGAACTTGTGTATTCATTGCTCCAAAGTCATCCTGGTTACCAGGTTGCCAACTGTGAAAATAAAAGGGAGAAAATATTATTTTCTGTGGAAATCCAGGGCACAGGGAATATTTCTCTGTCTGCTCTGGGGTGCCCTGGCCCCCAGGGGAGCACTGACTTTGACCCTCATTCACGGAGAACGTCTCCTAGACTTCAAGATAGACTGGAATCCACAAAAGTGTGAAAGAGATGATAGAGAGCAGTGTAGCACTTGCTGAGAAATTTAGCTGTTGGGTTTTTCAGTATGTTGTGGATGGAAGCAAGATGGAGTGCACAGGGTGTCATCCTGGGTTTCTTCTTCATGGGTTTGGGTGGCATTTTGTAATTGGGCAGAAAAGTCCTATTGTGGGCTCTTTGGGATCAGTTATTGGGTTAAAAGGGAAAATAATCTAGGTGTCAATTCTTTATTGGATAGTTTAGTCTTAAAGGACCTTCTAACAAGAGATTGTTGGCCATTTTGTGCCTTCTAATGAAAAGCTGCTGAACTCATGGTTGTGAGACTGTTTTACTGATAAGAAAAAATAACACCCGCGTCCAAACATGAACTACTGTCTCAAGTGCCTTCAATGCAGACCCAGAGAAACTGATAATTTTCTCCTAACTTAGATTTTTTAATAAGTAGTTTACATAAATGAGAGTTATGTGTTAGTAAGTAGTTTACATAAATGAAAGTTTTAGCTTTACTTTTCAGTCTGGTACTCTTTTACATTGTGATGTCTCAATGTAATATATTGATTCACTTTTTTGCTCTGCAATTAAATTTGTAATATATGCAAACTACTTCCTTTTTGGTGTGATGGCTCTGTTATCTGAAAAAGAACTGTTTGATTTTGCCTTTCTCACCTTCTGAATTGACACATACACGCTCAGTTTAAATACTTTGATGAGGAATAAGCTGGGTGCTCTTTAGCACCAGCATGTTGGGATCTCTAGCTGGTCAGAGTGACACCAAGAAAAGTTAGAAAGTCTCTTTGTCCAGCCCAGCACTTGAAGAAAGAGTCAGAGCTCTTATTTTCTTGGTGTCAAGGTTGTTTATTTATTTATAAATAGAATTTATAAAATTCTTTCTCCTGTCCTGCTGAGGTCAACTCAGTACAACAGTCAGTGGCACTCTGCCTGTCCCCAGGGTGGTGGTATGTGTTTATACTGAAAACTAGGTGTATAATGCTTACAATTACTTTCCAATACCTATCACCTATGTTAGACAGCGAGCTTCTACTCTAAACCAATTTCAAAGTGCCAATATCATAGCAGAAGATGGAGGCCAGGAAGAAGAAGAAAGGCTGGACACAAGCAGTTCCCTCCATCTTGCCCCTCAAATCCCCATTCTAAAACCCCCAAAATTTACCTTTTTCACCTTGTGATAAATTCACTATCATTCTACTTAATTTGTCATGGCTTGCAGATCTTCATCTAAGGTTGGTAACTTGCCCCACGGGTCATAATGAAAACCACAGGCATGTTGGGCTGTGTGCCAGGGTCTCTGAGCCCCCAGGCAGGGGTCTGGGCTGCTCAGGACAGCCAGAGGGATGTCCTGGGTCCGACACCAGCACGTGGAGGTGAAATCACAAATACCCCTCCAATCCTCTGGCTCTAGCCCTGCCTGTAGCGGTCTCATCCGGAGCCTAAAGGGCAAGCAGGAGCATCCAGAGGGAAGTGAATGACTTCCTGCCACGGTAAGCATTTCCCCGTTCCAGAGATTATTCCTGCCTCCGGCGTCCTCCTGCGCTGCTGCCCTGGGAATAGGGAGCGCTTGTGCGGCACAGGAACTGCGAGCGCTGCCCCCTTCCTGCTGCTGCGGGACCCCAGCCCTTCCCTCCGGAATAAATTTTTATAAAATAGCTGGACATCTGCTGAGCTCGGCTTGGCTAGATCTTGTTCTATCCATCTCATAAAGGGGAAAGATTACTCGGCAAAATACTTCAGTTGTTACTTCATAAACACAGCAGTTCATACAGCTTCCAAAAGTTATTTACGCAGCTATTACCACGTAGTTTTACAATCCTGCCTTTTTATCGCTAAAATCCCGGCCGCTGCCATTCCTCGCTGGACAAATACAGAACAATGGGGAGCCTTGGCGTGGTTTATCCCTCTATCAAAACGAAGGCGGTTTTGCCAAAATGAGGGGAAATGTCTGCGAGTGGTTTTATTTCCCGGGCGGAGTGAAGGGAGCTGAGCTGTGGGGACTCCCTTATTGCCGTAGGAAGTTATTGGGGAGCGCCCTCGGGGAAGGCGGCGGGAATATTTACTGCGAGCGCCGGGACACCCGAAAGCTGCTCAGCTCGCCTCATAAAATGTTTGTACATCCTGTTCCCACGCAAAAACGGCGAGGAGAGGAAGTCGTTTCCGAACCAAATGAACTTCTTTATTCATCAGAAAGCCTAAAAATAACAAAACAAATTAGGTAATTTAAATCGGCGTTCCGGGAGCCGCCTCGCCCTCAGCGGCAGCGCGCAGGCGCGGCGCATCGATGACTCGGGGAGCGTCTGGCGCTGCCTGCCCGCTCCCGTCCCAGAGCGCTCGCTGCCCGCGCCGCCCGGAGCCGCCGCCGGCACGCAGGACCATGGTGAGGGGCGCTGGGGCGGGTCAGGGCTCCCGGCCCGGGACACCGCACCCCCACCGCCTGCCCGGCCTGCCCAGCCGGCGCGGGGCAGCCGCGAGAGCGGGCGGCGGGGAGCGGGCCCGTGAGTAAGCAGTTCCCGGGCCACGCGGGGCCGCGGGCGGGACTGGGCCTCGCTGGCGGCGTGAAAAGGAATGGGAGCGGGGAGCGGGCCCAGCTTCGGGGCCGGGACAAAGAGCTCCGGGCCCCTGCGAGGATCCACGGAGATATCTCTGCAGGGGTCTGGAGCAGCTCTGCTGGGAGGAGACTGCGGGAGCTGGGCCTGCTCAGCCTGGCAGAGAAAGCTCAGAGGGGATTCATTAATGCGTACAAATATATCAAAGGGGGCTAAGAGCGTGGTGCCGGACACTTTGCAGTGGTGCCCAGGGACAGGATGAGGAGCAGTGGCCATAAACTGAAACAAGAGAAGTTCCACCTCACCATAAGGAAAAACTTCTTTACACTGAGCGAGTCAGAGCATTGGAAGGGCTGCCCAGGGAGATCATGGAGTCTCGCTCTCTGGTCACATTCAATCCCACACGAATGTGTTCCTGTGTCACTGCTCCTGCGATCCTGCCGTGGCAGGGGTGTTGGACTGGATGATTTCCAGAGGTTCCTTCCACCTAATAGTTCGGCAAAAGGAATTTAACAAAGTAAGAATTTGTTCACAGAAAGGATGGTCATTGGAATGGGCTGCCCAGGGAGGTGGTGGAGTCACCATCCCTGGAGGTGTTCAGGGGGGCTGGATGTGGCACTCACTGCCATGGCCTAGTTAACAGGATGGTGGTCAGTCACAGATTGGACATGATATATCAGAAATCTTTCCAACCTTGTTGATTCTGTATACTGGGATTCTGTGGGAGCAAGCAGGGTTTCCTCCAGGAGCACTCTGTTAGCTTGTTAAGGATACTAATGAGTTTTATTTTGTTCATTCCAGTTTCGCAACCAGTATGACAATGATGTCACGGTTTGGAGCCCGCAGGTAAAACCTTTATACACTTGCTCACTGGAGTTTTAACTTGCTTTTTGGGTTTTCTCCACCTCACAGCAGTGGTATTGCAGTCACAAAGGTTGTGCTCAGGTGCCTGAAGCTTCCTGCAGGCTGCTCCTGTCTCCCTTTGTAGGCTGTAGGTGTCCAGAAAGCCCTCACTCAGCACATCCCTGTCTGCTGGTGTATGAACCTGAGTGCTGCTTAGCTGGGCCTTGTCCCCTCCAGCTGCTTAAGGCAGTTGCTTTCTAAATGTACCTGTGAGGTACAAAAGAGATGCTGTCATCTTTGGGTGGTTGGGCAGGATGATCTTGTAAAGGTCCCTTCCAGTCCAAACCACTCCATGACTCTGATACATTCACGGAGCTACAATAAGTTGGTAAATAAGGTACACAAAGCATGAAACAGTTTCAATCTCCCCAAAGTTAGACCACTGCTGGTCTTTCTCCCTTCTGTCCACTAGATAATATGGGAAAGAAACAATTTAGTTTATAATTGGGAGTTCAAGTGAGATTTGAATTTGAATCTGAGTTGGAACTCTGAATCAGTTTCACACTTTGTATTGTTACTGAAAACATATACTGTGTGTTCTGAAACGTAGACAGCTTGTGTTGAAAGTAAATATTCTGGAATTTTAAAAGCCACTGTCAGCTGAGGTACTTAATATTGCTTCTTCTCTCACTATGGATATTTTAAGACACTTAGAGAAAACCAGAGCCTTGGAATAAGACTCATTTATTCAGCAAAACTAGAGATTTATTTAAAATGCAAGTAGCAAATTGTATTAGTATAAAGCTAATGTATCATTAGTTTGTGGGTTTGTATTGCTACTGAAATTCTTCATCATCTAGTACTATATCATGTGAGATACAGTGCAACAGAGAGTGTTCTATCCTTTCCATTCTCCATGAAGACAACCTTGAATATTTCCCTTTTTTCAGTCAATACCATGATAGGTGTAAGTGCCTTTGAGTTGTTTTAATCCTTCTTAATGATTGTGTTTCTCTGTTCTGTATCACAAACTAATTTTTTGTCTTATTTGTTACTTTAAAAATTACTTTTAAAACTAAAACTTGAGACTTCTAGCAGCAAAATATCAAAAGCACAAATTTTTATGTTTTCCTTAAATTGCCTTGAAAATATTAACAGTGTTGGATTTTTTCTGAAAAATACCTTTAAAATTGCTACTATGCTGCAATTGCTGCTCCATCCAGTCTTGCAGGTGAGGCAGTGATGTGATGCCATAAGAGTTTTTGGCACTGTTAATGCAGGAGCAAATCATACTTTATTGGGGAAATGTTTTCAAATATGTTAAATATTTTCAAATAGTAAAGAAAAGGAAGTAGAAGATTTAAAAACTTGAAGTAGTTTCACATTTTTACAGTCTTGCATGTTGTTCCTGACAGCTGACAGATTCATGTTGGACAGGTTACTGCAATTCAGTGCTGCTCTTGGGCAGGAAATATCCTATGTTATTGAAATTCCCGTTACAACAGGAGTGAAATTTGACATTTCTAGTCTCTCTAGTAGACTTAAATAAAAACCTTATGCCAAAAATCCCCAACAACTTATGGAAAAGTGGTGTTCTGTAGCTCATCCCTTGCACATTCACCATAAGAGCTGCTGTGTTCCACTCCCTGCCAGCTGGTGGGATGCAGCTCCATGGTGTCCATGCTTGCAGGACAGGAGTGCCCACGTTGGCTGTCTGACATGGGAGTGCTGAAAATGGGAAAAACCCTCAGTGCTTCTGTTACATGGACATTAAAGCTCCTGGCACCTTGCAGAGCTTGTAAGGACTTCATTTTCTTGGAGACCTCTACTCCTGTTTCAGACTTGGCTGCAGTTGGCCAATAACCTGTTCAGAAGTTTTTGGGGAGTGGCTGGTGAGACACAATTGTGTAAGACTCATTCCTGCAGCAAAGCCGATTAAAAGTTAAGTGTCCGACTTCAGCTGGAAGTTCCGTCTTTGAATCTCTTTTGATTTAACCTGTTGTGCAGTGAGTGTCCCCACTGGGGTGGGGAATCAAAGGTCTGAGAGTGCAAAATTGGAAACTGATTCAGAGGATTAACTAGAGAGTGACTGACAACCTTTGACTTGGTTTTGCAGGGCCGAATTCATCAGATAGAATATGCCATGGAAGCAGTGAAACAAGGCTCAGCTACTGTGGGGCTGAAGTCAAAAACTCACGCTGTCCTGGTGGCTCTCAAGGTAACTTCTGACCTCTGGAATCAGTGGGGACAGTACTGTTCATAGAAAAGTTTTGGTTTGGCAGATTAGTTTTGTGCAGTCTGTACTTAGACATGAAATGTGAATGCAGTTGCAAGATTCCCTTTGCTTGAGGACTGAAATACTTCCAGTACTTATGCAAAGCAAATCTGCACAAAATGGTGAAGGAAATGAGTAGAAGATTTTTTTCCTATAACAAATGTGTTCCTCTTTTTTTTTGTTTTCATTTGTTATTAAGCAGTAAATCTATTCCTTTCTTTTCCCAAAACTTGACTAAGTGTCTGTTCTTTCTTTTGTTCTGAGAGAACTGAGGTGGAATTAGATTTTTCTTGTCTCCTGTTGCAAGTTTATAAATTTAAATTTTTTTTATTGTTTCATGAACATATTCAGTTCTTGCTGTAAATGTTAGCAGATTTCTCCACAGTGCTTGGCAGACTGTTCAGTTTGCTACATAGCTTTCTCCTTTTATGCATAGAGAGCACAGTCTGAGCTGGCAGCTCATCAGAAAAAAATCCTGTATGTTGACAACCATATTGGTATCTCCATTGCTGGACTCACTGCCGATGCAAGACTCTTGTGGTGAGTATCCTGCTTGTTGACATACACAGTGCTGCAATAATGAGGGAAAGTTCATTCAGACTATTGCAAATGACATTTTCTGCTTTGCTAAGGATTAGGCTTGAGTTGCTGCTTAATGTTGTATTATGCCAAAGACCTCAGCATGAAATTCTGGCAAGTTTTTAACTAGTTGGCAGAAATCTCATTTGTTTGGCTTAAAATTTTGCTCTTTGGTTTTGTTACAAGTAAAACAGTCCTGTCTGGTTTCCTCAGTGTGATAGGGTTTCCAAGCAGTCTGAGAAACTCCATCATTCCTTTTCTTCTGGCAGCTGCTTCTGTGTCCACACATTTGAGAAGGTTATTAAACACATACAGTGCTGTTTGTGTGGGCTTCAGGGGGGCTTGCTTTTAGCAACTTTGATCAGAAGGGGTGGCAAGGATTTCTGAAATAAGTTTCAATTGCTGCAGTGTCACAAAGCAATGTTATCATTTAACCTTGCCATTTCTCCAGAGGATCCGTCTGTTGCCTGCCTGAACTTCTACTTTCTCTGCATTTGTATGGCTGAAATACCCAGTTCATGCTTTACCAAACCTGTGGTCAACTTTCTCAATAACAATGATAGGTCATGCAGAAATGAAATCATGGAAAGCCTTTGACCCTTTTTCTCAATGAGCAGAGCTGAAATGAAAATTCTTACCTTAACAAAGCCTTGAGAAAAATCCTCATTGTATTTTTGATCTATGCACTGATTTGAATTTTTAATTATTTTTTTCTATTTTTGCTCCCTAGCAATTTCATGCGTCAAGAGTGTTTGGATTCCAGATTTGTGTTTGATAGACCCCTCCCAGTTTCTCGCCTAGTGTCACTAATTGGAAGCAGTATCCTTTTTTTATACAATTCACATGAAATGACTTTCATCTGTCACAGCTTAAAAGTTGAAAAAGGTTTTTGGACAGTTCTTCGTTCACACTGCTTGTGTATACTTTTGGAAAATATTCCATAAAGATGCATTTTGGTCCATCTCTGCTTGGTTTAGGAGAACTCTTGGGTAATTATCATATAATTTTGAGGTTGTTTCCTTAGCTTTGTTAAGAAACCCAGATTCCAACTCAGCGCTATGGCAGGAGGCCCTATGGAGTGGGACTGCTCATCGCAGGCTATGATGTGAGTAAGCTGCTCTGGCTGCACTGATCTGCAGGAGAATGTGCTCAGGGAACTTTATGCAACAAATAGATGTTGAGAGGGAAAGATGGAAGTGGCAGACTCGTCAAAATTCTCTGAATTAGGAAATACTTTTCTGTATCTTACTCTAAAACATAACTCAGAAGTGTTAATTAATAGTTAATCCTAGCTATACTTACTGAGTATTTTAAGGTGCAAAGATGATATTTGTTTATGTAAATATTTTGCAATTGATTTTGGATGCTTACAAACTATTATTTTTAAAACTTCCAGTAAGAAAATGGATGTGGAAATCACCACTGGCCTCTCTCTCACTTGTTTAGCAACAACATTTTGCTTAATGCAGCACACAGAGAATCTCTATCCTCAAGATTGTTGACATGATGATGGTTGGAAGAAATTATGATATTGCCTGAAATTTGGATGGTGTGGTCTAGCCTACAGCAAGTTTTTATTTTTTTGTAGATAAGACAGAATGTATGTAAAATACCTGCTGCAAGCCATGAAGTAGGGAGCATACTTGAGCAGTGCAATTTGTAGAACAGAGAAAGAAATACTTCTTTGTGCCAGCCATCTTGTCCCTTTAAAAGCTGCAGATAAGCAAAGTGGGAAAAAAAGAGTTTTGGTTTTTTTTTTTTTTTAATTGTTGTAGTGTTTTTTTAAACAACAGTTTGGAAGGAATTGCTTAAGAAGAGTGATATGATCAGCAATATAAAATATGTTTCTGTGCACACATGTAGGTGTGATGTACTATGAAAATGTAGTGTCATGGTTTGAGCTTGGCACAGAGCTAGTGCTCCTATGAAAATGCTCTCACTCTGGTGTTTGCTGTGAGATGTGATTAGGAATAAGCAAAACAGGCTCTAACTTAAACATAAAGAATACTTTATTACTTAAACTACAGGAAAATAGGGAAAAACTATAAGGAAAAGAAAAAAAAATTGAAAATTTTACAAAAAACTACTTTTCTCTTCTCCACTACTTGACTTTCTCAATCTAATACATTTTTTTAAATCACTAACTGCTTAGCTTGGCACTACACTTTAGTATACTTAAACTTCAGTTCATGAAGAGGAAAGGAGTCTTTCTTGTTCTATAGGCTTCTCTTGGAAACACACTGAAACTTCGTGTGCTTCTCTGTCACTTCGGCACTGCCCGGAAAAAAGTCTTTTTGCTGCTTGTGACATCTTTTTTCTATGCTCAGTGCTCTTACTACTGTGCATGGACTAGAACTGCTTTTAGGGTTGTCTTTCAAGGATGCCTTGTCTCACTCTAAAAAGGCACAGTCTTTGCTTTGGGACATCTGTCTCCCTCATATTTCTCCAACCCCCTGGGGCCGGGGGGTCCTCACGATGAACCTTCTTGGTTCTGAGCTACTGCTTCTCCTTAAGTGCAGTCTCTGTGTCACAGGAACAACTGAGTCTATGGCTACAAGAAAAGTCTAGCTAAAAGGCCACTCTAAATCATCTCTCCCCATTCAATTATTTCTACGTTCTTCGGGCCAGGTTTTTGTCTCATCTCATCTCTTATCTCTTTTCTTATTCAGCTTCGAGGAGGATTAGCATTTTTGCAAGGCCCCAATCATGAAAGAAAGGGGTTAAAACTTTCAGTCTCTGTCTGTCTCGGAGCTGCGGCACTCCTACACACGCTGCCGCTCCAGCCGGGCACTCTTCCCCCCCCTCTTTCTCTTTTTGGGCCGGCTGCTATCACATTCGGTGTCGCCGGCTCTCTCTCTCCCTCCTGGGGGGGGGGGGGGGGGGAGATGGCTGCCCGAGGGCTGACTCCCTGGGATTTTCTACTCTTCTATCTTCGAGGGCTTCTTCACTTCCTATCTCTGTCTAGGCTCAGGGCCTACCACGTGGCTGCCCCTCCCCCGCCCAGCAGCAGCAGCTGGACGGGAGGGAGATCTGACTTCTTCGCTTCAACGTCTCAAGAGAGCCTGCCAGGGGCAGAGCTTTGCTTTTTAACTCCTGTGTATTCTCGGAGGTGTGTCCAAACCCCACTGGCTACACCAGGTGTCAGTATTAAACTCTGAACTTTCATTGGTTTGACTACAGCTTCCCAGAATTCCCACTTCTTCGTAGTCAAACCACCACATTCTACCTTTCACTTCTGAGAATACACTTTCTAAAATTATCAACAAAATTACAAAACACTTCTACACAACAATACTCTAGATTTATTATCTATTTACTTTAACTTAGTACATGCTTTGTTCTTATTCTTCTTTGGTCTTATCTTACAGCTTTATCTCATCATTTTCTTGTAATTTGATTTCCCGGTCAGGGAACCAAAAAATGTCATGGTTTGAGCCTGGCACAGAGCCAGTGCTCCTATGAAAATGCTCTCACTCTGGTGTTTGCTGTGAGATGTGACTAGGAATAAGCAAAACAGGCTCTAACTTAAACATAAAGAATACTTTATTACTTAAACTACAGGAAAATAGGGAAAAACTATAAGGAAAAGAAAAAAAAATTGAAAATTTTACAAAAAACTACTTTTCTCTTCTCCACTACTTGACTTTCTCAATCTAATACATTTTCTTAAATCACTAACTGCTTAGCTTGGCACTACACTTTAGTATACTTAAACTTCAGTTCATGAAGAGGAAAGGAGTCTTTCTTGTTCTATAGGCTTCTCCTGGAAACACACTGAAACTTCGTGTGCTTCTCTGTCACTTCGGCACCGCCCGGAAAAAAGTCTTTTTGCTGCTTGTGACGTCTTCTTTCTATGCTCAGTGCTCTTACTACTGTGCATGGACTAGAACTGCTTTTAGGGTTGTCTTTCAAGGATGCCTTGTCTCACTCTAAAAAGGCACAGTCTCTGCTTTGGGACATCTGTCTCCCTCATATTTCTCCAACCCCCTGGGGCCGGGGGGTCCTCACGATGAACCTTCCTGGTTCTGAGCCACTGCTTCTCCTTAAGTGCAGTCTCTGTGTCACAGGAACAACTGAGTCTATGGCTACAAGAAAAGTCTAGCTAAAAGGCCACTCTAAATCATCTCTCCCCATTCAATTATTTCTACGTTCTTCGGGCCAGGTTTTTGTCTCATCTCTTATCTCTTTTCTTATTCAGCTTCGAGGAGGATTAGCATTTTTGCAAGGCCCCAATCATGAAAGAAAGGGGTTAAAACTTTCAGTCTCTGTCTGTCTCGGAGCTGCGGCACTCCTACACACGCTGCCGCTCCAGCCGGGCACTCTTCCCCCCTCTCTTTCTCTTTTTGGGCCGGCTGCTATCACATTCGGTGTCGCCGGCTCTCTCTCTCCCTCCTGGGGGGGGGGGGGGAGATGGCTGCCCGAGGGCTGACTCCCTGGGATTTTCTACTCTTCTATCTTCGAGGGCTTCTTCACTTCCTATCTCTGTCTGAGCTCAGGGCCTACCACGTGGCTGCCCCTCCCCCGCCCAGCAGCAGCAGCTGGACGGGAGGGAGATCTGACTTCTTCGCTTCAACGTCTCAAGAGAGCCTGCTAGGGGCAGAGCTTTGCTTTTTAACTCCTGTGTATTCTCAGAAGTGTGTCCAAACCCCACTAACTACACCAGGTGTCAGTATTAAACTCTGAACTTTCATTAGTTTGACTACAGCTTCCCAGAATTCCCACTTCTTCGTAGTCAAACCACCACATGTAGAAAATGTCATGCTCCAGCAGCAGAGTTGGTGTGAATTTCTATATTTGTTTAACGTTCTGTGGGGGTTTTCTTCTCTCTTTGTAGGATATGGGTCCTCACATCTTCCAGACTTGTCCCTCTGCAAACTACTTTGACTGCAAAGCAATGTCCATTGGTGCTCGTTCACAGTCAGCACGAACTTACTTGGAGAGGCACATGACTGAGTTCACTGACTGTGAGTAATGGAACTCTCTACCCACTGGTGTTCACCAGTTCTGCAGTTTATCTCCTGCTGCTACTCCATCCTTTTGCATTTAGTAAGATGAAGAACTGTTATTTATCTTACTGTAAATCTGCACAGAGAAAATTTCAGAGAATATGATTGAGATTTTCCTGTGGATGTTTATTACATCTAATGAAAAGAAAAGCTGTGCTCAGAAAAGCTGTGAAAAACATGAAAAGCCTCTGCTCTTTTTAACCCAGGGAAAATGTTTCCATAGCAAAGCAGGGTTAGTATGTCAGGGCAAGTATTTAGGTGCTGCATTTACAGTGGTGAATTTATTTTGGTATGGGATGATAATGAGGAACCGCTGAATACCTGCTTGGGGGAAAAAAACATGAAACAAGGCAGGGGTCAAACATGGATGTGCTAGACGTGAGATCTAGGGGAAGGCTGGTTTCTCAAGGAAAACTTTTATAACCAGCTCTGCTCAGAAAGGAGAGGAGGTCTAGGAGTCAAGTTGACCCAAAAATCTCACTGATTTTGGAGTTGTCAGGTAGGATTAGGGAGAAGGGGAATGAGTGTCTAGAGGTAATACCATAAAGTTTGTCAATGTCTTTCTGATTCCATTTTAAGGTAATCTGAATGAGCTAGTTAAACATGGACTGCGAGCCCTGAGAGAGACTCTTCCTGCTGAACAGGATCTGACCACCAAGGTAACATCTAGGTCTCCTTTGCCATTGTTACTTGGAAGTAACTTTGACAAAATTCTTGTGAAGTATGGCTGGCACTGAAGCTTGGAAGCTGAATAATGGTAGATAATACCTTCATTTCATGTCACCAGTTTATCTACTGTTCTGTGTTCATCTCAGATTTAAGTTTCTTCACAAAAACGATGCTTTCACTAAAGAAGGCACTGTTTCCCTGGTGGCTTCACTCTTATCTTGAGCTTTGGTCAGTGTTTCAGATGCATTACCTGCAGCTGTACAATCCCAGCTTTGCATGGTAAGCAGTCAGTAATTCACCTGGGCAGTGAGTGAAGGTATTGCACCAACAGTTTATAGAGCATCCAGCATCATAAAGCTGCACAAACATTTGACAATGAATTGAGGACCTGTTGAAGAAGAAAATTCTAAGGATTTCCAATTATCTACCATTTTCCATGATTTTTTATTCTTAGTGCACCATGTTTTTTAGGCGTCTTAAAATACTGAAAATCAAAATGAAATTAGAATAGGTGGTTTTAAGGAATTGCTAAACAGGAAACAAAATAAAAGAAATCGAAATCCTTGAATGGCATTACTTAAAAGATTTTGAAATGTGATAGCTTTTGTAAGTGAAAGGTGTAAAGCCAAAGTTAATTGGAGGAGAATGCTTCTCACTGCTTCCAACCCTTTACTTGACAGAATGTTTCAATTGGGATTGTGGGCAAAGACATGGAGTTTACCATCTATGATGATGATGATGTAGCACCATTCCTAGAAGGTCTTGAGGAAAGACCACAGAGAAAGGTGAGTGGTTCAGATATGAATAAATAGGCTTAGTTGAAGGACAATAATTAGATATGATCTACTATGTTTAACATAAATTTAGGTCTACTACTCTTGCAGAGTTTTAGGAAGGTGATTTTTAAAATATGTAGTTACTGTATGAACACTGTATAATCTTAACTGGTAACTCAGATGCTTATTAAATCAATTTATACTGGATTTATGCCAGGCTGTTCCAATATCATCCTCTTTCCTCATCTCTGATCAAGTATGAGTTTTCACTCTTTTACAGCAGAAGTGGTTGCATATGTTTCTCATGCCCTTAGCAAGACGCCTCTGTAGTCTCCTAATTACCAACTGTGCTTAATTTGGATAACAGTAATTTGTGAGCTGCAGTTACCACTCATGGTGCTCCCGTGGGGATAAAGCTGATTTGTCAAGTGTTGTCTTCTGCCTTCCTAAAATGTTTCTTTTCCCTCTCTTGAAGCCGGTTCCGCCTGTTGAAGAAACCGTGGAGAAGGCAGAGGAGCCCATGGAGCACTAGTTGGTGGATGAGTTCCTCTGTTAATGTAAAATTACCCAGGAACATTTATCCATTTGCTGGTAACTTTATCCTCACCTATATATGTTTTCTGACGCTACATTCTGAGGATTGCTCATAAAGAAAGAAACCAACCAACCCACCTACCTGTAAAAGATAGGAGGACATATCTGGGTGTAACTTGGACAAGAAGGGTATAATCATTTTCTAAATAGTACATGATACTGTTTTATAAAGAAAAGATGCTGTCTTTAACTCATAAGGACAAGTGGAAATAAATCACTTTCTCGGAGTCTGCTGTGAGTTTGGTTCTTTTTCAGTCTGAAAAAACAGCTATTCACAAACAGCAGTGTCATATCAAGGTGCCATTCTGTTTGACCATTTGTTAGAGTGTTTGCTTACCATGTAGAACTGAGAGGATCTTAAAATGCCTATGAAACCATAAAATAGTCATGGAGCAAACAGGGAAGAGCATTTCCCTGTGCCAGTTTGTCCCAGCTGAAAAGGCATGTGTGGTTGTGAGGCTGAAGAAGCATAAAGCTGACAACCAATTGTGGTCAGGTTTTTTGGGGGGGATTTACTCAACCCCAGCTCTTTCAGAATGTCATTCTTTCTTTGGAGCCATCAGCCAGCCTTGGGGCAGAAC
This sequence comes from Zonotrichia albicollis, assembly GCF_047830755.1. Taxonomy (NCBI): domain Eukaryota; kingdom Metazoa; phylum Chordata; class Aves; order Passeriformes; family Passerellidae; genus Zonotrichia; species Zonotrichia albicollis. The sequence continues at coordinate 43,855,010 of NC_133824.1, forward strand.
AGGGCTTTTAGCAAACTGAGGGCTGAGTTGGAGTAACAAAAAACCACAAGTTCCCATTAGAGGAACTTCTGAGCTGAGCTATGGAATTCGCATTGCTGCTGAGCCAACAGGTTCTGCAGGGCTTTGTCCCTTCAGCTTGGTCTGTACCTGGGGCCCTTTGGATTTAAGCTGAATGCCACAAAATTTGGGACTAACAGTGACTTCCTCAGGGCCATCTGTCAGGGAAGCCCAGTGAATTGGTGCTTCCTGGCTGGGATGCTATAAGCAAGACTGAGTTCAGTCTTTTCTATGTTGGATCATTCTAATATAATTATGGAACAACCTTTTGGGGTGACCCACATAGGACCTTATAGCCTGCTCAGTGTACTTTAAAAAAAAAGGCCAAAAAAAGGCCTGGAACTTGCAGATAAAGTAATAAATATTAATAAATTATTAAACAAAAAATGAATCGTGTTTTGAACAGCCTTTAAATACTGACTTGAATCCATACAAATAGTTCAGTCTGAAAATAGCAAAACAACAGTGCCAGGGCTGTGTATGTGGTTTTTAAGCGCTAGCAAAAGCTGCTTTTATTTTTCCTAAATTTATTTTTATTTTAGTTTTTCCCTATTATTTTTCTATTTATTTCCTCCCTTACTTTCCCTCCCTTATTTTCCCCTTTACTCATTTTTGCCCTTACTAATTTTCATTTTCCCCCTAATTAATTTTTCACATTTATTTATGTTTTCCCCTTCATTTATTTTACCTGTTGTTTTTTTTTTCTTTTTGTTGCTTCCCCCTCCTTGTTTTTCCACCTCCCACTGTTTTTTTTCTCTCCCTTTGTTTTTCCCCCCATTTTTTTTCTCTTCCCCATTTTTCCTCCCTTTGCTTTTCCCTTATTTATTTATGCACCCTCTTCTTTATTCATTTCCCTTAATCTATTTTCCAGTTCCTTACTAATTTCCCCAATTACTTTTTTTTCCCCACCCATTGTTTTTTTCTCTCTCCCATTTTCCTTCCCTTTGCTTTTCCCTTATTCATTTATACACCCTCTTCTTTATTCATTTCCTGTAATCTATTTTCCAGCTCCTTACTAATTCCCAATGACTTTTTTCCCCCACCCATTTATTTTTCCCTTTACCATTTCCCAACCCCCTTTTATTGTCTTTTTTGTTTTGTTGTTGTTGTTTATCTAATTGCTATCTATCTATCTATCTATCTATCTATCTATCTATCTATCTATCTATCTATCTATCTATCTATCTATCTATCTTTATCTATCTATCTTATCTACATCTATCTATCTCTTATCTATATGTATCTATATATATGTATATTATATCTATCTATCTGTATCTATCTATGTGGGGAGGGGTGTTTAATCTTATTTTCGGTCGCTATTTTCCGCTGTTTTCCTGCATCCCGAGGGTCCCGGATCGCCCCGCGCGGGAAAACCCCGCCGTCCGTCCTAGGCCGTGACGTCACAAGCTCCGCCCCTCCCGGCCACGCCCCTTTCCGCGTGGCGGCGCCGCCCCTTTCGCGCTGGCTGGAGGCGTGTCCCGCCGCGGCCGCCGTACGCGCGATGTGGCCGGGGCGGGCGCGGCTCCACGTCAGCCATCGCCGGAGCGGCAGCGCCGCGGGCTCAGCTCCGCACCGGGACCGGCCCGACCCCTCCGCCCGGTACGGAGCCGCGCGGCCGGCCCTCGGAGCGGCGGCCTCGCGGGGCCGGGGGGAGGGGGCGGGAGCCGCTTCTCCGCTGGGCGCCGCAAGGCCCGAGGCCTCAGGGCCCCCGTGTTGCCGGTGGCCCCGGCAGGGCTCCGGGGCGCGGGCGGCTGCGGGAGGGTTTGTGACGCCCGGAGAGCTGCGGGGCTCGGGGCTCGCTCACGGGAATGGCAGGCGGACACGGGCACTGAGGGAAGTTTTGCCTCAAAGCTTAAAATGCCCGGATTTGGAGTGGAAGTAGGAGCTGGGACACGAAGGGAGAAAATGCCCTCAGCCGGCTGAAAATTTGTGGGGATTTTTAGCAAACATTTTGCACACTCTGTGTTACAGCTGCGCGTCAGTAGAGCGGTGCATTCCCGAGGTTTGGTTCATTGGGTGCCCCCGTTGCTCAGGCTCCCCGGGGATGTAGGTGGCGAGCAGGCGTGGCTTTGCCTTCCTGGGCTCTGTAAACTGTGTGACTTTCGATTCCCGTGGGGTCTGGTTGTGGTGCTCCATCCCTGGACGTGTTCGAGCCACGTTGGATGGGGCTCTGAGCAACCTGGTTTGGAATGAATTCATCTTTAAAGCCCCTTCCACCCCCAACCCTTCAGTGACTCCCACAGGGGACAGAGATGTTACTGCTGGAGAATTAAAGCAGCACCAAATCTGTGTCCGTGTGGGCTCTCAGGGTCTCTGATTTCAGGTCTTTGTGCCTTGCAAGGAGGAAAACTGGGTGGTGGTTCTCCCTGCCAGATCTCCCAGCTCTGTGTTTCAGGAGAGCTGTTTTTCATTGCTGCTTTTCAGAGCCCAAAGTGCACTCATTTATCACACTTCAGAGATAGGTTTGACCGTGATTTTGGAAATTTCTGCAGCTGAGGTCTCTGTATGAGTAAAGAAACCTGCCCTGCTTTCACAAGGATCTGCTTTATGGTCTGTGAGTTGTTCTTGTAGGTGAAGGTGCTGGCTGCAGGGCTTTGAGGCAGGAACTCTGGGTAACAGCACAGGGAATGTAAGCAGAAAAACTGCTGCTGAGGCAAGAAAACAGTTGGGGAAGCCCTCTGAGATCATCACATCCAACCTTTGACTGTCACCACCTTTGCCAACTGGAGCATGGCACTAAGGGCCACATCGAGTCATTCCCTGAATGAGTGGTTTATGTAGATATTTGTAAGCAACAAAGTTGAGGGATCTAGGCCTTAAAATACAGAAATTCATAATGGGAAGTGGAGAGTTTCTTTAAACATTTGTGTTGCAATTATTTTTTGGGGTGATTGTTTTGGTGCTGATTGATGTGAGTTGTTTTCTTGTGTGGAGAAAGAGACAGCAGCCCAGCTCAGCACAACTTCCCTGCTCTCTGTTCAGGGTGAGGTTCTCTGGGTGTCCATTTGATGAGAAAAGGGAGTCTCAGACTTCCAGACAATTAGTATCAATAAAAGCTGATTTATTTTTGACACAATTTCTGTAGAAAGTGCAGAATTGCTCATGTAATAAACAGTAACAGTTTTCTTTGCTGTACTTTGTTAGTGTGGTATCACAGCATTAGCCAAGCAAGCTCAAGCTTCAGCATTTTTCATTACTTAAGAAATAGAATTAAAAGGTTGATTTGATCCTAGATGTCTATTATATAAAGAATAAACAAACATGAGAATGAGGATTGATACAACAAAAGGGTTGATTTGATCCTAGATATCTATTACACAAGGGAAAGACAAACATGAGAATGGGAATTGAGCTTAATAGCAGATTTCATTACCTGGACTGCCAGGCACACAGCAGCTTTGATAGATCTGTAGCTTTCTTGTCCTTTTTCACCATAAAAAGACTTGGTTTCCTCATTAGTGTCTAGTGGAGACTGTAGAGTTGAGCTGAGCTGATGATCCCTGGCAGGTGAAATGCTTCTCTCTCCATCTTTGTCTTCTCTCCCATCCTTGGTTTTTGCTCTCTTGGATCTCATGCTCATCTTCAAAGCCTCCTGCATAGACTGATTCACCTTGTTAATTGAGTCCAGAACTTTATCTTTTCCTTTTTTCTTTTTTCTGTGAAGTTTTTCAGCTGATTTTGCAGCTTGGGTCATTCACCTGGAGGGGCACAGAAGTGCAGGGAAGGTAGTGGGGATACAGCTGGGATCAGGGAATGACTCCAGGAGGGAGAAGCTGCTGCATCCATCCTTCAAGCCTTTAAGTCAGTTATAATAATGCTTTTATGTTTGTTAGTAAAGTCTTTTAACTTTGGGATGGTTTTGTTTGCTTGGTTTTAGGTTGTCTGACATTTGTGTGAAAATATTTCTTCCCTTGAGAGAGCTGCTGTAACCAAGAGCCATGACTGCTGCAGAGAACGTGTGTTACACGTTGATCAACGTTCCCATGGATTCAGAGCCACCTTCTGAAATCAGCTTAAAAAATGACCTAGGTGAGTATTGGCAGTGACTGAAGGATGCTCCATCTTACCTGAATTATTCTCTCATTGTGCCTTTCCTAAAGTACTGTTTACATTTTGTAAGCTTAAATAAGTCAGTTTCATGTTTATTTTCTGTTGAGTTCTGGAAGATGTGTGTTCCTCTGTTTGATGTGTTTTGAGAAACTTCATGATATTATTTTATGTGCTTTGGTGTACTCCACAGTCTGGGAAAATCTGAAATCTCTTTTTTTTTTTGGAAGTTTTAATGCCTGCTTGGGCTAAGGCACATTTGAGCAGATTTTTTTGGAGTAAGCAACAAATTGTGTTGTCACTCATTCAATGCACTGTGGGATCTGATATATGTGTGACTCCAGGGCACATTGTAGTGTCCTGGTACAAATTTAAGCATTAAAACAGCCTTGAGATTTGAACTCTTTCAATTCCAATATATTGATCTTCTGATTAGTCCATGAATTTCATGCTTATTTTTAAACATCTCTTGCTTCCTCTTTATCCTTTAATAGAAGTAAAGGCATGGATTTTATTGATGTGCTGTATTTCACCCCTTCAGAGGAGTTTGTGTCTCTGACACTGAGGATCGATATTCCTGTTAAAGTATCTGTGACATGTCAGCCTTGCTCACTTCATTTCCTCCTCTAGAAAAAGGAGATGTCAAGTTGAAGACAGAGGCCTTGAAGAAGGTGATCATTATGATTCTGAATGGTGAGAAGCTGCCTGGGCTCCTGATGACCATCATACGTTTTGTGCTGCCTCTCCAAGACCATACCATCAAAAAGCTGCTGCTTGTCTTTTGGGAGATCGTGCCAAAGACCACTCCAGATGGCAGGCTCCTGCAGGAAATGATCCTTGTGTGTGATGCATACAGAAAGGTAACCTCTTGGTTATTTCATTGCTTGTGTTCCTCTGCTGGATCTTTGTGCAAGGAACAGCATTTTTGTGTTACTGAATAAATATAAATATTGTTTATGCTCAGCATTTCCTTCCCATCAGCTGTGTCTCAGTGCTTCAGAGCTGGATAACTGCAGATAGGCAGCAGATCTACTACCAAGGAGTTTTGCATTCTTTTAGTGGTACAGTTGAACAAAAATGTAGTGCTCTGTTTCCTTGTGAGGGGTAACAGAGTTACCATCCTCCAGGAATCTTGGGACAAGCCATGGGTCATAAAAGGACACTATTGTGGTATGTTTGGGAAACACCTTCATAAAGATATTAAGGAGCTTCAGATTTGAGAATGGGCTGGAAACAGATGAGCTAATATATACAAGAAATTTATATCCAATGTGCAAGAATGCCCACAGGCTGAGCTTTCACAACCATGGTAATCAGAGAAAACAAACACAATTCAGACAAAAATCCTGCAGGCTTTGTAAGTTCTATTGCACATAAATATATATTTTTAAATATTGTGGGGCAGCAGTGCTTTAGGAAAGCAATAGGAGTATGTGATAGTCTGTGAGACATTGTGTAATTGGTTTTAATTAACTGGTGGGATGTCACTGGGGCCAAGTATGAAAAATCACACCCGATAGTCTTAACAAAATTACAAATACAAAAATTAGAGTGATTTCTGCTAGACAAAATAACATCCTTGTTGTCAATTTTTACAGCAGCACAAGCAGTTCTCAGGCACACACAACCTTTACCAGTATATACAAGCACAGTTTTCTGATCAGTGACTGGATGAATTTCAAATTCTCTGCAAATACTCTGTTCAGTGTCTAGACACACATCCTGGGCATTAATATTAATTTCTTGAGAAATAACAAATAAATAATTTCTTGAGAAAACAGTGAGATGTCTTTGGGAATGTTGGGAGCTTGTACCACGGGAGAGCTGAGTGTGGGAGAGGGTGGTAAGTGAATTCATCTGGAGAGTCTGGCATTTCAGCTATGTTTCCTGTTGCTTTTAGGATCTCCAGCACCCCAACGAGTTTATTAGAGGCTCCACGCTGCGCTTTCTGTGCAAGCTGAAGGAGGCCGAGCTGCTGGAGCCCCTGATGCCGGCCATCCGCGCGTGCCTGGAGCACCGGCACAGCTACGTGCGCCGCAACGCCGTGCTGGCCATCTACACCATCTACAGGTACCCACCAACCACAGCACAGGGCACAGCTTTGGAGAGCTCAAAGATTTATCACTCCCTAGACTGCTGTTCACAACTTCTATGTTTGTTTGCCTTTTCTTCTCTGTTTAATGGGCATCCTTGGGTTCTGCTCCACTGTTAATTACGTTTTTTTCTCGTAAAGGAACTTTGAACATCTTATACCTGATGCTCCTGAACTGATCCATGATTTCTTGGTGAATGAGAAAGATGCAAGCTGCAAAAGAAATGCATTTATGATGCTAATTCATGCAGATCAGGTAAGGATACCTGCCCTCAAAGTCATTTGGTTTAATAATTGTAAATATGGTGGGTAACTAGCCAGTAGTTTGTTGGTAGTATAAACTACTTGCATTCATAACAAACCCCATGTATGGTAGTGTTAATGCTTTTGTGGGATATTTGGTACTGATAATGTAGGTATTTAGTGCTCTCTTTATTTTAAAGGAGAACTACTCTATTTGGTGAAGGTGCTGAAAAATGTGAGCATAACCTCACTGAGAAGTAGTCCGTTATCTACTGTTCTAAAGCTTTTGTAGTTGCATGAGAAAGAAATGGTAGTGTCTGTTTAGTGTTTTGGATCACTTGTTCTACAGGCAATTGCCTTTTGTGCATAATTACCATTAGTTTGTCTCTCCTTTTGCCCTCTATAGACAGGATGGATTATTTTGCTCTTTAGGTCTACGCTGTTTTCCTAAATTGTTGAAGCATTGCATAAAGGCTGTTTTGTATTTTGATTTTTAGCATGTTTTTATTTAAAATTCAACTGAGTGAGCAAAGTCTGAATAATATAAAATAATTTATTTTCTCTGTAGGATCGAGCTTTGGATTATTTGAGTACCTGTATTGACCAAGTGCAGACCTTTGGTGACATACTGCAGTTGGTTATTGTTGAACTAATTTACAAGGTAAAAGGGAAATGTTGTGGCACATTTAAAATAAATGGCACATGCTAATTTACAGAACTATATTAGACTGTTTTTAAAAAGGGATAGAATGTTGCTGGAAAAGGAATTTAGCTGACTTCTTGTTCATGTCAGGAATATGTCATTGCTTAATAGAGCTCAATAAATCTTGTCTCTTGAAATGATAAAGAGCTCAAGTGTGTACTGTACAGAGCAATAAGTCTCACCAGATTTGCTGTGATGGGGACAGTATTATCAGAGTGCTCTTCGTGGGCATGAGCAGGCCATCTCTTACAGAGGCTATGAGAGGCTCTGCCCTTCCTTTTGATGGGAGATTTAATTTAAGACTCTGTAACATTACTCAGAGTTGTTGAGAACAGCTTTTGAAATTAGATTTTTACAGCTGTGAATGACACTTCCTGTCACCAGAAAATGCTGTTAGTTTTCTCCTCTCTGTGAGATAGTGGAGCAGGTGAGCTGTAGGATTGCTCTTTTCTTTGTGTGCCAACTGTGGATCATTCTTTTCTCGAGGTCTGTCATGCGAATCCGTCAGAGAGAGCTCGGTTCATTCGCTGCATCTACAACCTGCTGCAGTCCTCCAGTCCTGCAGTGAAGTATGAGGCTGCAGGTACTCTGGTTACACTCTCCAGTGCACCCACAGCAATCAAGGTATGATGAAAGGGATGTTTTCAGCTCTTCAGTAGCTTCTAGTGCACTGAAGGGAACTGTGTGCTGCATGTTGATACTTGGGAGGGAAGGTTCTAGTAACACTTCTTATGTGAAACACTGTCTTAATGTATCTCTTAGAGCTGATCACAAAAAAAGACTGAGCAGACCTGGAGCTTGTGGATTTCATATTACTTTGGTAGGGCACAATCTTGAATACTGTGCAGAGTGTTGGATCAACTTGTGATCTACTTGGCCTAGTTAGCAAAGCAGACTACAGCTGTAGATTTCAGAGATTGGATGAAATTTTTTACTCATGAATGTCACTCATTTCAGAGCAGGGTAGAAGCATAAAGCAGTGAAGATTCATGTTGATTACTGATTGACCTGGGGTTCTTAGTTTTATATTTGTACAGCTGATTATTGAGGATCACTTTGAAATTTTGAATTTGTGTGGAAATTTAAAAGATAGGTCATGCATAGATTTACAGCATTGTAAATAGTAGTTTTCAAAGGTCAGGGGAGAGTAAGAATTCCAGCATTCTTGGTTTGGCATACTCATTTTTGTGAAGTAGACACACTGTACATAGAAGCTGTCATTAAAACCAAATCTAGGTAGCCTAATACTGCCAACTCTTTTAAGTTGGTTTTCATGCCCTGTTGCATATTTCACAGCTGACCCAAAGCATGTCAGATAACCTATCTTACATCTGTCTTTGAATTTGAAGTCAATTCTGTGTACTGTAAGCTGATGCCATTGTGAGCCTTCATGTGTGATTTTTGTAACATAGTGAACAAAAATTTTTAAAATCTGTTTATCAGGTTAATTTCTGTGCCAGCTCTGAGTAGTTGCTTTAATAGTAAAATAGGAGTCTTTTCTTCAATTTCAGAAATTCTCCAGTTTATCCTCTTCATGACTTAAAAAAATGGTTTTGATACTTTTAATTTTAGGCTGCTGCCCAATGCTACATAGATTTGATTATTAAAGAAAGTGATAATAATGTGAAACTGATTGTCTTGGATCGGTTGATTGAGTTGAAGGAGCATCCCTCCCACGAACGAGTGTTGCAGGTATGTGAGCTGTCTCTTTTCCTGCAGGCCTTAGGAAAGAAAAGCCTTCAATAACAAATCTCCCAGGTTCTTGCAATGGAGAGAAGAACTTCTGAAGTTTCAATTTCCTGTTGGTATGTTTTTGAACATATATTGGATGGACTTCTATGTTTATGACTTGGCTGCTATTGTTGTCTGCATAAGAATTAACAGTGACAAATGCTGTCCTGGTTGTAAGGTTTAATGGTGTAGCTGCCTAGGAGATGTCTGTGTAAATGTATTAAATGAACACTGAGAAGTTCTAATGCCTGCTGCTTGCTTGGCAGTACATCATATATTATGTATTCAGAAAGGCTTTGAAAATCACTGAGGACTGAAAATTAGAATTGTATGAAGAGGAAGCAATTTAAAATGGCAAAATACTTTACTTTGTTATTGTTTCAGGATCTAGTTATGGACATCCTCAGAGTGTTGAGCACCCCAGATCTAGAAGTGCGCAAAAAGACCCTTCAGCTGGCTCTGGATCTTGTGTCTTCAAGAAATGTGGAGGAGGTAAATTATATATGTGCCTTTGATTCATTATGGTATTTTCTTTCTTTTGAAAAATGTCACTTTTTAAAAATTTGATTTGATGTTTTCTGCAGCTTGTGATTGTTCTGAAGAAGGAAGTGATTAAAACTAATAATGTGACAGAGCATGAGGATACAGACAAGTACAGACAGCTCCTGGTTCGGACACTGCATTCCTGCAGCGTTCGCTTCCCAGACATGGCTGCCAATGTTATTCCAGTGGTATGCAAATATTTCATTGTATTCTCATTACCTGTGTTACACCTATACCCAACACCTGCAGAATTGCTGGAGCTGAGATGTTCTTCATAGTGGCCTCATAATGAACCTCACAAGAGCCAATGCTATTTTTAGTTCCTAAAGAAACATAGGACTTTTGATGCTGTAATTTTTTGTTTTTCTGAGACTGTTAATATATTTTTGAAGAACATGAGCTGAAGAGCACCTTTAAAAGTGCAATAATTTGTATCACTAGAAAAACAGTTTGGGAATGCGATAATTGGTACTTGTTTGGAATGTACTTAAGGTTGTTTGACTTCATGTTTTTTTCACTGGAGATACATAAGGAGTTTTATTTTTCTGAACATAGAAGGGAAGTATTATTGTACAAACTTCTCTGTTTGTGCTGATGTTCAATCTTTCCTGGCAGCTGATGGAGTTCCTTAGTGACAACAACGAAGCGGCAGCCGCCGATGTCCTGGAGTTTGTGCGGGAAGCGATCCAGAGATTTGAAAACCTCAGACCTCTTATTGTTGAGAAGATGCTTGAAGTCTTTCATGCTATTAAATCTGTCAAGTGAGTCCAGAATATAATACCAAACAGACTTGGGAGCAGCTGTGGCTCACTTGCATTGAATGTATATTGTCATTAAATATGTACCAAAATCCACCTTATCCACACAGAGTGACTGTGAGCCTTGATATTTTGAGGTAGGAGATTTCTAGGTACAGCTTTCTTCTTGCCTATTTGTGCAAGAGGTAAATTGGGCATTTGTTGCATTGAATAAATGCAAAATGAAATAAATTCAATTTTCATTTCTGTAATGCACTTGATAATTGTAATTCCCCTTGTTAGGACATAGTGTTGTTGATGAAGGCCAAACATAAAGTAGTATGTTTATTAAAACAGATTTCCTAAGAAATTTGCACTTGTAGTCAACTGGAAATACTGAACATTTTTTAGAAAGCCTAATCTAACATAGACTGAGCTTTACAAAGAATAAAGCTATTTTAGTGTACCTTTCAGGACTCTAAAAACTTTGCTTACTGATGGATCTGTAAAGGTTATGTCATATGAGAACTTCTCTGTGTCAGAAGAGCACTCTGTCATTCTCCTAATACACAGAAAATTCTGAATCCCATCTCCATTTTAATCTCATTAAGTGAGGGGAAGAAATCCTCTGAAGCTTTGCTATTCTTTTCCTAATCTTCATTCTTGTTCTGATTTTTCATTTTCTCCTGTATAATGGAAAAATTAGTTTGTCTCAGTTAAGTGGAGAATTTAGAGCTGACTTTATTCACATGCAGTGGAGTATTTCATTATGGTCCCAATGAAATTTAATTTTGTGTATTTCAGGTTTAAAATGGAAATTTAAATGTATCAGAGAATATATCTAATTTGATGTAGTTTTTCATGAGTTTACTGAGGCTTAAAAGATAATTGCTTTTGATTTAACCTGCTTTTGTCAGTTGTGTCCTTTTGAATTTGTCAAGACTGGCCTTTACTACCTGATAAATCACTTTAAATCACTTTTCTTGGTGCTGATTTGAGTATATCACGAAAGCATGATTTAAATTACTGTTCTTGTCTCAGGATTTATCGAGGAGCATTATGGATCCTTGGAGAATATTGCAGCACAAAGGAGGATATACAAAGTGTAATGACAGAGGTTCGCCGATCACTTGGAGAGGTGTGTATGTTTTGGGGTTTTTGTGTTTCCTGGCTCTTGGTGGTTTTTCCTGCCATCATGCAGTGAGTTTTCTAAGAAAAAGGTATTTTAGAAAGATCAAATAAGATGTAACAGTGTTTTAAGGACTTGTGATGTGTAATGGCATTTGCACAAAAAATCTTAAGCAAAAAGCAGTCAGGGTTTTGAATTCATTACTCATTTTTTCCAAGTAGCATATTTGAGCTGAGAATAAGTAATATCTGTTACAAGAAAAGTTGGGAAATTCCTTATTTCAGAAAATTATGGCAGCTTTGAGATATGATTTAATTATATCTGGTAGCAAAGAAGAAGTGCTTTAAGTCTGGGTTGTTCTGAGAGAAGGATTTCTCTGCCAAAATCTAATTCATCAATGAGAGCTTTATTGCATGTGTAGGAAGCTTCTGTATGTATTTCAATATCTGCTTATTTCCTCAAATTCTCCCCAAACCGATGCACTGTAGCTGACCTTTTGGTTATAAAAACCTCAGAAATGCAGATAATTTTATTAAGACCTGTAGAACAAAAATATATCTTTTCTTTTAATTGTAACAGTTGCTTCCTGCTCATTTCTAGATCCCAATAGTAGAATCTGAAATCAAGAAAGAAGCTGGTGAGCTCAAACCTGAAGAAGAGGTGTCTGTGGGTCCAGCCCAAAAATTAGTGACAGAGATGGGCACTTATGCAACACAAAGTGCTCTTAGCAGTTCCCGACCTGCCAAAAAGGAAGAAGACAGGTATTTGTGATTTCATGCTTGGCCAGGAATGACTTGGTTAATTTTTATCTTTGTTTATTTGAGTGGTGTTATCTGTCATACAGAGTTCAGTGGTTGAGGGAGTTTCCTGTTTTAATCCTAGCTAGATAGAATAGGAAGTTGCCTGATTGCTTAGGATTTGTAATCAAAGCTTACTGTATAAATAAGTGCTTTATTGATTATGATGTCCTGAATTCTAGTTGATTTTTTTAACATATAAAGTTCTCTCACAGTTGTAGTTGGATACAGAGATAGTGCCTTTAGATTAAAATATTTTCTTCCCTTTATATCACCTTGTACTCCTACACCTCTCTCTCCCTAATCTGTGTGACTTGTGAAAATCTCTGTATCTAGAAAATTACTTTGAGAAGGAAAAAACGCAACCTTGTGAAGTGTTTCAAACTTGTTTTGCTTGTATAGTATGAAGGTTAAAGTATCAAAAGAAGTAGGCTGAAGATTGTCATCCCAAAGTAGTTTTCTGAGGATCATTTGTTTTTGCAGACCTCCCTTACGAGGATTCTTGCTGGATGGAGATTTCTTTGTTGCAGCTTCCCTTGCTACAACTTTAACCAAGATTGCTTTGCGTTATGTGTCCCTAGTTCAGGAAAAGAAGAAACAAAATGTGAGTCATCTCTTGTGTTTTCACATTTAAGGAACAGCTGCTTTTTGCCTCTTTTCTTTTCAAAAGATGCAAAATGGGTTAAGTCCAAAGTGAAGTGCCAGTTATGTGATTGGAAAATAATGATAGTTTGGATCACAAACAGGACCTGCTGCTTTCCAGCCATTCTATCTAGACAGTCTCTAAATCATTCTGCTTGGTTTCAGATAACAAATACTAAAAAACTAAGTAATCTCTTCAGAGATGTTATGGTTTGATTAATATGCACCTTTTCCTAAATAAGTCAGAAGTCAACATTTCTTTAAAGCTGGGGCAAATGCAATAACCTTTCTCCATTCTCTTTGTGCTCCTTCTCAGTCCTTTAATGCTGAAGCAATGCTGCTGATGGCCACTATTCTCCACTTGGGAAAGTCTTCTCTTCCCAAGAAGCCAATTACAGATGATGATGTGGATCGTATTTCGTTGTGTCTGAAAGTGTTGTCAGAATGTTCTCCTCTCATGAATGACATTTTCAACAAAGAATGCAGGCAGTCCCTCTCTCACATGCTGTCAGCCAAGCTAGAAGAGGAGAAACTTTCCCAGAAGGTGAGCTGTTATCAGTGTGTAACCATAAACACTTGGAGTTTTTACAGGTGTTCACATCCAAGCTGCTCCCAGAAACGTCACCATTTGACTCTGTGTAGGTCAGCCATTATTTGACTGTTCTTCTGTGCTAAGGAATGGAATTCACTGTGAATTCTTGAATTGCTCTCTTCCTGCAGAAAGAATCTGAGAAGAGGAATGTGACAATTCAGCCAGATGATCCCATTTCCTTCATGCAGCTTACTGCTAAAAATGAAATGAGCTCAAAAGAAGACCAGTTCCAGCTTAGCCTTCTTGCTGCAATGGGAAACACACAGAGGAAAGAGGCTGCTGATCCTCTTGCTTCCAAACTTAATAAGGTAGTGGGAAATCAGTGCTTTAATTGTATACATGGGATCATTTTGGGAATTGCAGACTGGAACTGATGAACCAGACTATGCTGCTTGATTGGGAAGACCCAGTTATATTCTGATGAGGAGAAAAAGAAAAGCATTTGTGCTTATAGTTGTTACCTTCTCAAATGGGGAGAGGAAGAACAAAAAGGAAACTTGGAGAGTGCTCAACTGGTGGAATGTGGAGAAGAAATTAGGGTTTGCTGTTTTGAAATCCCAATAAAGTTCACAGGGAAGGGAGCAAGGATGCCAGAAGTGATTAAGATCCCCTTTCTTTGGCTGCTGTATCCTATTGCCAAGTGCAGTGCATCCTTATTTCACCCTTTATGCCTTTTTTTTCTGTAGAATAGCAGAACCTGCTGAGGAGGTTTAAAGAGAAGAAATCACTTGAGTAATTCATTAGTTAAGAGTTAAACCCCCAGACTTGAAAGAACAGATGAATTCTTTTTGATGTTTAAAATTACCTTTTCATATCAAGTCAGCATTTCTTTGTCCTGCTGATCATCTTTTGAGTAAATAGCATTGCGGTTCATATTTTAGGAACTTATTAGTTCAGAATACATTTTGTCTGGAGAGGGTTTATAATTGTAGTGTGTCTCCAAGGGGACATGTGAAGGAAGGCTACTTGTTTTGGAGGCCTATATAAAAGAATAATCCATTTAAGTGCACTTCATTTTTATTTTTTGTCATTGTTTGAGTGATTGTATGTTTTAAACTGCTTTCTGAGGAGGTGACTCCCTTGGCTTGTGTGACAGGTGACTCAGCTGACAGGTTTCTCAGACCCTGTGTATGCAGAAGCCTATGTCCATGTCAATCAGTATGACATCGTGCTGGATGTGCTCGTGGTCAACCAGACCAGTGACACCCTGCAGAACTGCACCCTGGAGCTGGCCACGCTGGGTAAGGAGGGCTGCATGCTGCAAACAAAGCAGCTCTGAGCTTCTGGGAATTGGGCATTACCCTGCTCTAAGGAATTCCTGAAACACTTCCAAAGTGATGCCAGCTAGTCACCATTTTGAATGCCTTTAAAAATATTCTGGTTTAAATATTTGGTAGAAGTTTGTATGTACTGACAATGCAATCTGATGATGTAAACCATAGTCAGATTTTATCACTAAAAACATAGTGTTCCATTTTCCCTTCTCCTTTTGTCCTGAGATATAGACAGGTTTTTTGATGTACTTATTTTTCATTGTGCTGCTATCATAGACTGGAAAATAAAAATAGGTCAAAATCCCAACTGGTATGGAGCAGAAAGCCATCTGCCCTAGGTGGTTTTTGCACTCAGCACTTAAATACTGCATTTACTCAACTGAAACCATTCCCTGTACCAACAGCTGTAGCAGAGTCTTGCTTGGACAATACTGAGGCTTCATTAACTTCTCTTAGAGGAGTCACTGGAGCACATAATTCAAGAACAGTAACCAGTTTCTTATTAGTTGTCCTCTGCTTTGGCAGTCAGGAGCTGACATACATTTACAATATGCTAGGAGAAATCATATTATGTACTTTTCACTATTGTAAACATGACTGGAGGGGCGTAACCTTTCTCCTAAAATTTTGTAAATCATTTGATGAGACTTATGATGGGAATAAATCAAATGGTTGCATTATTTAATAGGTTGTATTTTTTTATTTGTCAGCTCAGTAAAGTGGAATTCTGTATTTCCCAGCTGATGTACTGCAAAAGCTGACTTGAGGCATCACTCCCATGTGTGGAGTTCATGCTGTTCATGCTGTGTTCTCAAGTTGCAGTTTAATAGAATTAAGGAGTCTTTCCAATTGCTTGCTGAAGGATTATTAAAAATGCATCCCTTAGTGTTTCCTTGGAGCAATTATATTCAGAATCAAGGGGATATTTTGACCTTTTTGTAAATAGCTTGGTGCCTGTAGTGCTGGACATTGTACTTTGGATTTGAGGCACTTGACTATAGGGTTCGGCCTTATGATCATGTCAGTGATTAAAATACAAGGTAGAATTAACCATTTCCTTGTTAAAAATTAATACTAAACTCCATCCAAAGCCCATTTAATTCAGTATTTGCATTTGTTTTCTGTGGGGTTTGGGTGAACACAGCAGTATTTTAACTGAAATTTTTATATAATGTAATTTCTCTTGCAATTAGGAAACTATAAAAAAAAATAACAACCAATTCCAAATCAATTAATATTTTTATGGTGGTGTTTAGTGCAGCTCTATAGATGCAGAAATTGAATGACAAGAAAATAAAACCTGTTGTGCAGAAGCTAAGCTCATTGTATACTGCTAGTGTTCCCTGATTTCATCTCCCAATTTCTTTACACAGGTGACTTGAAACTTGTGGAAAAACCATCTCCTCTGACACTTGCTCCACATGATTTTGCAAACATTAAAGCTAATGTCAAAGTCGCTTCTACAGAAAATGGAATCATTTTTGGTAATGTTGGTAAGTAAACAATTTCAGTGTGCAAAATTAACATGAATGCATTGTATTTGTAACTGCTTAATGAGTTCAAAAATAAAGCCCTTCATAGTGAAAGAAGAAATTGAATTACAATGTCAGAATATTTTGTGATGATTTAAAAAAAAAGCTGTATCACTGTTACTTAAAACCATTGTAGAATATGCTACCTTTAGGACAATTGTCAGCATGAGATTGAGCAAGGGTTGGCTGTTGTTAACTGGCAGATGGTAGCTCAGCACCCTTATTAAGTGCAAATTCACTTTTTGGAACATTCAGAAATGGTTTTGTGTGTTCTCTTGCAGTGTACGATGTCTCTGGAGCAGCCAGCGACAGAAACTGTGTGGTTCTCAGTGACATTCACATTGACATCATGGATTACATCCAGCCTGCTTCCTGTACAGATGCTGAGTTCAGACAGATGTGGGCAGAATTTGAGTGGGAAAACAAAGTTAGTTTTGGGTTTTTTTTTCTATGTTACTTTGTTGATGAGATACAATTCTGTCTCTTGTTCTACAGCAGCTCATTACAACAGCATTGTCTGTTGCCACATAAACCTCATTCAACATCCTCATTGGATGCTTGCCTCAAGTAGCTTATTCTCTTACAGCTATCATATCAGTTTCACCAGCTTAGCAATGCAATAACTGGGGTTTTGGCTTGCAAAAGAGCTTGTGTGCATTGAGCTTTACCTCCTGTATGGAAGCTGTCCAAGCTGACTGGTGATTGCTGTGTGTTTTGGCTCAAAGGTGAGATGGCAACAAGTTTAGGTTTATGCTGAGGCTGCAGAATTACTCATGCTGCTCAGCCTCTCCAGTTCTAATCACTTTGTCTTGTGGGTTGCAAGGGACCTTTTAAAGGTTCTTTAGTCCAGCCCCTTTCCAGGAGGACAGGAACATCTTTCTTTCACCTTGCTACTTTGCAGTACAGCTGTAGCATAAAGTTCTGGGTGCTGTGTAAGACCAGCAAGACAGTGGTTACACTTCATACTAACTGAGGGTGCTCAAACCTAAAAAAAGGGTTTAAGGAAGAAGATATCATGTAAGAATGGAGTAGGAGCAGAATGGGAGATACTTTACATGAACTGTAGTCTTGTGTGGTACATAGGTGTACTCACTTGGGACTAGATTTAAATGTCTCAGGGGAACTTGTGCACAATATATTGTAATAGATGATATATGAAGCCTTAGTAGTTTGCAAACTCCTCGTAAGAGAGATGTTAAAAACAATTGAAACAAGGCACATAATATGCAATATGATAAAGCCAAGGCAGCCCAGAGAGCTTTGTTGCTAGAAGGGGAAGATGAAAGGAATCTTTATCACTGATTAAAAGCAAACTTTGGACTAGGTGTTGCTTTTTCTTGTTCTGGCAATGTGTAAACTGTATTCAGGCATGGAGTGCACTGTTTGCTGCAGAGAATGTAGATGTTCAACAGAGTATCATGTTCACCCAATAGATTTTAGAAACCATGGTAATAGCATGAAATTTTCCATCTTAACAAATGGAGGTCAGGAGGGGAACACTTCCTGTGATGCCACCACATAGTGGGAAGTGCATGCAGCTTACTGAGTGTGCTGTTCCTCAAGGAGTAATGTGGAAGTGATCTCCTTTATAGAGCCCTGAAAAAGAGATTTCAGGAGTACCTGAGGTGCTAATTAAAGTAATTGCTTTTTTTTCTTTCTTGAAGGTAACGGTGAATACAAATATCATTGATTTAAATGAATACTTACAGCACATACTGAAGTCAACCAATATGAAATGCCTGACTCCAGAGAAGGTGAGCTATTTCTTGGAGAGTTTTAGATAACTTTTTAGTTCCTGTGCTTTATTATTTAATTTGTTCAACATTTGTTGTTAATATTCTACAAATAAATGAAATGAAATGAAACAAAATGAAATGGTACATGTGCCTCAAAGCTTTTACTCTGAAATGAGTAGAAGCACATAAATGTTACCAAAATTCTCTGTTGACCCAAGGTGGAAAATCAGAATGTCCATTTTGAATGTCCATGTTCATAGTTGCTAAGCTGTAGCATAGACTTGTTGGGACCATCTGTTTACATAAAGGGGTTTGTTAGTAGTTCCATATTTCTTCCTCTCTGACAAAATTTAACTTTCTTTTGCCAGTTTAGCCTTTTTGCTGTAAAGCAAAACAAATATATAGAATAGCTACTTGCTGTTAAGATAGAGCATGTATGATAGCTATTAGCTACTACATGTATAGTAACCAAATTAAGTATAGTAGCTATTTAGCTTCTTTGCCATCTTGCTGTTGGTTAAGGCAAACCATAGAATGCCCTCCTGCCTTATCTTGATGAATTCTATAGACTGCATAATTCCCAGTATGAATTCTAGAAAAAGGCCACCACTGTTTCCCTGTGCATGATTCCTACATGTTATGAAACATTGCAGGTGAAGAAAGAAGTGTAAACATGATACATTGATAACTGCTTAGAAAACTTAGGATGACCTAAACTGTGTTCGGAGGATTTTGGTCTTTTAAGGGTTCCCATGTGCTTTCCACAGGCCCTTTCAGGCTATTGTGGCTTCATGGCAGCCAATCTTTACGCCCGCTCCATCTTCGGGGAGGACGCCCTGGCCAACGTGAGCATTGAGAAGCCGATCCACCTGGGCCCGGAGGCGCCTGTCACGGGCCACATCCGCATCCGGGCCAAGAGTCAGGTAAGGGGCTTGCCACCCTCACCCTTTAGGCCAGTGTACCAAGCACTCCCAAACATCTACAGACTTTTTACAGTCCTTTCTCCTGCTGTCTTGCCATAAAATTGGCCTGTGTGCCAAGATTTCCCAATTTTGTCCACAGCGCTGCAGATAGGAAGTTATATTTTGTTTGCTTTTAAATAATAAACCAAATATGCCCCAGGGTGACATGATGTTTTTCCTACCAAATTGCACATTTCAGTGTCACACAACAAGGAAATTTTATGCATGTGATTGCTATTCACTGATTCTTTTTAAAAACAACAAAAGAAAATCCCAAGGTTTTTAGCAGGAGTTATTTCTGTAGATATGAGTCTGCTTTGGCATTTAGAGTTTCTACCTCCCAACTAAAAAGAAAGACTGGGATTTGGGATAAATAAAACAAAAACACCAATGTAAAATAGAAATATTTTAAACAGTGTACAATAAAGGAGTACTTGAGAGTTTTCATATTCACAGAAAACATTTTGTTTATGTGATGTCACTACAAAGATTTTGGTCTGGTTTAAATTAAAGTTTCTGATATGTTACAGTGCCATTTTTACAGAAGACTGCATTCAATTACATATACCAGCATGGTTGCATCTTGAAATCATTGTGCTATTGAATATGTGGATTTATTCATGCAGTTTCTTTTGATGGTTCTTCAGTTTTTGTGCAATATTAATCTGGCTCTGTGATGAAACAATTTTCCATAGCTGTGGTGCACTGAGTGTACTGGTATCAGCACTGGGACTTTGAGCAGTTTAATTTCAGTAACTGGACAGGCAGTTGTCATTTCTCCCCTGGTAGTCCTCTTTCAATTGGTGGGAGGTCAAAAACTTACAATATGTTTTAGTCTTTTGCTTTTCATATGGATAACACATGTAACAGTTGCCTGCTCAGTTAAGTTTCATTGTCTCAATAATATATGTAGACCTAACCTTTACCTAGTGATAAGGAAGTGAGCACTATGAAATGTAGAAAGTATGCAACTGGAAATTTCCATGCCATTGATTTAATAGATTTCTATATATTCTTCCATTTTAATATAGATGAGATAAAGTTCTTTTCAAGTGAAGTATTTGTGTCATGATTGTTGTTTTCCTTTTCCTTACAGGGAATGGCCCTGAGCCTTGGAGATAAGATCAATCTGTCTCAGAAGAAGACAAGTTTATAAATTTTACCTAATGTCTTTTCAGGTCTTTTACAGTTTAACCTTAGGTATGTGGCTTTTGGGATCCAGAACATCTTATATTCTTCAGTGTTCTGTAATTGTAGAAGCCAAGCTTTTGAGCTGAAAGCATTCCAGCAGATAATTTATAGGTTCTCCATGATTGATATTGGGCAAATTTTAAATCTCCAGTTTTTTTTTTTCTTTGTCCTGGAAGTCATGTTTTCTTTGTCTCTAATATATACTGATGCTCACAGTACAATAAACAAGTTATACCAGTACTGCTTTGTCTGTAGATTATAATCTCTGTATTTGTTGAATATCTGTCCAGGGGTACTTGGATACTCTGAGAAAGTTGCAGTCTGTAATAGCTTCAGTGTTTGCAATAATGACTAGTCCTGAATATGTGAATGTGTGATTATGATTCTTAAAATACTCTGGTATACCTAGGAGAATATAAATTTGCCAGCTAAATTAAAGGCTGCATATTCTAGATGGTAATGTAATAACTTGGCACAGACAAGCTTGTAGTATCAAAAAAGAGACTGGCAAAATTCAGCCCTTTCCAGCAAGTTGTAGAACCTTAAACTTTGTTTCTGAAGTGCTTTCCTAGCAGTGTTATCCTGAGTAACATAACATTGCTGGTGGTGTTCTTATTTTTCAGTCACTGTGGAAAAGACAGCCAAGTGCAGCATTAAAGCTGTAGCAGCATAAGCAGTTTTTCAGTGAATGCAGCCTTTGGCCATGTGTGTGAGCTCAGGAAGGAAAGATTCAGACTCATTGTAAGCTTGCAATGAATTGAACCACGTTGAAAAGGAAGAGTTGTGAGTGAAGGTCAGGTCAGGATGTTGAAGTGAGTTAACATCATTTGGCTTCTAAATCTTATCCAAATTAGCAGTGGATTAAAACATATAACCATAGAGTGAAAATACTGTCAGCTGTATCTATTCAGCACTAATTCTGAATTTATTAAATTGTTGCAAGCAATTGCTTCTACAGAAGAGTGTCCAGAGCCAGCAGTGCTCTTCCAGTTGGCTGAAAATCCTGCTGCTGGATTTCCACAGCTGTGACCTACACCAGAAGGGCAGAAGAAAATATTCCATGTAGCTGAATGCCCAAAACATTTCAGGCCTCAGTGATGACAGTACCTTTTTTTCATTCTGAATAAGCACAAGGAGCACACATGTAAATTCTGAAATGAAATAGGGCTACAGTATTTTATCTGGCTAAAGGATGGCCCTAGAAGTGCAGTGCAAAGCCTGAGCATGGTTTTGCTGAATGACCTATTTAGTTTTCATGTTTTGAAATCCCTGTTTGGTTCTGCCATTGTTTTGTTTTTTAGTGAAAGCTCTAGCTCGTGAATAACATGATAGCAGCAAGAGCTGAAGCTCTGAGTATGCAGGACTGCCTTGATAATGTCCTTATGTCTCTGCATGATCCTGCAGCAGTTGTATTCCTTTCTGGGGAGTTACTCCAGATTCACAAGGATATTGTAGAGATAATCAAATTCTGATCTTGACTGTTCAATACTTCATAATTTGGGGGTGAGAGTGCTGATGGAACAAAAGCAATAGGAGTATGTTGTATGGGATATCCTGGGAAATTCCATGGATATCAGTGTGCTGCTCTGGGGTGAGTAGGCGGGATCTCATTCTGCGGTCACTTAAAGCCAAACCAAGGTAAAAGAAAATCCTAGGAGTCCAATGGATGGTTTCATCTCTTCATGAAGACACTGAGTTGTAAGACTCTAACAGAGACTGAATCACAGCTCTGTGGGCACTGACTGGTTTGGATGGGATGAATTTGCTGACCACAGCCAAGGAAAGGATGTTTTTGGAGAAGGAGAATGACTTCCAGTATGTGTTATCCAAGCCATGTTTCAGTTACAATCTGCTCTCATTGGAGAATAGAAAAACATCCTGGCATGTGCAGACATCCATATTTCAAGTGGCTCTTAGTCAGCTGGGAGGGGAACATAATTTTGTTTGGGATATTTTTTGCTGTCAGGATTTTATGGAAGGACATGGAAACATCTGTGCAGCAGAAGCTGCCATGACTTTAGGATTCATTTTCCACCTGCCATGCTTTCCAGTACCTCTTCTGCAGAATTAGTTTTGTACAAACATTTTCCTTGGTGGCATGCGTTTTTTCAGTAGCCTGAACACTAAAAATGTTAGATCTGTGTTTCATGTCTATGCTTCAGAGATGAAATTCCCTTCTTTTATCCATCCATCCTATTGTGTTCTGGCTAAGCTTTTGCTCAGCAGCTCAGATAACAAATTGCTTCTGGTCTTGTGCATACAAAGGAATATCATGCACAGACCATCATTCTTTAAGAGCCACTTGCAGCATTTTCACTGCAGTAAAAGCTGGTGTACAGCTGTGGCTCTGAATTGTTCCAGACTTGGTATCAGAAGTTGCTGTACCCTGTTTTCTGCACAGCAGTGTGTATTGCATACTCTGCTAGGGTTAAGGGAGTGTTATTCCACTGCTCTGATTTCAGAAACTTCTGTAAGAACAGGAATAAATTACCAGGAGGAGCAAATGGAGCAAAAAAGCTTGCTGCTTTTCCATTAGAAGTTTTAGAAAGTCATTGCAGGATGCAGTGTTAGAATAGCAGGAAGCCAGTTTGTACTATGCCCCTGCTCCTGATGTGCCTCCTGCCAGGAATCAGGGCCATGTTTCTTTATTCAGGGCCTCATAAGTATTTGTATATATGGTTTTTTTAATGTATTTATTACTTAGATGCTAACATGAGAAGTAGGAATGTTTACCTGAGGACAGGCAGGTGTGGGCAGCTCTTTTCTGGGAGTCAAATAAGACTTGGGGCTCGTCCTAACAAAACATGAATAGGGAGACTGAATTTATAGAAATTTTATAGGTAATGTAAAAAAATAAATTAAAAATCAGGCCACAGAGGAACTTAATCTGTACACTGACCTTCAGAAAGGTTTGTAAGTAATTCTGTGAAGGCAGCTTTGTGCACCTCTGAGAAATGTGAAGCCTTGTGTGAGGTGTTTGCTCTCTGTTGTGTGCTTTCTGGCACAAAGCTGCAGCTGAAAGACTCAGTCACTTAATCCTAATTGAGCAACCCCTCAGCACCAATTTAAAGCATTTTATAAATTCTTCAAAGTTTTCTTGTGTTGTTACACCAGGGGGTGCTGTCTTGCAACTGGTAAATTTTCAGAGGTTGTTTATTTGTTGTCTTTTTTTTAAAGTGTTAAGGAAGAGAGTAAAGGGTCTGGTGCAGGGGTGTGCTGCAAGTTTTGTCATATAAGCAGTAGGGAGTAATTTTGGCCCACTCTTGGGGTCAGTTTCCATTGGTTTTTGTATATTTTTAGGTTGCCTAGCTAAGTAAGCAGTGCACACCAATTCACAGCTCAGATTACTAATACAGTACATCTGTTCAAACACTGCCTTATCTCTAGAGATTTTACTTTTCTGAAGCACAGTGAGATGGATTTGGCTGTGCACAGCTGGCCTAGGGAGGTTCTCCCATTTGAGAGACATGAAAATGAATTCACTAAGAAAGGGATGTAGGTGTAATATAAGAAATTCTAGCTGTAAGTTTGCCTGTACACTTGTAATACTAACCTAGGCCATTTTCTGTTTGAGCAAAGTCATAAAGTATCCACTGTATTTCACTAGATATTTCTTTGGATTTTTTTTTTGTATATATTCTGTAATTTGTGAATTTAACGTTTTCTAAATTCTTTGTATAATTTTTTTTATTTCATCAATGATCCACAATTGTTAAGAATAGAATGGAATTGGTATCAAAATGTGATTTCTTTTGTTTTGAAAGATGAGCATAGTTCTTCCAGCTATAGATTGTAGGTATTTTATAATTTGATTATAAAGTACAAATATTTTATGTATTGTACATAAAATACATTTTATAAAAATGTAGCCATTTTATACTTGTCTAAACGAGTTACTTTAGACAGGTACAAGATCTGCCGTTTCTGTGGCTTGTAAGTGCCTGTTTTGCTCTTTCTTTCACTGAAATTTCATTTAGGAGAAGCAGAACATACTGAGCTTATTGTTATCCTGGCCCCAGCTCAGAAGCAGTGTTAGTGGGTCTCACTGTTCCTGCATCTTATTCACAGTGGTTTTCAGGTTTAATGATGTTTCAGGTCTTTCCTGTAATAGCTGATCAAAGTCTGCCACAGCAGATGGTCACGCTATATCTTCTCACTAAAAATGTGGTCTCTTCTTTTTCTAAGGTCTCACAGTACCAGAAAGAGTTGTAAGAATTTTATCATGCTTCTGATTTTAATTACATCCAAAGTTTGGAGATGAATTTCAAAATGCAGTAATGAGTTCTTAATCTGATCTTTCTGAATAACTTCTATCACTAATATTTAGACACAAGTATAAATAATTATGTCTGCTGTGTTGTTCTTAAACTATATGTAAATATTTTATTACTTTGTAGAAATTTAACTCAGATGGAATTCCCCATGTCTTTTTGTTTTTTTCCTTCCTTGATTTTAAGTATTTTTCACTCACTGTGATCTCTACATGATCTGTCCAAAACTACCATGATGTGTTGCATAAGCATCCCTGCTTTTAATTTTTTCAAATGAGATTCTGTCTTTTTTTTTTTTTTTTTAATATCCATTGAATTCAGTGGTGCTAGTGGACCAGTTTCCTCTGAGCTATGACTGAAAGAGATGAAAAGGTTGTTCATGTGCAGAAGCATGCACCATTTAGCAGGAGATTCTTTTTTGAGGCCAGGAATTGTGAGTGACAAGCCTATGTAAGCCCCTTTAAATTTGGGAGGGTAGAATTTTCACCTCAGAGGTCTCCTAACTTGTGGCAGAGCTCTGTGGGACCTGTGGGTACTGAAAACCCACTGGGTTCATCTCTTTTAATAATGGAGTGCATGTTTTTAGGTGTGATCTGCTTTGCACATTCAGTAGTCTTTGGGATGGGCTCAAACTTGGTGCAGTTTTCCTCCTGGTGGGACCTGAGGTTGTGACCCAGACCACAAACCTGTGCCTCACTGGCACCGTGGCTGCCAGGACCTGCACAGTTAGGTCTGCCTGTGGGATGTGCACCTGGGACCAGGACCTGGCAGCAGCTTCATTCCTGCCCAAAACCAAGCCTAGACTGCAGTACCAGGATGGCAACAGGTCAGAGCAGATCAAAGCTGGTCTCCAGGTGGGTATCTGAGCTTCAATTCAGCCATGAGCTAAGCTCTGTCTTTCCTCCCTCATGCAGAGAAGTAGCTGCCTGCTTGAGGCATTACCCCATGCTCTGAGACCTTCCAGGCTGTTCCTGTCTGTAGGAGGCTGTTCTACATCATCAGGCATCCTGTCAGAGCCCAAATGCACAGTTCTCTGTACCAGATAGGAGTTATGCTCTGGGCTTCAGTCTGTTTGATTTTAAGCACCATCTCTGCTTGTTTACAGTATTTTAATATCTGAAAACTGCAACTTGAAATGATCCACTCAAGTTCTTGTGTGTGATGCCCAGATTTGATACCAACCTGGAAGGCAGTTTATTTGGTTTATGCAGCTGATGTTGTGACCATTTAGAAAGTGAGAGTGTTCATTGTCTCCTTGCAATTATGTCCACATTGACATGAATTATTGTTCTGAGGAGAAGGAGTGGGGTTTTGAAGTTTTGTCATCTTCAAGGATCCCCTCATCCATGCTTGAGCTTGAGGGAGAAGAGAAGGCAGCTTGAATCTGTAACTGATAGCACATGCAGCAAAGCACATATCAGAGCTGGCTTCAAACTGGCTGCAAGGTCCCACACCTGTGCCCAGAAACAGTCCTGCTGACTGCACTCACTCCTAAAACCCCTATAAATTTTCCATAAATATGCCCCTATAAATAAACCTCTATAAAGTTTCTATAAATCCAGTCTTCCCCAGTTTACCAGGCTGCATTCAGGCAGCTGTTTGCCTACTCAGATGGCGCCTACCTGCCAGTAAAAACCCTGCTGTAGGAACATTCTTCTTTTCTGGCTCATCTCATTTTCTTTGTTATAGTTTACTTATATTTCCATAATGTAAGTTTCCATATAGTTTACTTACAAATATTTCCATCATGGAAAGCAGATGCACCTTTTATTCAGATTATCAGGAATTGCCTTGGATTCTTAAGTGGGATTTTTTGAATGCCATATCAAACTTCCTGTTAAAGTTGAAAGAAAAGAAGCTATTAAAACTTTAATGTGTTTGACCTGATAGTTTAGTGCTTGTGTATTCAAACATGTAACACTATGTTAATGCATCATTACTTAGAGAAGCAATTATTGCAAGGTTTGGATGCCTGATCCATAAGTAAGAACAGGTGTATTTTTCCTACGCCTGTTCTCGCTTGCACTCTCAGATGTACAAGTTCAGCAGTGCTACTATATCCAGCCTTAATAAACAGGAATGTTACCTTCGAAACACCCCAGAAACCTGCTCTTGCAGCAGGCAGGTGCTCAGAGCACATGAAGACATTTATCAGGTAATCAGTCAAACGTAATATTTATGGAAAATACAGATTGTGTGAGACTATGGAATGCATTTCTTAATTAAGTGAAAAATCAGAAATTGTGTGTGTTCCAACCAATTCCTCATGTGTTGCTGTAAAGCATGATGATACAAGCCCTAACAAATACAAACTTTTATTTCTGGAAGCGTAGTCCCTAACTTCCCAAGTAAAGCACATAAATAACAAACCTGCATATCTTCTTTAACCTTTGGTCTTTTTTTTTTTTAATGTATTTTTTCATTGCTGTTTTCTTGGAAATTATTGGAGTTTGTAACTGGGACAACCATGTTTTCAAAAGCTTGTGACTGGTTTTTGTAGCAGTATTTAATGCATCGTACCTGAGAGCAGGTCATTTTTTCTCATATCTCCAGGAAATGGCCTTAGGACCTGAGTTTCATGGTTGTGGGGATAGGCTGCCACCTTTGTGAAGTGTTCTGAGATCTGCTGGTGAAAAGTTCTGTACAAAAGCTCAGTTGTTGAAAATGTGGTCAACAGTCCCCACTTTCTTCCTCATCACTAGATGGGCAGGTAGCTGAGCTTAGACAGATTTCAGAGCCAGCTCTGAGTACAGTGAGACAGAACTGGGAGCTGGGTGGCTGTGAGCACCTTGCTCTGATCAGCTGCAGGCTGAAGAACGGAGGCTCTGCCAGCTCCATGATATAATTTACATTCTACTGTAGTTTTGTGTGAAGACAGTAAGTTCTCAGTACAGCAAGACTAGTTTTTGACATGCACAAAAGCTAATAAACAGTCAAGTGAGTGATGTGTTGAGGGAATAAATCACATGGGACTCCATTTTCTTCATGGTGGAAAAAGGCAATTCTTTATTCACTGTACTTCTTTTTATACAGTTTTACAGACCTGGTGTGTGACTCCAATTGGTCAGTAGCTTTCTTGCCAGCTTCTTTATTGGTTAGTAACAAGTTATTATCCTGTATTGATTGGTCACTCAATCCCCAGGGTGTATGTGCAGGAAAGGTTGTTTGTGGGAAATAGTTTTCCTTTTTCTATCTAACAGTGTAAAAACAGTTTATACAGGGGATGGTTGTTTTTCACCCAGGAATAGATTGTTGTGCTAACAAACTGCTCACACCAGGATTCCTTTTAGATGGGAACTTGCAAAGTGCTAGCTTGACTTAGAAGAAATGCCAGCCTAACAGAGCAGGCCTGATTTTATAAGGCTTTTCTTTATAATTTTTCTACTTTACTGCAGCAATGTGTTGTTTAGCAGTAACAGGACAAAGCTGCAGCAGAGGCAGCCTCGTGTGTTTCACCTTTCCCGTGAGCCAGGGAAAGGAAATGGATAGATAATTGGAAGCTTCGCTTCTCAGACTTTTCCTGCTGCTCCCATGCCATCAGGAGTGAAAAGACTTGTGCAACACCTTGTTTGTTACACTGAAATGATATTTTCTAGCTCTGTTTTGCAGTTTGTCTTTAACAGAGCCAGGCACAGCTGCTTCTGGAGGCAAATGCAATCATCCTGTTGACATTTGTGGGCAGTATTTTGTAGGTTCCGCTTCTTGCTAGACTGTTCGTGTTAAATCACGTGCACATCCTTGGATGCAGGGGGCCAAATCCACTTCTAGAGGGCTGCAACAAGTGCCTGTTTCAATGCCTTTGAGGAACCCCAACCTTCCTGCAATACCTTTGGCACCATCTTGTCCCAGGGAACCCAGGTGTAGGAAGGGGCAGTAGGAGAGAAACCCTCAGGGAATGGCACACTCAGCTTTCCCCCTTCTTTTAGGCCACAGGCCCCAAACAGCCATAGTTTGTCACATGTGTCCCACAACAGCAGTCTGATGTCATGAGCCATCTTGCTGCCACTTTTTAGGGCTCTAAAAGCACTGGAACCCTGGCAGTGAGCCCACAGTTAGCTGAGTTAAAGCCCTCAGGTTCCAAGGGTGCCTGAAACCAAGAGGTCCAAGACCAAAGCACGTGGCTGCCCTTCTTTGTGGGGAGGGACAGAAGACCCCTGGCTGCAGGAAGCACAGAGGAAAAAGAGGCCAATTTAGATGGGGATCCCACCAGCCCCATGGACCATCTGGCTGATGGTGTGGAGCCCACAGAGGAGGGTGCACATCCAGCACAGTTTCCCTGGCACCAATACACTGTGCCAGGCCTCCCTTCCATGCCACCTTGGCACTGGTGTCACAGGGGGCACCCATGCCAGCCTCAGGCCATCCTGCCAGCTCACCAGCCCATCTCCCAGCAGCAGCAGCAGCAATCCTTGTGCTCATTGCCAGGGTGATGTGGGCTGTGCATTGCACTGGATGACTTTTAAAAGTCCCTTCCAACCCAAACCATTCCATGATTCAGTGCTTCAGTATATTCCACCAGTCTGCAGTTGCCTCAAGGTTGCAAAGAAACCAAGCAGATCAAGGCAAGCCTAGAGGCACAGATCTTGCTGGTTTTAGGAGAATCTGCAAATTGACACCTACTTCACCAAGGAAAGACAGAAGGGCTTTGTATTCATAGAAAAAGGGAAGAGTAGTCGACTTAGATCTTCCTCCAAAGAATCCTTAAATCCCCTGCTTGATTAGAATATGATAAACTTTTAAATGAGTTAATTTCCTCAGCTTTCTTTGACACTATTCTATATCTACCTTTGTGAAAAATGTTAGTAACCTTTTGTTGTTCAGGAATCCTTTAATGGCACTGACCTCTGCCACAAAGTGCCCAAATCTTAGCAAAGCAAGGGAATATGCACTTTGCTGGCCTAAAATGTGTTATGTGTGATCACTGCAGTTTTTGGAATCATGGGCAGGGCTTTTTGACTTCGTGTTTTGCAGTATATGATGTATTTTTAAAGTAACCTAAAAAGGCACTTGAATAATTAGGAGCAGGAAGTGCAATGACAACTGAAGAAATGCTGCTGTCCACTAAACTCCTGGCAGTGCTCCTTCACAAATATTTCTGCCCTAAAACTCTGCTACTTGGAGGGTGTGAATGACACTGGAGCAGAGGTATGTTGTGGTGTGGGTCTGTATCACATGATCAGAGTTTTCCTGGGTGATGTAAGTGATGCAGGTATTACAATCACTTGTCTATTCATGTTTTTTGATGGCAGCCTTAAATGCGATAGAGCTCTAAAATTATAGATTATCACAGAAAGTTCAGTCATCTCAAAAGTATGTTGAATTGGTGCCAGTCACATGGAGGAGTTCTGTGGAATCATTTCAAAATCCTGCTGGATTTTGTAGATTGCCCAATGGAGATCCAATGCAATTTCTTTGACCGCTTGCACCTATTTGATGTTCCTATGTCTAAAATTATTTCTAGTGCTTGTGACTGAGCAAAACATGCTTGTCTCTCTGAAGTTCCACTAAGCCTTAATTTTCATAACTACTTTGAGGAATGGGTCTTGTCTTAGCTGTTTCCATGCAGAATTTGTGTGATGAAAACAGGATTTAAGCTTGGGAATAACTGACTGATGACCATCTCTACCCTGCTGGGATGCAAGAAAGTATCACCTTATGGACAGTCACGCTGCAGTGTCAGCACTGCAGTAAGTGAGTGTGAATTCAAGTTTTGTCAGTGCTAGGTTTGGAACTAGGACATCAGATCATTGAAAAGGCAGACAAGGAAGGTTGTCATTCCCTAGAAGTTGGTCTGAAGTGAAGAGGAAGTTTGCTGGCGTCCCAGTCAGAGCCAGGTTAGAGCTTCTTGGAAGCATGAGTAAGATGGAATCTTGAAACCTGGAGCATGAGAGGTTTGGGGCTGGCTGAGGCTGGGCTGTTGCTCCCCACAGGGGCAGGACAAGGAAGACTGGACCTGAGGGCAGTGGGATGGCTTTTGCTCTAGTGCATTCATTGCAAAATCCACTGGCAGTGCTAATCATGCTTGGAGCAGCAGGTATTCCTGTCTGTCTCAGGGTCAGGCCTCAGCTGATATCCTTACAACAGACCTCTTGTACCTCTTGCAAATTTGCAGAAGCTTGTTTCTACGTAAAAGCTTAGCAGCCCTCCTCCAAGGGGGTTAGGGATCTCTGCCAAGGGACTGTGTTGTATTTTGAAACCCAGGTACTGTGTGTTTCCTTCCACAAATGCTCACAACTGTGCATAATGTAGCAATATGTAACTGAAACAAGGGTGCTCCTTGGTTCCCCTACACCAAAACCCACAGGGAGAGCACTTCCCCATTCACACAGTCCCACATACTCTCAGAGCATCTGAAGCTTTCTAAAAGGGTCTATTACTCTAAATTTCTTGAAAACTTCCTGAAAATTAAAAATCAATCAGTTTTCTCGATCTCTGTCAAATTGTAATCTTAGGGAAGTACTTTTTGTGCCCAAAGAGAAGGAGTGTGACAGGAGACAAATGCAGTCATTTACCCTGGCAGACTCATTCTCTGCCTGACCTCACCCCAATGGCATTTTGAGAGTGTGGGCGCATTATTTCGTTCAGGTGAATCACTCAAAATTACCGTTTGTCTGAAAGAGTTTATCAAAAACTAATGGGATTTTGCAGGATAAATGGCTTCACAATTCTTCATCTAGCAGATTGCTGAGAGATGAAATGAGTCTCTGAGGTATTTATTAACTTCTGTGGGCAGCTCTGAATAGAAGAAAGGCAGAAACTTTTGTATAGGACGTCTTACACTCCTTGTTTATCAGTGAGGAGTTTCTAATGCACAATCAAAATGCCAATCATCTATTTGCCTGCTGCCTATAACACTCTTTGTAACATAAGACTATTTTAATAAAGAATTCAATTTTTTTAAGAGTAAATTTTTAAAAATTAGAATTTTTAGAAAATTCTTTGGAATCCTATTTTCTGACCAGTCAGTGTTTTCTACCAGCTCAGAACACTGGTGGATGCATAGCTCCTGAGAGGTGGGAGGAGGGTTTCTCATGGACTTGCCATGATGCTCACCCTTCTCAGAAATTTTATAAAGCTATTAGAATAGAGTGTCAAGTTTTGATACCAGATGTAATTGTTCTCTAGAGGCAAGTAAACATTTAATCCTGAAGGATAGAAGTGTTGAGTAGGCAGGGTAGAGTTTGTCTGTATAGACTACTGCATTCTTTAATGATGCTGGAGCAGGCTAAAGCTTATTCTCTGCTTTTGTCTACGTGCCACAGCATGAGCATGAATCAGAGTTGGTGCAGTGCAAATGTGATGTGCAATTGCAGTTTAATTTGTGCAAACTATGTCAGTGAGAGGGAACCCATTCCATTCCATTTCCCAAAAGGGACTCCTCACACCGGGCTTTAGACAGGACACTTGTTAACTAAAAGCCAACTGTAAAATTGTGATTTGAATCTTATGCAGATTGTCAGATAGGCTTTATGGAGAAAGGGATGGTGTGTTTATAGTATGTGCTAGATATGTATGGACCATGGTTTGCTGTGCCAACAGCTAACACCACACAAGCTGAGCCACATCATAAGGGCTTCAACTGATTTTTGCCTTCTCTTTACCTCCTCTCATGGATATTCTCAAACTGCAAGGAGCAAAGGATTGTGAGAAAAACAAGGGAAGATTGTGTGTCGGAAGGGAATTTTCTTCTAACATTCTGTAATTCTGTAATTTTCCATAATCACCTGTGTAAGTGGTTTGCTTTTAGTTTTGAGGTTTTTTTGTAAGCACTTAACAAATAATAATAAAAGCTTAGACAAAGGAAAAATAAAAAAGCACATTATCACTGTGAGATTGTTTTAATTTTGATGGTCAACAGAAAGGCTGTTCAGCAGTGTAAGGGAAAAGCAGATGGAAGCAGCCACTCAAAACTCAGGTGATTTTTTTCAGTAGTTTTTATCAGAATGTTTAATTTTTAATAGATATTAAGACCTCTTCACAGCATGTTGTAAAGGCAGAATACTTTTAAAGTAGTTTTTTGCTGAGCATTCTGCAAATGGGGAAAGTTGATTGTCACTAATGAAGTGTTTTATGGCTAAGACCATTGCTGGAATAAAACTATTGGCTACTTTTGCCTGCAGGTTCTACATCAAAATCCTATATACATTCATTAAGTTTAGTTTCCTCTTTTCTTACTGCTCTTATTCATTAGTGAATAATGTGGGTTCCTTTATTGCATCTTGTTCATCCTGGATCATTATAGGGTCACTAAATGTAATTTTCCCTGTGGGTATATATTAGCTGTTCCTGCTCATTTCACAACATTGTAATTATGGAGAAACCAGAGGTTTCAAATTATGAAAACAATTTGGTTTAATTTAGATTCAGTGTCAGC
The DNA here is from genome assembly GCF_047830755.1 of Zonotrichia albicollis. NCBI lineage: Eukaryota > Metazoa > Chordata > Aves > Passeriformes > Passerellidae > Zonotrichia > Zonotrichia albicollis. Next base: position 43,887,666 of record NC_133824.1, read on the forward strand.
CATAGGGGAAAATCCTTTCATGCACCTACTTTGTCGGGTTTGTTGTTTGCTTTGTTTTTAATGGAAAAGGACCTGGATTTACTGCTCCAATGCCTTATAGGAGGTAGGAATCTTGTGGCAGTGTCCTTTTTTTCATAGCCAGTGGGTTTTGAGATGTTACTGCATTTTGAATGAAATAATTCTTCTTTGACCAGGTAAGTGCAGCTGGGGCCCTGAGCAGGGTGCAGTGAAGGCCATGGTCAGTCCCCTCAAAGGCTGTGCTAGCACAAGGGCACTGCCTGTGCCATGAAGGAAAGGGAAGCACTGCCCCTCGAGGCCTCCTGCTCTGAGTTTCTCCTGTCCTCCTTTGAGGGGAGCCAGGTGCTGGCGCAGGGATGGCTGCTGCCCAAAGGAATTGTGGTTTTCTCTTGTTGGGAGCAACAGCAGCTTCAAAAAGATGGCAACTGACTCCTCTGATCTTTGGAATGACTACTTCTTTTCTGATCATGCTGGCATGGAACTGGTTCCCCATCAAGGACAGCTAAGAGAGGACAGTCCATGTTTTCCCTTTCTAACGTTTCAGGGTGAGGGATAGCACACCTTGCTTTGCACACGCACTCTCGGTTACAGCATGTCCTTGTGCTGCTTGTATTCCTCTGATGTCCCAAGGAATGTACAGTTGTGTTCAGGAGGGAGGGCTGCCAGCAGATGCACACACTTTATCTGAGTCTGAGAGAGATAAGGAGAAGGGGAAATGCACATCTTTCACTGGTCAGTGGCAGAAATGGTCCCAGGCAGGTTTAGCATTACACTGCTCTCACTGTGTAGATGGTGTTTAAACCCAAGGATGACAGGTACCCCGTGGTGCTTCTGACAGCAAACAAAGCAGGTACTGAGTACAGATCTGCACACAGTGCTGCTGTTGAAGCTCAGTTGTTTCTGCCTACAGGACATCCATTATTCCAGTCCTTAGGCTCATCGGGAAAAAGCTACAGTGCAAGGGCTGCAGTTGGAACAAATCCCTGAAGTGTCTGAGGGCCAGAAGCCCATTTCACCTCTACCCATGCATCAAATATGAACTCATGTCTCCAGTGACTCAACTTTCTGCACCAGCGGCCTCCAGCCCTCTCTGTAATGCTCTTATTTCTGGATGGGTCACAGGGGATCCTCTCAGGCTTTTAATCTGTAGCTTATTGTTTAAAGATTTATTTGTTTTGCAAGCCTACCGCCAGTGCTGATCACAGGCCAGCAACCATGGGAGGGAGCTGGGCAACTGGAAGAGTTTCCACTTTTTCCCCAGTGCTTATCTGTGATGAGGCTGCTTTGAAGGATTCAAGTCATTTGCAAACATCATCTTAAAACTGCAGGTGCTTAATTGTTTGCAGGGGAAATGTGTGAGAGAAAATGAGGTGTAACCAGCAATCCCTTAATGGTACAGAGTAGCCTTTTTGGTTTGTTTTTGGGGTTTTTTTTTGGTAGGAGTGTCTTGTTTCTATGGCTACCCTTTGTTGAGATTCCTGCTGTTGGGATCATCTTTAATTCTGCAAGTACCAGAGGATGCCCAGCAGTGGGATGGTTTGGTCTCAGGAGGAGACGGGTGCAAGGATTTCCCCTGCACATACAAGAAGCACCTCCTTTGCAGGACCCTGCTAAACTATTCTCCCTCACTTTAAAGAAGACAATCTCACATTTCTTTCTGTGCCTTCTTCTCCCTCCAGCAGCCTTTCCCACTTCAGGGACACAATGCCACAACAGGCAAATTAATTAAGCCAAGAAACCTTAAAGAAAACACTGATCTTTTTCCCTGCTGCCAATTCAGGATAGTAAAGCCAAGGGAGCACTGGAATTCTTGCTCTGATCCCTCTGCTTAGTCAATGTTCAGTCTGTATCCTGCTAAAAAATTCCAAACAAAGAGAACACCAAGCCCCAACCGAAACAAAACAACCTCTGTCTCTTGGAACTGCTCCTAATTGCAAATAGAGATATTCATGTTGATGTTTCTGTCTCATACTTTTCCCATGTTTTTTTTTTCTCCTTTTCTAGATTCTCCCTTCCCTATGCAGGCAACAACATGTTGATGGGATGAAGTGTTAGATTTTGTTTGTTAGTATAGCTGCACTTATATGCCACAGCCTCAGGAGTGTTGGGTTGGAGATGAAGTAGCTCTCTACACATTCACATAAATAACTGTAATTATAGGAAAAAGCTTCTGGAAGCCTCATGGTGGTTTGATAACACTGGTAACTTCTAAAAGTTTGCTTGGGTGTTTCTGTGAGTTTCTAAGTGCGTCACACATTGATCACTTGATTCCCTGTCTCCCTTCTGTGCTGAAATTTCATGTTCTTGTCAATGATGTGTGTCCAGAAGCAGTAGACTTCAAACCTATTCATGGCTATTTCTAACTTCTTGTTATCTCTCTCCCTTTGGAACTGATTGAATATGGCTCAGGCTGAGGCTTTCTCTCTTGTCACAAAAAGGAGCAAAGCTGCTTGCAGCCTTTCCTTCTACTTATCTATTTCTGTAGCCATGAGGTACATGAGAAATCTCAGCTTCTATTTTCTTCAATTTTCCGCTAAATTTCCTTTGAAGGCTATCTTCCCTGGAGGCTTCAACTGATCCATTTTCTTTTCATTTCCTTTTATTTTTTATTTTTTTGGCACTGCGTAATATGTTCATGTAAAGAAGAAAGGAGGGGAGAAGAAAGTATACCTTTCTGCTGGCATAAAAACTCTTCAGTTCTTACTCTGCTTTTGGGTTCTCCGCTTGGAGATCCTAAATACAACTATGCATCTCTTCTGTGCTCTGAAAGGGAATGCAGCTGTGAAGGATGCTATTTGAAGTAATTTTCCTTATGGTCTTTGAATCAGACCCTTTTGTAGGAGATCTGATATCCATATATATATTCATGTAGTCATAGCTCTTTGCTTTATTGATTTAAAGTCAGTTTTAATTATTCCTTACTTTTCTAATTCATCTGGAGCCAGTGCAGCTAAACCACATTTATCATATTTTGTGGAGGGTAGTTCCTCCCCTTTTGTCGAGGGTAGTTCCTGCTCCATCTAGCAGGCTGGCTTTGCTCTAGGGTGGGAAATCCCAACATTCCTGCTCGAGCTCTGTGCCAGGACCAAGCAGAGCCATGCTGGTGGTGGGAACTGAAATGGAGAGTGCCTGGGTGCTTGTGGTGTCCCAGACCCAAGGCACTGAAGATGGGTTGTGTTTGCTCTGCTCTCTCTCCTGATGGAGCTCATCCTCATTTACAGAATTCATTGATGGCATCTTTTCCTGAGCACACTCTGCCTCAGCTTTCTTCAACACTCAGTGTAAAATTTTCAAGCAAATTCATCTTTTGGCAATTTGACCCCACTTTCTCAGAAGCTCTTCTGGACTTTTTAATATTTTCTGATTGTACCTGACTGTGTCTGAGAGTTTGGTGAGTATTTAGAAAGCATTTATTTACACATTTCCCAGCATGTAAATAACCAAATGGATGGGTAAGTCACAGTCTATACCTCAGCACTAATTTGGGGAGATTATTGCATCTCTCCAATTCAGAACCTCTCTTGTCCAAAAATCAACATTAGGCATACTGAGAGCTGTTTGTGTCACAGGAAGATATGATGAAGTGCATTTCAGATCAGCCCTGCCCCTGTCACAGGCTGTCTGAGGGGGCTGTAGGATGGCTGGCACCACAAAGTCTCCTCAGATTCTGGGCACTCCGTGCTGGAACTCTGTCTGATTTAAACCTGCACTTTGTGTTGACACCAAGTTTCCCTTGCAGAATGAAGGGTTTGGCCTGTGGATTTCTCAGTTGAAAAATTCCATGAGAAAAGCAAATTTTTTGTTCACAGCAGAGCTAATGTAGCTTTCCTATATATATTTGTGCCTTCCTCACATGCTCATAGCCACACTGCTTTTCCTTCTGCTTTTATAAGACTTTCTAGTTCCCTTTCTGTATTTCTCTGGACAAGCAGTAGCATTTTGGCTAATGTAGAGTTATGGAGGGGTTAACTAGTAGGTCAGTATTTATACCCTTGTTAGTCTGCCTGTTCTTTCATAGTATCCATTTTCCTCTCTATGTGACTCCTTGCTTGGGTTTCTGTCCTCCAGCCAGCTGATTTGTCAGAAGAAAAAAAAAATAATCTCAAGTGGTATGTCAAATTTGGCTGAAATTGGTATTAAGAGGAGTATCAGTTTGCTGCTTATGCTGAAAAACTTCAGTGTGCTCCTTTTTGGCTCCAAGTCATCTTATGTTTTATTGAAATTTTTGCCCATGAGCCTTAAAAGATACCAATAATTGAGCTTTCATCCTCATTTTTTTTTTCTGTGGAATTTTATTTATTCATAGGGGAGCAATCTGATAGCCTATATAGCATGTAGACCATTGGCTATATGGCTTTAGCAGAAGGTCATTGTGCAGAAGATTAATAAAGGTATTTGACTGTGTTGCATTTCCTCTTTATTCATTGTATGAGCAGCGTTGACGTGTGCAGTACACTGATACAGATTGTACTCTTTCATCCAACTACACACAGTCCTATTCTCCCTATGTTTTGCCTTTAAAGTGAACCACTTGTGGTGGTGAATGATGTGATTTATTTTATTAATGGTATCTTTGCTGCAGGCTGTAGCATTGAGTCTCTTTGTCCCCATGCAGTCTTTTTTATGACAATGAGAATATATGACTTGGTGTTTGTTTCAGTAACAAGGAGACAACTGTATTTTGCTTGTACTTATTTTTTCAGTCTCAAATTCTTTGTCCATTCCCAAAATAGACAAAATGGGCTGAAGCATATGCAAAGATCCTAATTTCAAACTTAGAATTATCTATTTGAATACTATTTTTAACTGGAGAAAACAGCTCAAGAAAACCAATGCGTTCCTTAAGCACATCCTTAGACATTGAAATCAGTTTAAGATTTTGGGGCAAGTTCAGTAACCCCAGCCTGTTAAATTTCCAAAGTTAGCTGGAACTGCAGATCACTGTTTCTGCACATAAAGAGAGAGCCCAGGGCCCTGCAGAGGTTTTGCTGGCATGGCAATTCCTTGTTGTCTCCAGCTGCAGGAAGGAGTGAGGATGCGATTGTATAGGCTGGATGTTGTCCAGAGTATCAGGAAACACTTTCCAAAAGAAAGTGCTTTTCTTGAGCCCTCATCACCAGGGCTGCCCTTTGGAGCCCTGTGTAAGAAGTGGCAACCCTGCTTGAGTAATTCCTTCCAAACCTCATCCTGCAGCTCTGGCTCAGTGCTGGGTCCAGCCCAGCTCTCATCAGCATCGTTTCCTGCCCTCCTTGGTGCCACTTGGAGACCTTCCACTGCAAATATTGATCCAGCTTACACTGCTTGGCTTGTGAGATCTGAGGGGATGACAGCATCTGGCCTTCTGGCTGCAGGCTATTACAAGTGATTAAATGTGAATCAGATCCTCCACCTGCCTGAGAGGTACCACGTTTGGATTCTTTTCCTCCTCCTGCCCACGCAGTTTTTAGCCAAAAGAATCCACCTGGGTAGGGAAACGTGCTGCTGGAGGGATCAGGCTGGCAAACACAGTGGTTTGTGTTTCTGTCTCAAACACATCAGCTTTTTCTCTTCATTATATGCCTACAGTAATGCCTTGGGTGAGTGGCAATGTTTGGAGGTCTTTTGGCTCCAGCTGTGTCACTGCCTGTTCAGCTCAGAGTCATGATTCACAGGTCTGCATTCTTTGCACTGAATCAGACATTAGAGATGCAAAAGGTCTGTTGGGTCATCCAGCACGCCCTTTGGTGACTCTGCCTTTCAGGATGTAAGAGCAGTTTCTGTTCTGCTTAGGAGAAAAAAGGAAGCAGGATTACACAGTGTCTCTGCAGGTTTGGATTGCTGTGTGAACCCAGGTCTTTGGTCCTTTGTGCTTGTGGGGAGCCCTAGGTCCTTCTAGTTTCAAAAAGTCAGCATTGTTTCCTTTTTTTTTTTGCCTGATCATACAGCAAAGGCAGAAAAAAACCGCACTGTGTATTGGGTAATGAAAGGGGAAAAACTTTCTAAATGGTGGGGTTTGGGGATTTGTACCACCTGTTCTTTTCTGTCACTTAAGGACAAATACAGCACATGTGTATCTTCCCTGGCTTATTTGTCCTGACAGTTCTTTTTTTGCTGCACTTAAAAGCACTGTTAGAATTTATATTACTCTGATGAGCCTACCCAGGGTCCTGTTGATTGTCTCACTGAAGAGAAACTGGTGAAAGAGGTGCTGCTAGGAACAGATCCTGTTCATTGGAGAGGCCAGTAGTCCTTCTTCAGCACTAAAGCCAAGACTCACTCCATGCTCTTACAGCTCTTACATTCTCCTTTGCTCACCAAGGTTTTTTCATTATTACTCTGCTGTGCTTGCTCAGGGTGAGCTCCCCTCTGTCTCCATGCCCCTCCTTGGCATTATGTGTGTGCCTGAGTGTCCAAGAACAAAGGCAGGACTCACAAAAACCTCCTGCCATGCTCAGGTTTCCAGCTAGGCTTGCATTTCTGCTTGGCTTTGTATGCTGTGTTTTGGAGATTATTTCAAGCTCTCAAAGAGGAGTTTACTGATTTCCTAAAGCCATTAAAATAATAAGGTCAGTGTTTAAATCCCATTGATTTAGTGAGGTATATATACCCCCACCAAGAATCAATCTAGATTATTACTGTGTTTCAGCAAGAACTAGATGGAAGTTTGTCTTACTGGGCTCCATAAATGCATGGTGGGAGACAACTTCTTTGTGGAAGAATTCACTGTTTGAGGAGGCACTGCAAAAAAAGGCTAAACAAACCAAAAACAGTAAAAGTAGCAGATTCAAAGCAGCACACAAATCAAGATGGAAGTCTGACTTAGAAACCCATCTTTCCCAGGTAGCCTAAGGCCCAAGAACTCCCCAGAACTCCCCAGGTACTCTGTTGCATAATTTTAAAAGCATTGAAACAGTAACAAAAAGCTGATGGCTTTAAGTCCATCGCGCAGGATTCCCATTTCATTTCATACTGAGGAGACTTACTGGATGAAAGGTGAAGTTATCAAATCTAACACGGGAGCCTTTCTTCTCAGTGGAGAAGGGAGTTGCTGCCAGCTTGTTTGGATAACAGCAGCAAGCCAAGCCTTTGCCCTGGAGTGTGCTTTAACCCTCAGCAGTTCTGAGTTCTCCAGCTGGATCATGGCAGGCATGGTGGGAGCGCAGGTTTGCAAGAACTTCTCACCAGCCCTGGTGTGGTGGTGGCAGCCTGGACTTTCTCTTCCTCTGTGAGAAGCACACCAAAGAAACAGGTGCGAAATAATTGCAAGTTACAAGTTAGGGTTAATTTGTGTTTCATTTGCTGGATAGCAAGACAAAAAGGATAACAGTGAAGACCCTTCCTCATTTTCCTAAACTAGTCTTATAAGTCCTTTGAAATTGGGATACTTTGGGGAAAAAAAAATTTCCTCAGAATCTCACTGTTCAGGAGAGGCAACTGTGATTTCAAAGAGTCTCTGTCCTCTCCCAGACTCCAAAATAATCTGATGATGCTCTCAGGCAGAGGAGTGCTTGTGCATCCTTCTGGCACAGGGTGCTCTGAGCTGGAGTTGCTCTCTGCAGTGTCCCAGCGGGATGTGGGGCTGCAGGCAGGACAGGGGGGCAGTGGGGATGTGGCTGCCAGCAAGGAGGGTAACAACATACAACGTTGTCCCCTGTCTGTTGCAGCTCTGCGTCCCCCTTCCCATACTGCAGGGACCCTTTATCCCGCCCTATTTCTGTTGAGTAAGTTATGTGTAAAAAATGAGGGAGGGGTTCGTTTGGGTTTTAGTCAGCAGCAGAGTTTTGTGTTTTATTTATGTTTCAGGGAGTAAAAAATTCATGTCCAATTGCTCAGGGTGGGAGATCTTGCCAATATTGTTCTGGTCATGCCTCAAGGCTATTTGAGAATTCACTTAATGAAGTCCATGCTAACAGCTAAAGAGCCATACCTAAGAAATGCTTTTCAGGGTTTTTATAAATCTATGGATCTTTCTTAATGTTTTAGGTTTTGCTTTAATAAAATAAGTTATTTTTAACAGCAATCTTTCCCCACATGTTGATGACCTGAGTTTGTAGTTTAGGGGTGCAAACAGTGATTGGAGGACGAGACATTTCCCAGAGAGGTGAGTCCCCACATTTAGTGGTGACTCTTCTAAAGGCTGCACTTGCTCTGCTGTAGGACCCATTCAGATGAGAAATTATTAAGTTTCCCAGCTCAGATTTTTTTTCTTTTGTTTTATTTGCATTTTCCTTACTTGTGCCCCTACAGCCATCCTAGGGCATTGTAAAACATCACAAAATGTTCCTCGTTCTCGGGATGAGCAGGTCCCATCCAGGGATATCTCCTACCTGGCTTATTTCAGCTTACTTTTTACAGAGAATTCAGGGCTCTCAGCAGCTCAAACCCCCATGGTTTTACTTCATCTGCTTGATTATATCTAAAATAAGTAAAATAATATGAACCTAAAAATAGATAAAATTATTTTTACTGGAAAACGTTTGCATTGGAGTTCTTAGTCTGTTCATTGATGTCTGTCTCTGAAAGGGCAGATGAATCTCACATTTCCAAGAAGACTATAAATGCAGAGCAGTGCAGTCTCATTTACTAATATTATGAAGGTAATTTGGCTGTAAATTCAATCGTACATCTATCTAAACCATCAAGTAAAAAGTCACCATGCTGGGAGATTGACTTCCCAGCAAACATCTGAGCAGGAACACAAGTCTCTATCCTTCTCTTCCTGTAAATCACAAAAATTGTGTCGTCTTGAAGCTCTAAAATTAGAAAAACTTTGTAGATTTGGTACCTACTGTTGTTTAAAGACACCTTTATATATATCCTTTTAATTTCTCTCTGTTTTGTGATTTCTGTGTATCTAAGGATTACAGAATTTTGCTGCAGGTAAATGCAGGAAAGCATCTCCTCTAGTATTAATTAAAAAAAAATAACAAGAGAGAGAGAGAGAGAGAGAGAGAACCATTTGATAGTCTGCCTGGTGCTTTTCCAATAATTGTGTGATAATATACTATTCTAGATATCTTGAGCAACCCATCAAGCCTTTCAGCACTGAGCAGGCCGCTAATGGATGCAGAATCAGTCCCCACTAAAATACAATTAACTTTACTGGAAATGGTGAGCCTGTGACAGTGTTCTCTAGTGTAGGGTGGCAGGGATCTACCTGGGGTGGAATTTGGTGAGACACACAATTTATTGTCACTGGCTCACAAGATGTTCCAGGAATTTCTTCTGATTCTCTGAACTTTCCCTCACGTCACCTGACTTTGACTCAGAGCCCAGACTGCAAAACGTAGTTTGGTTTATGAGATAAGGTTTTCAATTTCAGCTTTAACAGAATTAAGTATTGACTTGACATTTTTACAGATTCTGACTCGTGGGATGAGCTGACTGATTAAAATGAGGACAAGCCATCTACCAGAGTGTGAAAAACAATGATGAACAGTGAAGAAATAATGACTGATGGTAATTAGGGAAGATTATATCATGTCTGTAGCTCTGTAAGACCTCATACTGAATGATCTGCAAAAGTTAAAAGATCCGCCCATAAGAAAAGCAGAAAATTTCAGTGAACTTCTTAAATGTGGTTGACTTGAGAGTTTATTTAGTGCAGGTCTCATTACATCAGGTGAGTATTTAGCAGAGGTGTGCAATATTAGTTCCCACCTTTCTCTCCAGTGAAGAGGCAAGCACAAGGCTCACTTGCATGTCTGTTCAAAATTTGAACTCTACTCTGCTTTTCTCATAACTTTTAATATTACTTTCTATTATCTAACTTTTGAGTGACTGCTGAATAGAACAAATAGAAATGATGAAAAGGTTCTATAACAAAATGTATTGGGGAGGAACCTTGTCACAACTTTTAGAAGATGGAGACTGAGCAAATAAGGAGCCACATCCTCAAAGTCCGGGCTTCCTGTTTATTTGCTTTTTTGTTGCCTCTTTTCTTGCCTGCCCCTCTCACTCTTTCCTCTTTAGCCTCTCCACTGTGTCAGAACCAACTCCTAGACTGTGAGCTTCTGCACTGAGACTGTCTGACTTAGCACAGGATTTGTCTACATTTTTTAATTAATTAGAAGAAGTGTAATTTATTAGAAGTGGTGTAATTTTTGTTCATTATCTCTATGTTGTATTCAGAAATAGACTCAGTTTCTGTCTGATATTCCTAGGCAGTACCTGAACTCAAACAGTAATCTGGCAGTCATATGGAAGCTGTCAGCAGATGACCTTGACAGCTAACTATTTAGAACCAGATTTATCATCTCTTATTCCTCTCTGTAAAATTTGTCATGATCTATCCATAGCCCCAGTCTACACCTAGTTATGCTCTGGAACCATGGGGAGGCAGCATGAGGAAATATTGTAAAATCTCTCCAATAACAGCAGATGGAGGGAAAAAACCTGCTTTGCTCCCAAAGGCAAAATATCTGGGCACAGAGACAAGTATCATTTATAGCAAGAACTGATAATATTTTAATTTTTTTATTAATTTGCTTCCCTCTGGAATAAGCTTCTTGCTTGTAAGGATCTATTTTAGTGAAACTGGGAAAGCTGTGAAGTGGTTCAAAATTGAAATGGATACTTCTTCTAGACTTCCTTCTCTCCTTCATATTCTTCCATTTCCTTTGCTCCAGTCTCTTGGCTTTATTCCCAGTATGTACATGATAGGAATGATCTGATACTGTATATTGGAATATTTTGATGTTCAAAGGTTTTCAGCTCTGTTTTTATTCATGTTCACTAGCTTCCCACTCTCTGTTGTTTGGGGTTTTTTTAAACTTAAAATTAATTTAACCTTTGATACTATTTCTCACCTTCCAATACCTTCCTCCATTGCTCTCCTCCTTTAATTTGGCCCTTAACCATGCTTTTAATGATGTCCTGAGCTTTTAAATCTCGTTCTTTCTTTCTCTGTTTGACAGTGCCTAAGGGAAGGTTCTAAGGTAAGGATTATGTGTGATTACCAGTGTCCAAGGAGAAGCCTCAGGCCACTCCCATGCTTTTCTGATGCACGATGCCTTTTCCTTCTCTTTACTTAGGGGAAACAACAACTGTCAGATGATGTTCCCAGCACACCTACCAGCTATTCACCTTAACCTGTGGGACAATGGGGTTTCATTTTGTCCTCGTAGAGGTGATGAGCATCAGGAGAACTCAGTGCAAAATCCTGGTATGAGGGGCAAGTAGACAATTCTGACAGAGGGGTCTGACCTTGATTACTGTCATCTCCTTCTTTTGTGCCTGGCATGTGCTACAGCTCTTGGAAATTCTCAGCAATTGCTCCCTTCCTTGCTGTTACTGCTATTTCTGCTTTTACAAATGCATCAAGCACAGCTTGAGGGCACATTTAATAGATACTGTATTATCCTGATCCATGACCTCTGATTTCAGACATTTATGATCTAAAAAGCCTTCCATGAACTGTAATTCTGTCTCCAATGTGCTTGAACAGAATCTTGGGTTTAGCACATTGCAGCTGAAGAAAGGAGATGATGGCAAAGACATGGGGTTTGAGTTGGAAGAGCTGCTCAGGAAAGCTTTATGGAAAGAAAGAGGGAAATGGCAGCAATGATGGAAGTGAGATTGTGTCAGTCACTGAAGCTGGGAAACACGAACACAAGGGAAAGAGACCAGCAAAGGAATTCCTTGAAAGAGGGGACTCCAGGACAGTGTGAAGGGAAAGATGATTTACTGTTAGAGATACACTGTGACCAGCCTAGGACAAAGTAAGGAATTGCTGTGAGGGGCTTGGGAGCCCATGGAGGGAGTGTAGAAATAATCCTATTGAGTGGGGATCAAGCTTTCCTACTGGGCGATGTCTCTGGTGAGGTTTGAACTGAGGAAATGAGTGCTGGTGAAGAAACACTTCAGATGCTGTGACTGCTGAGAGAATAATGAGCACTGAGGAAGACTGGAATAAGAAGTAGGTGGAGAGAGAAATAGAATCTATTTACTAGGGGTTTGTGATGGGGTGGACGTGAGCTGCTTTTTATTGAATAAATCACTGTCACAGCAACTTCTGTGTAAGTGAATCTACTGTTTATCCCTGATGTGTACACCAGTGAAGTCATGGCTGGCTGTTCCAAGGCTGGCTGCTCCAAGTGGAAGTCAAGGGCTGTTGCAAACCAGGCTGCAGCTCAGCTTTCATGTTTGTCCAGCATCATCACATGTGTGGTGGGTCTATTTGCTTTTCTCATTCTACTAATTTCTGTTTCAGCTACTGAGGGGGATGAAGGGGAGAATATTATTTGTGTAGTTCCTGGTATTTTTTATATGTGTTATTTAAGGAAGGGTAAAGTTCACTAGTAACTGGTGCAAACTGCCTTCTGGGCAGGTGTTGTCTGGAGCTAAAAAATTCAGAAAGATTTGCTCTCTAAGGATGCATGGATTGAATTGCAGCCCTTGTGCTTCTTTTCTTCTAAGCTTGGCCTTTAAAAATGAAAAAAACCAACATAAATATTGGTTGCTGGATCACAGATGACCTCCTGTCTTAAGTACCTATATTTATAAATATTATTTTATTAGTAGTAGTGAATTAAATCCAAACATTCCATTGAAGCAGTGGAGTGTGAAGAAAGCTTCTGAAAGCTGGAACACCTCAGCCATGGCAATAAGCCTCTGTGGCAGCATCAAGGAAGGTCCTGGGGACTCTGTCCCAGCTCACGTGCCATTTCCATGACTAAGATAAGGTCAGTGGCCCTGCTGCCTTGCAGAAATGTGCCTGTAGCTGTGCCCTGTGGCTCTCCCTCCTGGAGAACAAGGCCATCTCCGTGTAAAGGTGAAATGGAATTGCCTCTGTTTATGAGTTATGAAGAACTAACGTGTTTGGCGTGTACTTGCAGATTGCCTGCAGATAAACACTAGGACACTTAAAAAGCAGATTTATTTCCTGTTTGTTCATGTAGCCTCCATAGTGGCTGCAGAGCCCTTTTCTTCTGTCATGTTTGATAGCTACAACTCTTATGAACTCTGCAGTAAAAACTTCACCAATTTCAGCCAGTGTTGCATTAATCCCTTAAAAAGGGATAGATAAGATGGCACTCTTGGGGTGAATTGCTGAGTGCTTTGCTTACCTCACCATGGATACTTCAAGCTCAGGAACCCTGCAGTGAGATCAAATCAAATTCATCCTGATCTCAATGTAGTGAGTCAGGAAATTATACAAATACATTTTTATCATTCAGTGGGGAATAAACAGGGAAACTGTAGCCCCTTACTCTGTTTGTTTCTACAACTGACTTCCTATATCTGTGTATTTTTCTCTCAATATGGTAATTGCATGGTTAGAGAACCCAAGAGCTTGTTGACATTACAACACACTACAACAGGTAGCCACACCTGTGTCCTCATATATTTCTCTGAAAAGCATTTCAGTATCCTGTGTTTTAATTGTCTAACTAGGGATTCACTGCCTTAATTTTTATTTCTGAGAAAGCCAGAGTGACATAGAAAAGTATATGCTGAATGCATTGAGATTTTACAAAGGTTTTATGAAATTATTACAAACCTACTTTAAAATACTTACTAAGTCCCTAATATGTAAGTGCTGAACTAAAACTACTAAACAAGAAGCCACTTCTGGCATTTCTAGGGGGAAAAAAAAAAACATTAACTGAAGAAATTACTATGTTCACAGAATCACAGAATGGGTCTGTGAATGGACCACAAGGGGATCATCTCATCCAACCTCTCTGCTCCAGTAGGGTGATGCCATGGCACAGGACTGTGTCCAGATGGTTCTGGAATATCTCCCTTGAGGGACACTCCTCAACCTCTCTGTGCAGCCTGGTAAGTGCTCGGTCACTGCTCAGCAAAGAGGTTCTCCCTCGTGTTCAGGTGGAAGTTCCTGAGCATCAGTTTCTGCTAAGGGGTGTGCAGTCTGCTGTACTTCCCACAGGGTCTTGTTAGTCACTCAGGAAAAGTAAACTGCACCTGATAAAGTTCACCCTGGTGTACCAAGGATGAGAGCTCCAGTCAAGCTCACTCTTACAGAAAGAATAAATGATCTGTTGAAACAATTAAACTGCAAAATGCCACGCCATGCTATTTTGGCAGTGATCTGAATCGTGACACACCTTCTCCCATTTGTGTGGGAGAGATCTCAAGTGGAATGCAAGATGAATTATTGTGTGATGGCTGGGTTTTCTTCCCCCAGAGATTACCTCTTTGCATGGCTATGAGCTGCTGGTGGCAGTTTCTGTCCCTGTCCCCAGCAAAAGCTTGTCCCTGTGTCACAGAATCGAGTCAGAGATCACAATACAGCTTCACCTGGGGCAGAAAACAGGGCTTGTTTCTATACATGCTGCACTTCTAAACTGCTCTCGTCTGACAGTCCCCATGTGACCTGCTGTGCTTGCACAGAGACCAATTTGATTTCAGAAAGGCTCTGTGCAGTCACTGCAGCCTGTCTTGGTGTTATCAGCTGAGAGATGGGAGTCATAGATCCTAATTCTCACTGTAAAGGGGTGTCAAAAATACACAGCAGGAGCCCTTATGTTATGTGTATATTACTTAGACCTGCCTGTTATCCCTAGGGCAGCTTTTTTATATATTGAGACACAAAAATAATACAATCGTGCTGCTTTGGATGTAATGTCTATAACTGTGGGCAGTCCATTCCCACATGGCCAGAAAAGGTGGTCCTTGCACTGTGCCTCTCATTATTAAATACAGAATGACATGAAAGCAAGAAGTGGTGAGGATGAATCCATGCTCAGACATAGCATCACACTAAAAGGTCAAAAACAAAACTGAGATTTTGTCAATATTAGACATTTTTTTTCTGGGGAAAAAAAAGGACTATCTTTTACTTCCTACACTGAAAAGCATTTACATTTCATTATGATTATCTATGAAGATTCTCCAATACTAAGGCAAGTGCCAAAAGAAGAATCAAAAAGCCCGTAGGGCATAGATGAATGACAGGTTTGTTTTTGTGACTTCCTACAATGAAATGAGAGATTACTTTACTTTTCTGAGAGTGGGAATTGCAAAGAAATTTGGTCAAACATGTAGTGTGAAATCTAGCTTTCAACAAAGCAAGAAGCATTTTCAGCAAATGTGAAGGCATGGCTTAATGAAAGTATTTGGAAGCCAAAGCCTTTTAATCATTTTGGCCCTAAGTGTAAAAAATCTTAATGCCAGTACTAATATGAATGTCTACCATTTCACTGGTATCAGGTAAATCCAAACAAAATGAAAATCTGAACGAGGAACAGACCAGGCCTTTTGGCTGTGTCATCAAGCAGCTTCTGGTGATGGGATTCTGTTGAGGAGCAAGCTGGGTTTGCTCCCTCCTGCCTTGGGCCCTGACCTGCCATGCAGGAGGCATCTTGGCCACAGCCAGACAAGGATCCTCACTGCTGTGGGCTATGGCTGAGCCACACACTCATCTGCTCCCAGCGCCTGTGGGGACAGCTAACCTGGCAGTCCTTGGCTTGGCTGTGCTGTGACCTGGTGTGGTGCCAAGCTGTGATCAGGACTCTGCTGCTCTCTCTGATCCCAGGGCTGCACCACCACCGTGTCCTTGGTCTGTAATTCCCTCACAGCAGCGCTGTGGAGCAATTGTCATGGGGTACAAATTGCATTTTCTGCCAGGATAGTTCCTTGCTCCTCTGGTTGTGTTCCCAAGAAGTGTCAGGTGGGCCTGTTAAGGGAGCAGAAGGAAGGATGATGGATAATGTCTGTTGTGTTCTCCTCCCTTCAGAGTCCTCTTTAGGTGTGGGCTGAAGGGCACAAAATGGCAGCAGGCTCTGTACACATGGTGACCTTTTGGGAGTCTCCTCTCCATGCTATGGAAAGGTTTAAAACCACCTGGGTGCAGGTGGCCCCTTTGTGAGGTTCAGCAGGCACAGCCATTCCATGAATAGAGTGGTTGGCCAAAAGCCTTGCTGAAAGGGGAAATGGCCAGTTTCTCTAGAGACAAAAAAGATAGAAAATGGGACAGGATAGAAGGGCTTGTGTCACTGTGGACAGGAAGGAGAAAGGATTTCCTTGGTGAAGGGTGCTTTTTTTGTCCTGTGTGATCCAACCAGCTGGTTCCTTTCCTTGCCTTTCTAGCCCTCATCAGCTCTTCCTCTCCCATCCATAGGAGCTGCTTGCACAGCCTTATTCCTTCTGCCCCTCTCTCCACTGCCTCCCAGGAAGCAGACAGCAAGCAAATCTCTCCTCAGCCTCCCCCCTTTGCTGAGCTGCCTGGCACAGCCACTTGTCAGCCACGTTTTTCTCCAGCGAAACACGTAGCCCTCAGCCCGTGATGTTTCCTGAGGGTTGTGGAGGCAGCAGTCACAGCTGCATGCCAGAATGCTCAAAAGGTCAAAAGAGACACAGAGGGCCAGCACAGACACAGTCAGAGAAGCCATGTTTCCTCAGAAGCACAGACTGAGGTGGCCTGGGGAGGGAGGGTAAAGCAGGCACACCTAAACCTTTCCTCTGGAAAGTGAATGGGATAGAAAATCATTGAACTCCACCCTACCCCGCTCAGCTGACCCTGCTAATGAAGGCATGGGCAGACACAGAGGGTCCTCTGGCTCCTCCACCTACCCACAGACTGCAGAGGATGAGCATAAAGCTGCTGAAGAAGCAGTCCTTGCTCGGTCCAGATGGAAAGGCTCATGCAGTTCCTTGCAGAAGCTGTGTAGGACACAACAGCCATCAGGGCTGCACTGTTTGTGCAGCCTGTGCAGTTTGCACATTTGTGTCTAGTCTGTCAATCAGGACCTGCCATATTGTAGTCAACGAAAAGAGCACATTCCATTTATTCACAGTATTTCATAGCATGTGGCTAAACTAGCCCTGTTCCCTCTGTTGTGCCAGCATGGCTTCACCACCAGCAGCACAGAGGGCTCTCAGCCTCTTCCACTCCATGCTGTGAATGATCCTGCTTGGGAAGAAGGTTTGGACATCCCTTTTGAACCTGATGGTAGAGGAGAGGGAAACACAGATGCCACAAGGCCTCCTGGGGCAGCCTGCCAGGATATCTGCAAATGTGTGTGGGTTGGTCCATCAGCAGGCTCACCACTGACTGGCAGTCCTTGAGGGTTATGGAGTTGGAGCTGCCCTGGATTGGGGTCTGAATGGGATAATGGGATTGTCATGAAGGGGAATCTGTGGAGAGAAGTGTCTTGGATGCTTCAGTGAGTCCTCCGGTTTGGATGACGGCTGCAGGATTTAGAGGGTGGCTGACAAGGGCCACAAAGAGCTGGAGAAACTCAGTGCCTTTTTCAATGCCTTCCCCCAAGCAAAGGCTGTTCAGAAAGAGCCAGCTCACTCTGCCTTGGCCACCACATGAGCCTTTCATTCTGCCCCTGCCTGTGCCCCAGCTCAGCACTGGGAGGAGGCCTGGACAGCAGCTCCATGGGGTCACCTAGAATAGGACAAGGAATGTTAACAGGAACATGGTCAGAAGAAAAAGGTGTGCAAAAAGTCTTGTCTCCTGATCCACTCCTGTTTCACCACATTCCTTGTTAGCAGGCAGTGCTCAGGCAAGAACTTCAGTGTTTTCATTTGCCGGGAGCCAAGTAGGCAAATGTTTCCTTGCATCTTCTGAGCTGTTCTGAAGTGCAAATCGAACACACTAGACTTGATGCCAGACCCAGGAAAACTGCAGGTCACTTTCTGCACTTCCCCACCCGGCTCCTGCCAATGTGATAATGTGAGAAAAATCTGCTGCTTTCCCTGTAGCCAGGGAAGATGGGCTGACCTTGGGGTTGGATATCTTGCCAGCTCTCTCATCACCACTGAAGGTGTTATTTAACATTGTCTCTGCTGATTTTCGTTTTCACCACTTTCCTTTTTGTCCTTTGTGCTTTTTGAGACATCACTCGTTAAACTCAGGCCGTAGTCTTGACAATGATTTTGGAGAATGTCCACGCAAAAGTTCTCTCTGAGAAGCCAAGAAATTATTTAGTTGGGTAAGAGTTAACTGGAATATATCGCATTAGCATTCATTTACTACAAAGTAGTAAAGGCAAGTGGTGTTTTGAGAACGTGAGTGAGTTTGGTGTGTAGTGAATGCCCACACTTCAGTGAGCTCACAAGTGTAAGCTCCTCAATGTGACTGTTTATTCTATGTAATAGAAAGATATATTTATATTTAATGGCAAATTTATTTATTATTATTATAGTTTTTTCCATTATGATTTTGTGTGACTACTAATATTTTTAAATATCTTTTAAATATACTTTCCTTTAGTAGGAGTTTTGACAGTGAGCCAAAGCATCTTAAAGATTTTGCTTTATTGCATTAAGACTTTTAAAGATGGGAGTTGGAGTTGCTAGGAACAGAAAATCCTAGAGATGTGTTTGTTCAGTTTTTCTGAAAGAAATTTTTTGGCAAGTAGAACATTTGTCTTGCACGATGCTTATCAGAGAAGACAGAATTTAAAAAAATTGTACATTGAAAAAATAGCGTCTGATTACATACAACATGTTCTGCCAGATATTCTGAGACAGCACCAGAAGGCACCACATTTCAAGTGGCAACAACATGTCATGAAAATATCTGAAAAGTCTCCTTCCCAGTGAAATGTCTGTTTACCATGCACTTCTTATCAAGCTGGCTTGTTTATTTTACCTGAATTTCCCCATTTTTCCATCATTAGGTAAATATTCTGTTTTTCAGATAGATTCATATTTTCAGTGAATAGGAGTATAAAAAAGCAGAATATCTGTTTTAAAATATATATTTTACGGTAATTCATTCCTACAGCAGATATGTTGATCTCATTGATTCTTATTGACTTCAGTCTCTTGTCCTCATGTACATAAATAAAGACAACAAAAAAAAAATAGATTTCAACAGCTTCTTCACCTGTAGTGTTTCTGGTGATGGATTAATAGGCTGATTTAGGAGAAGATACAGAGTGTCTGGAGCAACAATAAGTGAAGGGCTTGTGTTGTTCATACCCCAATATGGCTCACTTGACTGATGTAGTCTTTCTGGGTGTCCTCAGGCATATTCCCTGGCATGTTTGTGCTTGAATGCCCTGTCTGCAATGGGATAATAATGTTTCTTCTGTCTGTCTAGATGGTAATTTCCTTGTGACAGAAGCTGGATCTTACAACGTGTTCGTGCAGAATCCACTTGTGTGATCTACTGGTACTGCTTCTTTAAATGAATGGTAAGTAACAACTTGGACAAATACGAAAATTAAATGTTAATTCCTCAGCTGACATCTCAGTACAACCTAACTTCACATATTTGAACAAGCACTTTTTTCTGCTTGGCAACAGGCTCACAGGTCAAAATATGAGGGATTTGGCAAAATCTCCCAGTATCACCTTTGAACCAAGAGCTCAAGTGCCTCTGAAGCTGGACAGAAGATATTGTGAATGTGGGGTGTTTTGCTATGTGTGTAGGGTTTCCTTGAAGTATGCAGATTGGGGCAGGAGGAAAAGGAGTGGAAGAGGAATTGCTCCAACTCTGCAACAGGCTATTTCCTCTCCTCCAGCAATTATTCTTTCATTCCTGTGTCCCCATACCCAAACTGGGGCAAGCCAGAAGACAGCAATCTCACTTGTACAGTGTGTGCCTGTCGAGTTTTGGAAAAACACCCCTCCAGGTCCTTGAGCTGGCATCCAGCAGTGCCTCACAATACCTTGTACCCTGAGAAAGGGCTCCCTGGCCTGCTGATGGCATGAAGGGCGTGGAAAGGGTGTTGACTTCATTGATCATCGTGTGTTGAGATGTACAGGGGGTTTGATGAGCCCACTACACTGCAGGACTCAGTGGCAGAATCTTAGAAAAAGGCTGGCAGAGGAGATCAGTGGAGAGAGAGTTTGCCATCAAGGAATAGGAGGAAAATACAGCAAGAATGATAGACAGAAGGAAAAGATAGATTTTACAAGATTTTTACATTGGTATTTCAATTCTCACATCCTAATAAAATGAACTGCTGAACCTTCCCCTGTTCACCCACAGTAACCCTTACAAGATGAAATGACAGTGCTGAGGGAAATGGTTGTAGGCTGAGAAAACAGAGTTTCCCTAAGCAATAGCTGTGATTTCAGCTAGCTGTGACATTTGAAAACACAGCCAGACTAACCTGTTCTTTATTCCCTAACAGCAGAGATGCCCTGTGATGTTCCACAGGCTGCTATGATCACTAGCTCCCAAATAGTTGACCCAAATAATAAGGGCAGACTCAACTGTTGGGGCATCTTGGAGGTACGAAGAAATGTGGCACTTTGGTGACAGGATGGATAAAAAAGAGAGTGGAGATGGGAAAAGTATTTCTTTTAAAGAAATTCATGTCCCCAGGCAGCTTTTAGTCCTAGAAAGAGTAATGCTTATGTATTTGTGAACCTCTCTCCAGACAGGACCTTGCTGTACAACCCCTCTGCTAACAACAGCACTGCTTCAGGACATCTCTGGGTGCAGAATCCTTCCTGCCTATTTTTAGCACTGGAAATTTAAAAGATGATGTAATTGTTTTGAAGAACAGCTCTTCTTGTGGGGCCTAGATGGTGATGCCACATTGCATGGATTTTTGGTCATTTCAGACACCAGCAGGGAATCAGAACATGACAGCTTGAAGAGCCAAACATTGGACAACCAACAGCAGAGGGGTTATCACCCTCAGGCCAGTGCTGATGATTCAAGGAAGAGCCCACAATTCTTACCAATGAAGAGAGAGCCTTTCACTGTGCTCAGGATGCATTGCACAGGTAAGTGCACACTGGAGAGGCAGGGTTGGCAAACTAGCCTGGGCATCAAAGTCATGGATCCACACATTGATGGACTTGTTTAAATATACTTGCAGTATCTCTGTCCTATCCAGTAATCTCAGTTGTTTTAAACCACTCTGAAGTACTGACTCTTTTAAATCTCATCATT